>NC_054477.1:153487623-153795043 GCF_017639515.1 Carcharodon carcharias
AGCTCAGAATGCAAGATAAATGAGTGCAAACTAATTAAGAAATCTGAAAAAAAAATCAACTAAAATGAAGAAAAAAGCAGCAAAAAAAAACCTACAAGGAAGTTCATAGTAATTTGCTGTAACAGGTTCAAAAGAATATTAGAAATACAAAGAGGATCTTAAATTTGAGCACAGCTAAAGATCTTAAGTACATTCATAGAAAGTTCATTTAGGATCAGTACAATAAAAGAGCACTTAGAGGTAGATAAAAGTGGTCGTGAACAAAGATAAAATGGTTAAATTATTAAAGGTATATTTTCTCCAGAGACCATAATGCCAACTAGCAATTCAATTTTAGTAGTATGTGCATTATTACAGAGAATTCTGAATAACGTTTTCCACTTTTATAACATTCCTCACACACATAAAAATGTCCGAATGCTGGAACATGGAGAAATTGATTTTTTATTATTCACCCCATGGGATGTGAGCATCGCTGGCTAGGCCAGCATTTATTGCCCATCCCTAATTGCCCTTGAGAAGGTGGTGGTGAGCTGCCTTCTTGAACCACTGCAGTCCATGTGGTGTAGGGACACCCACAGTGCTGTTAGGAAGGGAGTCCTAGGATTTTGACCCAGCAACAGTGAAGGAACGGCGATATATTTCCAAGTCAGGATGGTGAGTGGTTTGGAGGGGAACTTCCAGGTGGTGTTCCCATGTATCTCTTGCCCTTGTCCTTATAGATGAAGTGGTCATGGGTCTGGAATGTGCTCTCTAAGGGGTCTTGGTGAGTTCCTACAGTGCATCTTCTAGACGATGGTACAAACTGCTGCTCCTTCAGTCCACTCTTGATCATCAGCAAAGTTATGGAAGGGGTTGTCAACAGTACTAGCAAGCGGCAATTGCTTGGCAATAATAAGATTTTTCCTGTGCACTATTTACAATGGAATAGTAGATACATTAATGAAGACTGCATTCATGATTAAATGTACAGAAGGAACCTGGTGCCCTTATATCTAATAAATTAAAAATCCTCTTCCAATGCAAGAACACGTAGGCAGAACTGAAGAACAAATGAGAAAGGATTTGGGTTCACGATGATTTTCCAAGAAGTCAGTGGCCTTTCTGTCAAAATTGCCACGGTCAATCAGAAGAACTCACATGCCCCTGGAAATTCACGTTCATGTTTTTATCTTCCTAAGTTTATCTGGTCCTGACTCCACTGAGATTTAGAGGAAAACCTTTTGAATGGTTATCTCCACTTTTGTCAATGATGAAAGATTGTATCATTGCAAGCCTTGTTTGATTAGTTTTAGCTAAGCATTTAATATCTAGCTCAACCAAACCTGGAGCATTACATTGGGCAACTTGGAGATTTTTCTAAATAAACAAATATTTTGCTTTTCCTGCCCCTGCATTCTTCTCAACCTTTTCCCTCAAGAAATCCTTCTCCAGCCAATAAGACATGGGAACTTTATCAGTATTCGCTCCATGGTATGCATGACGTTTTTCAAATCATGTCATCATTTGTCTGCAGATGGACTAAACCCATTTCAGGGGGATTTATTCTGTATGGTAGGTGGTGATTATGTTAATGGACTTGTATTCTGGGGGCCTGAACCAATACTTTAGAGAACTCTTAGACCAGAGAAGGCTAAGGGGAGATCTAATGAATGTGTTCAAAATGAAAAGGGTACTTGATTGAGCAAGTAGGGAGAAAATGTTTCTTCTGGAAAGTTGTTTCTGATAATCAATTGTCAAAGATTTAAAATAGCTGGCAAAAAAAATCTAGAGGAGCAAGGTCTTCACTCAGAGGGTCATTAAGATGTAGAATGCAGTACTTGGAAGCGCGGGGTAATTAGATTCCATGAGCAGAATATTTTGCTTGTCGGGAGGGCATGTGCCTGGCCCAAATGAGCATAAAATGATGTGCAATGACATCGGGCGAGCATCCCAACATCATCACGCACTCACGCGATATCTTGGTCGGCGGACGAGCACGGGAGTTGGCAGCACTCCTATCAACGATTAAACGGCCTATTAAGACCTTTAAAGTCATAATTAAAATAATTTTTTTGTTGCCTACCCAGGCGGCCTTTGGATTTTTTGTGAAACCTCACTCATGGGCGGGATGAGGTTTCGATCAGTGATTAAAAAGACATTTTTTTTCAAATTAATTTCCAACATGTCCTTGCTCATGTTGAGGGGACATTTTTTTAATATTTGCAACTTCTTCATTTTAGTTTAGTTTAAAAATCTTCAGCTCCCTAAGGCAGCTCCGTGCCTCAGGGGGTTTTTACTGCGCCCACCCTCGCGCATGCGTGAACTTCAGCGCTCGCTCTCTTCCCCCCCCCCCCCCCCATCCTGGCAGCTTTGCAGCATGCGATTCTCGCTGGCTGGCTGTTAATTGGCCAGCCGGCGTGAAATTGCGGTAAAGGCCCTATAGCAGGCGGCAGTGGCCACTCCCACTGGCCCCCGCCGAGCATGCTGGACGACCAGAAAATCCTGGCCCATAGGAATTTTTAAAAGTCAATTGGATACGTGCTTGAAGATCATGACAACAAAGTTGTAGCATGGGACTAAATCAGAGAACTCTTTCAAAGCTGGCACAGGCCAGACAGACCGAATGGCCCACTTCTGAACTGTAAGGGTCTTTCATTCTATGATTCAGATCACAGCATGGGAGTTTGAGAATTTAAATTCAGCTTATTCAAGTAAAAATAGATAATAACTAAGAAGTTATTGTTTCATCACTAAACGTGACCATAAAGCCACCAGAGTATTGGTCAAAAAAAAAAATAGTTCAATTATTCCCTTTAGGGAAAGAAACCTGCCACCCTTACCCAGTCTCACATGTATGTGGCTTCACTCCCATACCAACATGGTTCACTCTTCACAGCCTAACAAGCCAGTCAGTTGCAATAAAACACCATCAGAGGTTAGAGAAGGTGGCTCACCATCACCACCTTCACAGGGCAATTGAGAATGGCCAATACCAGCTTTTCACTCAACACTGACATCCAGACAATGAATAGTAAAAAGGATCAGTCAGCACTATATTCACTTGCCCACAAAAAAGCTAACTGATCTTACTCTGCATGCTGTGTATTATCTCAGACTTTGCCTCAGTCTTTTTTTCCCCATTACAATGTACAGCTCTTAGGAAACCTTAAAACTCAAACTTTTCTTTGAAATGAAGTTTTCAACTATTTGAGCTTGTGGGCTTCCTTGAATGCAGTGAAATTGATCTTTTTCTCTGATCCTTTCCCTTGAAATCCTGTAATTGATGAAAGGCTTGAGGTACAAAATCTTATTGTTTCCAACTAAAATCACCCGGAGTTTCACATTGTAAAACTAGCTCATTAAAAGTTCTCTCGAGCTCAAGCTAGGAGTTGTTTTTTTTTATGAATACTTGTAGTTTTGGAAAGACAATTACCTTGTTGAGAAATGAGGGATCTTTCGAGAAAGACAAATCAAATCAAGCTGTGGGATAATGATAAAGTAATGTATATTCAGAAGGACATATTTTCCAGTGGAGTACAGACTGTACATCAGTATTTGATGATGGTGGTGCTTGAAAATCTTTCCACAACCTTTAAAGGATTCCCTATGGGTATGATTTAAGATTATAGCCGCAGACCCATGGCTTTCGTTAAAACCAAGCTGAGTATTAAGTTCAGTAAGTGGAATATATAAAAGTAGACCTTGAAGCCTAACCATTCAGTTGCATGCATTCCTGGCATGTACAGAAACCTGATAGATTCACTGTGTGAGTTCAAAGGATTTTGCACCCAGATCAGTTGTCCTCTCCAAAGCCTCCCTCAACATGTGTGATTTAAAGAAACTTCTATCGAATGTTAATTTCCAAATCCATAGCTTGCCTCCTTGGCCTGATGGTATTCCTCTGCTGTTCATGTTTTATTTCTCGATGCTCTAAATATGAGCAACTTCTACCAAAATGAATATTTCTGTCAACGCAAAATTCCTCTCCAGCAGATCGCACCTGGTTAAATAGAAACAGCATTCTACAATGGCAGAATATACGTTAACATGGGGAAGGAATACAGCTCTTGTAGCTAATCCCACATTTGAATACCCACTGGCAGTCATCCTTTGTTACATTTGGAGTTGATAATTTCCTATCAGCAGGATATTAATGAATAGCTTATTTAACAGTTACTTTCCATTCCTTCATGTTAAAAACTGGATGATTCAACCTGACTAGCATCTAACACATTTTGTATTTTTTTAGTATGCAAATATCACTCATGGCTGACATTTTTCAGAAGTTCCACATCCTCCTTAATATCAGACCAAATCAGATGGTTAATTGCTGTATGCAGAAGCAGATAAAATGTGTTTCTAATCCGTCAATTTGACTATTTGTTCAGCAGCTTTACGCAAACTGACTGTTTAGTTTATACATTACTGTTTGTTTTATTGCATCTTGAGTCACCCTTACTGCTGGAATCTCTCTTATTTAGGTTCCTGTCTGCTGTTGTTCCCTGTCATATGTTTAATACATGCAACTCTTCAGAATAGGTCACTTGAAGTCTTTTCTGTGACGCACATTACTGGGTCACACAATGCAACCTCAAGCTCCGATCTAGAGTGGGTCACCGAGTGAAAATCACAGGAAGACAAATGAATGCAGCTGGATAAATATTGTTTCCCCTGACTGGGGAATCTAGAACACAGGGCAGAGGCTCAGGATAAAGGGTCAGTCATTGAACACTGAGATGAGGGTAAGTTTCTTCACTCAGAGCTCTGTGAATCTTTGGAATTCTCTACCCCAGCAGGTTGTGGATGCTCCACATATGTTCAGTGCTGGGATAGACAGATTTTTGAACCCTCAGGGAGTCAAAGGATATGGGAAGCAAGCGGGAAAAAGAAATTGAGACAGAGGGTCAGCCATGATCATACTGAATGGTGGTTTAGGCTCACGGGGGCTGTACAGTCTACTCCTTCTTCCAATTCTCGTGTTCTTATATTCTTAATATCTGGTTAGGAATACAATGGAGGCTGTAAGGCTAAGTATAAACTGAAACATTCAATTTGCGAGCAATGATTCCTGTGGTGATGGGAGGCTCGAGTGGGAGGAATGATGCAGAATGCTGGGATGAGGGGATAAGACAATCTGGAATGTTCCCTTGATCACCTTCAGGGGAAGGGGAATGCTTTTAAAGACCGTTCTCGTGGATTAGATAGTGAGTCAATGTCCAACCATGGCTGAGCAGGAATGGTTGAGTTTGATGGACCAAATCGCCTTGTCCAAGGTTTCTTATTTATACTCACCTGAAGTGATTTTCTTTTCTGGTGCAGTTCAGCCATTTATTTAACCTTTGCTCTGTACATCCCTGACAACTTTATTAAAATAATAACAGAGCAGCTTTGGCACCACAAGCTTGTAAATTGGTCAGAGATGTCACTGCTGTGCTGCTGAAATAGTCAGAGAATGTTCACAAATGAAACATGCTAACATGTTAAGCATACAGTTAAGCATTACTTCCAGTTTATGGCCATATTATCAAAGAATGATGAGACCTTGGGGCAACTCAGATATTGAAAGCACAATGATAATGTTATTTCTCAGTGCAATATGTAAAAAATGTAGCTGCCTTTTAGATTATTACCCACATGATTATGGATTCAGAAGCATCTTGGTAGGATAAAGTTACTTGAGTTCCTATTCTAATAGTATATTGTTATATTACAATGCCACTGAGTTGGATTAAAGTTCACAGTTTAAGTTTTCATATGGTCTACCCAGTTGCCTAGTCCAAACTCCGATTCAGTCTATGTCACTTAACCTCAGTGCCATCATTGTTAAGCATACAGCATTTACATGGATCCTTTAACATTTCAAGACATTTCACTCCCTCCACCATCAAAGCACAGTAGCATCAGTGTGTACCAGCCACAAGATACATTGCAGGAACTCACTAAGGCTCCTTAGACAGCACCTTCCAAATCCACGACTGCTACCATCTAGAAGGACAAGGCCAACAGACACATGGGAACACCACCACTTGGCAGTCCCCCTCCAAGTCACTCACCATCCTGACTGGAAATATATCGCCGTTCCTTTACTGTCGCTGGGTCAAAATCCTGGAACTCTCTCCCTAACAGCACTGTGGGTGTACATACACCACATGGACTGCAGCGGTTCGAGAAGGCAGCTCACCACCACCTTCTCAAGGGCAATTAGGGATAGGCAATAAGTGTGGGCCCAGCCAGCGATGCCCACACCCCATGAACAGATTTTAGGAAAGAGACGCTGAGCTGTCATGGAAGATTGAGGAGAAGAGACTGCAAGTATGGCTGAGTTTTAAGGAGGATTTTGAATACAAGATAAGCTCTGGAGAGCATGACAGAACTGAAGTTCATTGACTAGTTTTGACACAGCAGATGTCATTTTCAATCCAGTCACAGAAAGCATTGAAAAACCAGCAGTGGTTCAATTCCTTTGCAACTAGGATGAGGACAAATGTTGTCAGGGCGCTTCGACCTGGATTGTCAACTGTGGGATTGAGAGGGGGGCTTAGTCATGTCCATTGAAACATGTAATTCCCCCTGTTCTGTATGCAACAGACAGCTACTATTGAATGAAACTGTCAATTACTCAAAACCACAACTTCTGGGGGAATTTATCTGAGTTAAACTGAACTGAGTGAAACTGAGGTAAGAATATCTGTTTGAAATGTTGAAGGCTTTAGACGGGCTGGTTCAGCTTCTGCAGTGGAGAGAAAAAAATGACAATGTATAGTGACACTGCTATTGCCAGAATAGAGATGATTGATTGTTCTCCAATCAATCATGCCTGGAGCCCACACTGCTAAATGACTGGGATTGATTTTACGCACTTAATCTGTATTATATATCTACCCTTCACTCACTGCATTTTGCTGCAGAAATAAACGTGCTTTTATCATTTTCCTGAAGACCTAGCAAAGTTATCCAATGAGTAGACCATGCCTTATAAATAGGGAAGGTTTAAGGTTCAACCTACAAGGATTGCATTGGATCACTTAGGATAACAAAGAAGACGGGGCATAGATGCAGGTTTTTTGGCATCCAAGCCTACTCCCATCTTTCATCATCTAACTCGATCAGCATAATTCTCTATTCCCTTCTCTCTCTTATGCTTATCTATCTTCCCCTTCAATGCATCAATGCTATTCATCTCAATTACTCCCAGTGGTAGTAGGTGCCACGTTCTCACCACAGTCTGGGTAAAGTGACTATCGTATATTGATGGCCTTTGGTTTTGCTCTTTGTCGCAAGTAGAAATATTTTCTCTGCATCTACTCTATCAAGCCTTTCAGAATTTTAAAGGCCACCCTTCCACCTTCAGGAGAAAGGGATCCTGTTCATTCTCCCTTTATCGCTATAACCTTGCAGTGCTGATATCATCCTTGTAAACCTTTCTTAAGTCAGTTAGTGCTTCTCAGCCAGAATGGCAGAATGGGTGATGTAAACTGCTTTGCGTATTTACAACTCACATCAAAAATAACAGGGCCAGGATTTTTAGAATGGAGGGGATTGCCTTCCTGCCATCTGAAGAGTCGGCAAGGAACACATCCCCACCGATACTACCTGCTCTCTGAAGCGGGACTTCCTCCCAAATGAGGGGCGAAAGTCCCACCTCCAGCCAATTAACAACTGTTGGAGCTTTAAATGGCTACAGTTTCCCCTGTCTCACATTAACCTTACAGTCCTGAGCACTCTAAAATTACACAAGCAGGCTGATAGGGCCTCAGCTTAACGTCTCATCCAAAAGATGACACTTCCGACTTCTTCAGCACTGCAATTGGTTGTCAGCCTTGGATGGATGAGGTAGGATGAGCCAAGTGACCTTGTTCATTTGTAGCTATCTTGTGGCTTTGTGGACACCTTGTCTATTCTTGAGAAGTGCCTCAGCGAGCAGCTGGTCAATCTGATTGGCCGGCAGCTCTCTAGTCCCTGCCACACCAGAAGCTGCAGTGAACAGGACTGGGACTGCAAGCAGTCTCCAAAGCCTAAGTCCCCAGAGGCCAGGACCAGGTGAGTGTAGAGGAGTCACAGGGCGGGTTGGGGAGGTGAGGCACAGGGAGGTGGGCAGAGGTGGGTGGGGGTGTTGGTGGAGAAGTCAGCGACGGGAGGGAGGATCTGCAGGGAGTTTTGGGAGGGGGGTTGGGGCGCCCAATGTTAAAAGGAGGCTGCTGGTGGAGGCGCCTGCCCCTACCCCTCCTTCCTGCCCAAGGCCTGAACCGTTTTGGTCTTTGGGCATCCCCCCCACCTCCCTGCCCTCCCCCCTGACCCCTGAACTTCTCCAGCCAGCCTAAAAAATGAGGCTGGGAAACAGCTCTTAAGTGGTCAATAATTGGCCACCTAAGGGCCTCAACAGGGACAAGGGCAGGTGGGCTGGCCAAGGCCTCACCCATCCCAGCGTAAAATTGCAGAGAGGTTAGGGTGGGTTTGAGTCTGGTGGGAAGGCCATTTGAAAACATTTACTGCCACCCCCACTTAAAAACCCGCCAGTGGAGGAATGTAAAATTCTGCCCTAGGATTACATCTTCCCACTGACACAGGAGAACATTCACCTCAGTAAAGCTTTTAAAACTTGTATCAAAATTATTTGAATTGCTGTTGCAATGAAAGGTCTAGAAGTTAAAAATAATAACTCCTACAGTGACTGAATTATATTGAACCAACCTGCATAAAACTAAGTTCAGTTCACTCAATCCAAAGTCCTGGTGAAAATATTGGATCCTTGATCTGGGTTTTCAGAGGGACTGGGCTGGGGATGCCAACTCTGGCTGATGCCATTTCTGAAAATGCCATCGTCTGATGTTCTGACCAGATGCTTTGATATCTTTACGTGACCAAAATTAAGAAAAATAACTCTTCTCTCCTTAGGTGATCAAAAACTGCTTCGTGTTGGTAACTGCATGATAAACAATATTGAGTAGTTTGATTCTAATTTTTTTGAAGGTATTTCTGTTAGTTTTCCCTTTAATTTTTCTATTTTTATTCCCTTTTATTTATTAATGGAGCCTGAGCCTCAGAGGACATGTCAGGTCCACCATGGCCACCACTTATTCTTTCCTGTTTGATGAGCAGAGTGATCTCAAACTTTATCAATGCACCCACTGAACCTCTTCCCATTTCTCAAGAATAGACAAGGTGTCCACAAAGCCACAAGATAGCAACAAATGAACAAGGTCACTTGGCTCATCCTACATCACCCATCCAAGGCTGACAACCAATTACAGTGCTGAAGAAGTCAGAGGTGTTGCCTTTTGGATGAGACGTTAAACTGAGGTCCCATCAGCCTGCTTGTGTAATATTAGAGTGCTCGGGACTGTAAGGTTAATATGAGACAGGGGAAAGTGTACTGCCCATATTATGATGTAGAGAGTCACATGGGAGTGAGTAGTAGATTGTAGTGGTGAATCTGGTAGAAGTCAGCATGAAAATAGCACCTGGTCAGGACTGCACCCTGTATATATGTATATAGTTGTGTGATCTTATAAAACAGTTCCTTTTCAACCATACAAGCATCTACCTCTTCATGAGAAAATGTACAATCTTACAACAGTTTGAGTGGATGCAAAAGATCCCATGGCACTATTTTGAATAAAAGCAGGGGATTATTCCTGGTGTCTTGGACAATATTTATCCCTCAATCAGCATCACTAAAACGGATAATCTGGTCATTATCACATTGCTGTTTGTGGGAGCTTGCTGTGCACAAATTGGATGCTGCATTTCCTACATTACAACAATGACCACACTTCACATTTGCCATGAGATGTCTGATGGTTGTCAACAGCACGCTATAAATGCAAATTTTTTTTCTTTATTTCTTTTCTCTTTTACCCAAAAAAGAAACTTAAAGTCCTCCCCACATAGTGGCCAGGGTTTTCCCCTCGGCGAGCTGGGGGCGGGGCCCACTCACCGAGGAGAAAATGACGCGGGATGATGTTGGGAGGAATCCCTGACATCATCCTGGTCCCTTTAAATTTTTAGGATGGCGGGCGGACAGTGAAATCAGCTGTCTGATTGAGGCCATTGACAGGATAATTAAGACCATTAAAGACCTGCCCGTCCAACCTTAAGGCTGGCGGGCAGGCCAGGAGCTCCAGCGGGCTCCAGCGGGCTCCAGATTATTCATGAAACTTCATCCACTGGCGGGATGAAGTTTCATGTCCGTTTTTTAAAAATTTATTGTGTTTAAATTTTATGTGTTTACTATTAACATGTCCCATCTCGTGTGACATTGTCACATGAAGGGGGACATGTTAATAATTTTAATATTTATCTATTTTTAGACTTTACTTACCTCTCACGAATCTCCCTGAGACAGGACTTTGCCTCAGCGCCCTTTTGCGAAAGAGCGCACTTTGACAGATGGGGAATCCCTCCCCCACCCGCACAGGAAGCGCATAGCGCATAGCGCTTCCTGTCAGGCAGGCTGCTGGGCGGGCCTTAATTGGCCCGCCTACTCAAAATGGCGGCGGGCCCCGTTTCAGTGGCAGCGGTCAGCTGTCCGCCCGCCACGAAGCCGGTGGGGCCCGCAGACCCACCAAGGGCAAAATTCTGCCCAGTATCTAGTTCTTGTTTCCAGAGACTGTGCCTTCATTCTGGAAGTCCATTCTGTTTATACATCACCCTTTGTGTAAGGAACCATCTGACATTAGTCCAAAATTTGTCATTCACTGGTTTGAACTTTTGTCCTTTACTCTACTGTTAAATTTCAAGTTGAAAGTGTCATCGAGGGAGCTTTTCTTTACCATTTACTAATAAAACTCTACAAGGTCACTTCTGATTCATCTCCATTCAACGTTGACAAGTCCACCTTTCACAAGCTATTCCTTGTAAATTAATGCTCTGACATGAGGGAACAGTCTCATGGTTCCCTTCTGCACTTTCCCAAGGGCTTCAATGCCTCCCTTGAGCCTTGGAGAACAGAACTATACATATTATTCAAATTATTGCCTATCCTTACAGTTTGAGCATTTTTTCTTCTCACTTGTGTTCTGTTGATTTGGTTAGACAGCTCACTGTTATAGTTGTTTGCGAGTTGTTGCTATGCAGTAAATGTACCAACCGGGGTAAGTTATCATCTTCTACACTGCTGACATGGAGAAGGACTAAATATTGGGAATTTGAGTGCATTCCTAATCTGCAAGTCTTAAAATTAATGAATGGAAAATCATGGGATCGTGGATTGCATGCATATTAGAATTCCTAATATGTATCGAGATGTACAGAGCTCTGCTGCAGGTAGACCGATGAAATTTTAACCAATTGTTTGCTACATTTGACGATATACCCAAATTTCTTTCACCCTTTGCCTATCATCTGCCATGGAGTGCATATGATGCTTATTTTTATTGTATTGTGTCAAGCTTGGGGTTTTATTTGATGCTTAGCACTGATGTTAAATTATATTTGTAAAAGCAAAATTGCCTGGTAGGGTTATAATTACACCTAATAATTCCATTGCTTTTGCCCCAAAAAATATGCAGAGTTTTGGGAATAAAATGATTCTAAACAATCGCAAAACCTGATTATCTGCTCATTTTTACATTGCTGTTTGTGGGAGCTTGCTGTGCGCAAATTGGCTGCCAAGTTCCCCACATTGGAACAGTGACTATATTTCAAATATATTTAATTGGTTGTAAAGCACCTTGGGGCATCCTGAACCATATAAACATAACTTTTTTTAAAGAACAATGGAAAGACTGATAGTCAGCCTGCCTGTTTTGAACATACCTTGAGAAATAAGTGAATTACACTGCCACCACCATTTCATTTATTTTCAATGCGAATCCTCCTTATATAAAATAATATGCTAAAAAATACAATTGCACAATTTTTGAATTTACATCTTATATGTATCAATTTTGATAGACTGTAGATGATCAGAAGTAAACATTGTTTGAAGAAATAAAATAAGCTTATGCATTTTGGGTGCTTTTATTGAATCATTTACATTGTTGATTTTAATAGGGATACATTTGCAGCATCAAAGTGTAGTCACTACTCGATAATGGTGGCCTGCTGTAAAGTCATCTGTAATTCTTCTACCTTCTTCTTAAGACAGAGTACCACATATTAGAGTCATTGCTAATAAAATAATCTATCATCCTGAAGAAGGAGCAACAATAAAAATCAATTTCTAAACAAAATAACGTACAAAACAATATACTTCAATTTGTCTGCATTCCTGCCACAAACAGAATGCTCTGTGGTCTCTCATGTGGCGCATTTATTTACCCGAGTAAGGCATTCCATCTTCATATTGAATATTGTGTTACAACCAGCTGAGGAAAGGTGTAATACTCCCCCCTTTTTCCCACTCCTTGGTTGATCGTAACAGTTTTTAAAAAAATTATAAGGATGATGTGCCAATTCAGAGTATGTAATTAACTGTTACATACTGATTGCGCAGAAGTTGGGGCAAGTTTTCTGATGTTTAAACGAGGAAGGGGTTAATTTTAATACACACCCAGGTAAAGAAATAAAAATATTAAAAAATGTAAACATATGTCCCAACTTTTGCAACACACACACACCCAAGCATGTAAAAATACAAGTTACAAAGTAGAGGAGGTTAACTTTTGGACAAATTAAGATGCAATGGCAAAGGCAAAGATATAAAGAGTTCACTGATTGTAAGTTCTTCACTGTTGTTCATGACTGAGGCTGTTTTTAGCTTTGGTTTTCTCCTGGAAACACAACTGTGGAAATTGAAGTTTTCTTTGGAAATTCTTTGTCTGATGCCCTTAGTCTGATGTAAGCAAACACAGAGTTCAATTTTTAGTTGCAAAGGAGAGAGAGAGAGAGAGAGAGAGAAAAAGAGATGCAAGCTGTATTTTTGGTGCTCTTAGATGTTCCTTTTCCTGACTCCAAAACAAGCACGATTTTTCAATAAAATACATTTCAAAATGGTGGTCTTGATCACATGACCACTCCATTATTGAAACGATTATTCCACAGAAGGTAATTGATCACCTCACACCTGGATAGGCCTTGGCTATTTTGTTATGTCCTAGGTGATTAACTTTTAATGTCCAAGTCATCACTTCTGAATGGCCCGTTCTTCCATGTAATGAGCCAGGAAAAGGAATATTAACAACTCCAAGGTGGCCATTTTCTCTGTAGATGCTTTGTCTCCAGCCTGATGGAATGGAATGTGACTTTTTTAGTGATGCAAATTGTGGCATTTCATGTTTCAGTTCATCTTTGAAATAATCCGTGACATCAACAGGTGTGAAATTCCACAGAGTGTTATCCGGGCATGTCTATTTTTAATCCACATTGGAAACTTCCAGAAACTTGACCAATTTGCAATTGTTGACATGTCAGGTGACCTCTAGCAGCCATTTTAAGTCACTGTCTTTGTTTTAACAGTTAAAACTCCCTTTTAAAAAAAATGTTCTACTTGTGAGTCTGGCAGATGAAATTGAAATTTAATATTTGACATCTACACACCTCAGTAACAATTGTAAGGTGGGTTGCCTGGACTGCCTCAACAGTAGAGTTCTACAGTGCACTGTGGCGCAGGATAACCTGTTTTCTAGTCTAAATTTATTCCATTATTAAATGTTAACTTTGATGTTTTAGTTGTGAGGAGCACAACCGGGAGAATTTCACACTCCCCTGCTGGTGGGCTTTTAGGCAGGGGCAGGGTTGGGGTGCGGGGGGCGTGAAATTGAAGGGACGGGATTCCCTCTGGATTTTCCGTCTACCCTGGCCATGCAGCGATTTTATGCTGGGGTGGGCAAGGCCTTGAACAGAAAGCCTACTCTTGCCCCAGCTGAAGTCCTTGAATGATCAATTATTGGCCAGTTCAAGGCCGTTTCTCACCCAGCTTCAATTTTTAGGCTGGCAGAAGGATTTACTTGGCATAGGCGAAGCCCAAAACAGAATGGGATGTTTGGGGTGGGGGGTGTAACCTCATCAGAAGCCTCCTTCTGACTGCAGGTGCCCATTCCCCTTAAGGGCCAGTGGCTGCTGGACTTCCTTCCTCTCCCAGGCCTTTCCCCTGACACCACAACTGCCCCCTTTGTGCCTGCCCTCCCAAGTCTCCCCTCCCTCCAGGACCCCTTAAACTTATCTTGTGCTCTGTTCCTGGGATTTAGGGTCAGGCATGTTGCTGCACTTCCTCTTCAGTCCACCACAACTCTTGTCACTGCAGGAACTGGAGAGTTGTCGGCCCATTAGATTGGCTGGGAGCTCTCTAAGGCAGGACTTGCTTTCGAGTGAGGGGCGGAATTCACGTCGGTAGCCACTTAACATTCATTAGGAACTCAGAGTTGGCTGGTGGGTGGGGAGACCATCATTAAAATCCAGGCATTGGATGTCAATTGCTTCAGTTTGTATTTATAGTGCACCAAATTTCACAACATGAAAATTAATGGCTCAGATTGTGGTGTAGCAGGGCATCTAATGGCATTTGCCATTCGTTTAACTTTCCCATGCATGGTTGTAAAAAAAAATTGTTGCTGCAAGCAATAGGTAGTAATGCTTTAGCAAGAGAAACAGGGCATCTGGGACCTGCGTGAAGAGGGCAGGCAACTATATCTCTCCTTAACTAATCAGATTGAGGATTGTAAAATTAACAGAACA
Source organism: Carcharodon carcharias (assembly GCF_017639515.1). Lineage (NCBI taxonomy): Eukaryota > Metazoa > Chordata > Chondrichthyes > Lamniformes > Lamnidae > Carcharodon > Carcharodon carcharias. Next base: position 153,502,222 of record NC_054477.1, read on the forward strand.
AACATTGAGAAGAGATTGGAAGTTGGAGTGAATGCATTCAATGTCAAATCAGGTACAGAAAAAGAAATGAAAAGAGAGAAAGAAAAATTGGATTTAGAAAAAGAGAGAAGAGACAGAAAGAAACAGTTTAAAACAGTAAAATTTGACAGTTATTTCTCCAAAAACAAATAAAACCTGAAATAATCAGACTCCACATTTATCGCATTCATAATGTTCAGTGCCAGAGTGGCTGATTGGCAGTAATTAACACTTACACGGTTATTAAAAGGAAATTTAGGCTTTAAGTAATGAGCTTTAGCTATGGCGAGTTTAGTTTGTACCTATTGTGCAAATGCAGCAACTTCATGGCATTCAATGCATTTCAGTAGTGAGGCAGAAAGAAAGCTACTGTCCTAGCTGTGTTCCCAGTTCTTGCAGCTTTCATCTTTAGTCAAACAGCTCTGTTCTTCCAGCCTATATGTCCTTATGTTATCCCTGTTTTGCTTGCACTTCGCCTCAATACAACTGACACCTCTTGTCCCACATAGACATGGCCAAAGTGCCATTCAGATCCATGGAGATGAGCAGGCTAACTATGTGATCCCAGGCAAGCATTGGAAATGAAAAACCACATCTGGAAGAATGACTGAAGCAGATTGCATCTGCAAAGAACAGACAACATGAATGCAAAAGCTTTAGTAGTGAGAACAGTTTTGCTCACTATTATAGCCTCTCCATGTTGGGGTGATGACTTTTACTCCCTTTGTTCTGTTTATTTCTTGAAAGATTCTAAAATTGGCTGTAGCACCCTTGGGTGAAGGAGGATAAAAAAAAAATCAATGAGAATTCTCACTCTACTGAATAACCTATCAGAAAGTTTATACCAGCCAGAGAGAGCAAACGAGTAAGACTGACAATTGGAACAAATGCCAAGGTAATGCAGAGAGGGAGTCAAGAATAATTAGATAGTGGGAGGGATGGTGACTGGGAGGGAGAGGTTAATTGTTCTTTTACTTTAACTAAATAAATGCAGGAGTTGTAAAATGCTCTGGGACAAGGTTTTTTTTTTAAAAATTAAATCATGGCACTTTCTCAAACTCCCATCGCAAAACTGAATAAATACAAAAAGCCGTAGCTAATTAATTGAATCATTGTGAAGAATTTCAAAATCTAAGAGACACGAGTTAAAATGAAAATGTCAGGAACAAGAATTCAAGTGGAACTTATTCAATAAACTTATGTAGTTAAATGCCAGTAGAATAAGTTAGTAGGTATTTCTATAGAGAGGGTGAGGAGACAGGCAGGTGTGATTGATCTATTAAGAAAGGACAGGTTTGTTAGATTAACAGTCCCTTTATTATTTCTAACCATTTTTGTATTCTTTTATGCAAAATAGGATTTACTCCAAATTGTGGTGTGCAGCATTGCTTTGCTATTCACAGGGGTACAGATGAACCTTGATAAATAGTTTGCATTGCAGCAGCATAATTGGCTCATGCTTTCTATTTAATGAGTGAATCGAATTGGTGCACTGGGACTGCTTTCCTTGAATCGGATATGAATTTATTCATACTCTGCTCTAGCATCAGATTTTGTATATTGTAATCTGTGGAATCACTGGGACACATTAACTAGAGTTCATGCATATGCCATTCATTTACTCGGGAAGCTTGACAACTTTAATATTTCTAAACTCCATAATAAAATAGCAGGAGAATTATGCAACAGCTTCCAAATTCACTTTAATAAAACCACCAACTGATTTGAAGACATTGATTTATCTGATGAATGTAAAAGCAAGGTGCTCAGGTGCAGAAGCACAGCTTCAAAAAGCATTTCCTAGCTAATAGATAGCCTGGGTCAGCTAAAGCAAGCAATAAGCCTGTCAAAAATCTACTTGGCAATTTTTAATAAAGGTTGATTTATTCATATTGTGGATGTCTCTAATGTAGACCATATCTCAATGGCAGTGTTTGTGACTGCATCTGACTCTCTTATCCACTGCATTGTCTAGATATCACAGTTTTGAAATTAATACATGATAACAGAGATAAAGTCAAGCTACATTTTAGCAGTAATGATGTTACAGGACACTGCCCAACCATTTCCTAGGAATATTTTCTTGGCTTTGTATGGAGGCAAGGTCAATCGCAACATACAGAGGCAATCATTCTAGATATAAGGGAATTTTGGATAACAAGGGCTCAGGGGTGAATGTGCTGGGAAAATTATGGAAAAGGAGATTGGGTTGGGATCCCAACCTGATCCTACCTTCTGTTGGCTTTACCTGAGGCAGGAATAACAGAGAGTGGGGAACCTCTTGGAGCTGTCAGTTAAGTAATTCAGAAGAGGTTGACATTGTTAGGGAGCCAATTGTTAGCGATCTTAACACTATTTCCCAGCCATTGAACCTGTTTACTGACCTGTTGGCAACTCACCAGGATCACCAAGGAAAGCACTCAACAGAAAGAACTTCTTCAGTGAAACTGGAAAGCTAGGAAAGATGTGATCCGTTGCACAGAAGAGCTCCAGCAATGGCTATTAAGAGGCTGCTGTTCAAAGTACTTATTTTCTCAGAGATCTGCTTCACAGATGCCTGGCAACTGCTTGGAAAGTATTCTAGCTTCAGGCTCTCACAGAACATTGCTGCTGACACCTGCAGTCTCCTAGAACAAGTCCTCCTTCCCAGTGGACCAGTTGTCCACACATGCCAATAGCTGACCAATTTCCACCATCTCCTCTCTGTCCATCCCTTCTGTCTCTATCTTTGTCTCTTTCCAAGTTAAATGCTCTTTTCTCTTGCAAGGGACCTACTAATTGATCATCTCCCATATATTTTGACATTAAAGTTTTTAAAAGGTATGACATTGTTCCAACAATGAGAAAAAATACTTTGCAGGGGTAGCTTAATGTATGAATTTACCTGAAGGAAAAACCCTACTTCATGAATACTGTTCGCAGTAATGTTGTTTCTAACTGTGTCAACTTAAGGCCGCCTCTCTTTGTGAAATCTAAAAACAGCCAATGATAGCATCTTGCCTTGTGTTCATGGAATTGGAGGGTCCAGAAGGAGGCCATTCAGCACACCATGTTTTGTGCTGGCTCACTCCTCTACTCTTTTCTCTTAGCACTGCAACTTTTTTCCTTCCATGTAAGTAAACAATTCCCTTTGACATTACTGGTAAATCTGCTTCCACCACTGATTGTGATATTCCAGAACCTAACATTTCACTGTAACTCTTTCGAGTACAAACCCTTTTTCCATCTGTTTCAGATGAAGTTACATTGTTTCATAGTTTGCCATTGTGAGATTTGAACTCTTGATCTTGGGGTTACAAATGCAGTACCATAACCACTTGGCTATTTAGGCCAAGCCCCAACATTTCACAATAGAAGCATTTCTCTTCCTCTCCCCTCTGATTAATTTTACTAATTACCAATTATTTTACCAATTACCTTACACCCGTGTTCCCTGGATACTGACCCTCCTACCAGTGGAAACAGTTTTTCCTTATTTACTCAAACTAACCTTCCTCAGTTCGATCCTGCTAGCTGATTGGCATTCACTAAACCCCTTACTGTCCTTCTCAATTAATGTTTTCACATTAAGCGCACAAGGAAAAACTGGGATTTTTGTTTGGGAAACAGACTTTCTTTGTCCCAAATGCCTTGTGAACATTTCTGGAATGCCTATGGTGTCACGTGCAAAATTGAATAGGTAGCATCTCTCAGTCACATTATTGTAGTTTCTTTGTCTGTACCCTCAGAGCCATCTGTTCAATGTAAAGGTGTATGATCCTTGTGAGGCAAATTTATTTTCACCTCCGGGTTCCTTACAGCAATTTTTCATCTCTGCACGTGTCCCTCAGTGCAAATAGCTCACTCCATATTGTATCTATCACAAAGTCACTTGGGCTTATCCACAATTGTGACCCAAGTGAATCAGTATTTGACTTAAGAAGGAGGTACAAATTCTTACAATACAGCAGAGGGAGTTAAGACTTTAATATATGCACCGTAGGTTAACAATTAAATAGAACATGATCAACCACATATTGTATCATGAACAAATAGCTAGGTAAGATTATTTCACCTTCATTCACAGGAGGCTGGAACAAGGATACATAACGGAGTTTGGTCAGCCACGGGGTGATGTCAGGAAACGCTTCTTCGACAGTGGAAATCTGAAACTCTTTCAACCAAAAAACATTTGAGGCTGGGGGTCAATTGAAAATGTCAAGCTCAGATTGATGGATTTTTGCTCGGCAAAAGTATTGATGGTTACAGAACTAGGTCAGGTTAATAGAATTAAGATACAGATCAGCCATGATCTAATTGAATGGTGACCTGTTACCAAGGGCTCTAATAACCTATCCCTGTTCCTGTGCTCCCATTTTATTTGTCATTTACGAAAACAATATTGCAAACATTCAGGACTTAGAAACGAGATAATTTATCCTTTTAGGATTTCCTTTTACACACAATTGGAGTTATGGGCCTGGTTTTCAGGTTAATATTACAACAAACATTTTCAGATAGCATACTCTTCAGGTAGTTAAGAGCAGTGAATCTGAGACAAGTTATCAAATGGAGATTGAATAGAACAAATTGATTGCAATTCTTGAGGGATGTGACTATTGGCATATGAGAGTAAGCTAATGAATAGAATATATTTCAATCAAAGGTAACTCATGTTAAAAATATTAATAAGGTAAAATTTCATTAGTTATTATACTGCCTTGATAATTTAAAACAACTGTTACTGGATGCCATTGCTAACAATTTGAATTGTACAATTAGTGTCTAACAGATGCCCTACTTCACTCAAGAGGCTTGGGACTCTTGACTATAATATTTATTAATGATTTCCAATTCGTTTGGTAAAATGAATATTTAATTTTGTAAGTGACATCAAAATGAATAAGAAATTTGAAACATATACAGGCATATCATTGTTATAGTTTAGTAACACGTCACATTTAATTCCAACAAATATAATGTATTGATATTAGAAATAGACATGATCAATACTTTCTAAAGAAAGGCTTGCATTTATTTGGCACCTTTCATGACAATGGGACATCCAAAAGTGCTTTAAAGCCAATGAATCACTTTTGACGTATAGTGACTGTTGTAATATAGGAAATATGGCAGCCAATTTGTGCACAGCAAGCTCCCACAACAGCAACGTGACAATGACCAGATATTCGCACTCCGGGGACTACCCCTATCCTTCTTTCAAATTGTACCATGGGATTTTTTTTACATCCCTCTGAGAGGACAGATGGGGCCACGGTTTAACATCACATCCAAAAGACGGCAGTATCAGCCTGGTGCTTTTTTGTGCTCAAATCCTGGGTCAGAATTTTCAGGATGGCAAGAGTTCAGCTCAGAATACATCCTCGCTGGCTCCAGCAGCCCCAGTGCCATTTCAAGTTCCAACAAGCATTCTGCCTGTTAACGGAAGGAAGTCTGCCTTGGCGAGCTGCCAGCCAATCAGATCGACTGGCAGCTCTCCGATCATTCCAGGAACAGCGCTGCAGTGACCAGAAGAGGCACTGCAGCTAGCTGCCTAGAACGAAATCCAAGGAACAGAAGGACAGGTAAGTGGCAGGGGTCAAGGTTGGTGGGGATGTTTAGGGAAGGCCTTGGGTGTCTTGGGCGGGGGGGTGGAGGGGTGGGGGTGATCAGCTCTCAGGGGACATGTCAGACGGGTAGGAGATCCAGAGGTCACCAGGCCCTAAGGGGAGCGTGCCCCAGTCAGGAGGGGGCTTCATTCTGATGGTGACATCCAGCACCCCCTTCCCACCCAAGATCGAACTTTGTTCAATTTCGGGTTTGCTACCTGATCTATCATCCACCCAGCAGGCTAGAAATTGAGGCTGGGTGGGTAAAGGCCCTTAAGCAGCCATTAAGCGGTCACTTAAGGGCCTTAACTGGGACAATGGGTGGGCTTCACTTCCGAGGCCCAGCCTGCTGCAGCATAAAGTCGTAACCAGGTTGGGGCAGGTGGGAGCTGAGAGGGGAATCTCTATGCAATTTCATGCTTCCCCCCCTCCGGCAACTGAGGGGTGGTGGGGGTTGGGGAGCGTAAAATTCTGGCCCTGGAGTGAATTCTGAAGCCACAATTTTCTGACCCAGAGACAGGAGTGCTAGTAACTGAGCCATGGCTGACACTTAATTTACAGCAGGAAAACCAAGGAATCAAATGCAGTAAAATTAAACATAGCACATATATACTAAACATAGCACATATATATTTATTTGTATATTTGTATTATATATATAGGGTTGTGTGACTTTGGTATCCTTTGCCTCAGAAGGGGGGGTCAATGAATATTTTAAAGGCAGAGGTAGATAGATTCTTCTTAGGCAAGGGAGTCAATGGTTATCGGGGGTTAGATGGGAATCGAAACACAAGAAGATCAGCCATGATCTTATTGAATGGCAGAGCAGGCTCGAGGGGCCGAGTGGTCTACTCCTGTTCCCATTTCTTATGTCCTTATGAACAGTAGCAGAGTGGTTACTAGTGGATGAGTGATCTGGAAGCCTGGACTAAAGCTCTGGAAACATAAGTTCGAACCTCAACATTAATTACATAAGTCTGAAATAAAAAAGCTAGTACCAGGGGTGGCGACCATGAGACTACTGGGTAGTTTTAAAAGTCCATTTGACTGATGTCCATTAGGGAGGAAATCTGTTGCCTTTACCTGCTTTGGCCTTTATTTAACTCTGGAACAACAGCAGTGTGGTTAACCCTTAACTATCCTCTGAAGTGACCTAACAAGCCATCAGCTAATAAACAATTAGAGTTGGGCAATAAATCCCTCAGCAAAAAAAAATTCCACATTAGAGAATGAACATCTTTAAAAAAATGTCACAGCCCCTGTACCAGCACTGACACTAATGAAAGCTAATGGTGAGCTTGTGATATTTCTGGTATAATTTTTGGCAGTGTACATCTCAAATAATGCATTGGAAAGTACAGCAGTTTGATGCAATTAGGATAGAATCTAATTTAATATGAGGACATCCTACGCAGTTAGGCTGAACTGGGTGTATAGTATTGATTTTTATAAAGGGGCTGAGGTACACTCAGGAATCGCAATTAGAAGCCAGAATAATAAACAAACAAAAAAAAATAATTTGGCAAACAAAAGGGGGAAAGGAGAAACAGAGGGATGACAGAGCGAGCAGTGTTCAAGGGTTTTGCACTTTTGTTAAGTTGCATTTGTGCATGCGTACTTTAGATATATAAGATTGGGGTTAATGTTACAAAGTCATAGCTGACATGGGAGTTGCTTATTGCTATAATATTAACATTTATTTCAGTGCTCTAATGTGGGAGGCTAAATACTTACAAAATCAGCTAACTGAAGAACGCAGTCATTTCCAGGATATATCAGCAGTCTAAGGCACTCATTTGGAAAAGTATTATTAAGTGTTGAGGCAATAAGATGACATTTTATCTCACTGGTTCAGCTAAGAAATGTTTTACAATGAAATACTTCCAAATTGCAGGGACCTTCCATGAAGCCTATTTGGGGTATGTTTTTATTCCTGATTAAGGAGCCCACTTCAGTAAGGGAGGTTTGGGATATGTTGGGCTACATACTATCCTGCAGCTATCAGCAACAACAATTTGTATTTGTATGGCGCCTTAAACATAATAAGATGTCCCTACTTCTCAGCAGTGTTATCTACTAACATTGGACACTGAGCCACTGGAGACATTGGGAGTAATCTTCTCCTCTCTGGTGCTGAGCTTGGAGGTGGGAAGGACATTTAATTAGGTGGGATGGTGGCACACCTAAACCCCGCCACCCTCCCGCTTCCGCCAGAATTAAATTATGGGCACGAAGGCTCATAGTCGACCTTCCTGCCCCACCACCAGTTGAGGCCCTTAAATGACCAATTAATGACCACTTAAGAGCCTTATCCCACAGCCACTGGGATTAACCCAGCTGCAGGTCGGCCTGTAACAATGTGATGTGCGTGTGCCTGATTGATGGACTTGACATCGGGAAAGGGGAGAAACCCGCTGAGAGCCGTCCCAATGCCCTTGCTACTGACCCTCCTACACCCTTCTCCCTGCAACCACCACCTCATGAAACCACGTCTTCCACTTCTCCCACCTAGCCCGTGGCCTGGGTCACTCTACGACCTTGAGATCGTAAGTAAGGATATTATGCTTCAGTAATACAAAGACTGCACTTCGAATACTGTGTGCAGTTTTGGTCTCCTTATTTAAGGAAAGATGTAAATGCATTGGAGACAGTTCAGAGGAGGTTTACTAGATTGATAGCTGGAATGAGCAGGTTGTCTTACGAAAATAGGCTGGACAGGCCTGGCTTGTTTCCACTAGAGTTTAGAAGACGAGGGGTGACTTGGTTGAAGTATACAAGATCCTGAATGGCCTTAACAAGGTAGAAAGGATGTTTCCTCCTGTGAATGAGTCCAGAACTAGGGGGCACTGTTTTAAAATTAGGGATGGCCCTTTTAGGACAGAGATAAGGGGAATTTTTTTCTCTCAGCGGGTCATGGGACTTTGGAACTCTCTGCCTCAGAAGGTGGTGGAGGCGGAGTATTTGAATATTTTTAAGGCAGAGGTAGATAGATTCTTGTTCGGCATGGGAATCAAAGGTTATCGGGGGCAGGTGGGAATGTGGAATTCGAAACACAAGCAGATCAGCCATGATCTTATTGAATGGTGGAGCAGGCTCGAGGGGTCGAATGGTCTACTCTAGTTCCTATTTCTTCAGTTCTTATATTCCTATATGCCTGTCCTTCTGGCAACAGCCACAACCTCCCTGTGGTGCTGCTGAGCACAAATGCTGCCAGCCTCTGATTGGCCAGCAGCTCTCGGTAGGTGACACTTGTGCCCCCGGGTCTTGATTCAGGTGACCAAAAGTTAGGTTTTAAGGAGTATGATAGACATGTTTGCACCAAAGTCTATTTGATTAAAGGAGTGCTGGTGGCATGATTAGCTGAGAATTAGCAGAGAAACAGGAGGCTGAGGGTAATGTAAATGGTTATGTTTTCATACTGGGAGGTAATAGACACTGATATCTCCCAAGAATTGGCATTAGGAGAACCACCCAGCTTGATTTACATTAATGACCTACACTTGGGTATAAGGAGCGTAATTATAAAGTTTGCAGAGTATGCAAAACATGGAAACTGAGGGTTGGATTTAATGCCCCACTACCCACCATCCCACACCCCACCCTGACACCAAATCCCCCACCACCAAGGTGAGTTTGGCACGGTGGAGGGGGCATTTAATCAGGCTGGAAGAGACCCCACCATCTTGCACCTCTGGCCCAGTTAAGTCCGCGGCAAGAAGGCCCATGTTTGACCTTCCCTCTGCCGCCAATTGAGGCCCTTATTTAATGCCCGCTTAAGGGCCCCATCTTGCTGCAACTGGTATTCACCCAATGACGAGCAGGGAACTCACAATGCTGGAAGCCTGTGGAGTAAACCCCGCCAGGGTTGCTTGCAGGCTCCCAGTGAAGCTCCCTCATGCAAAGCCACTCGGTGCCTCATCGAGGGACCCAGCATTGGGAAGTGGTGGCCACTAAAAGCTAACCCACCCCTTGCTACCAACTCCCCTCAATCCCTCCCCCATGACACGCCTGCTATCAATTACCTGTGCCTAGGCTCATCGGTGATCCTGGGCCTCATGTGGGTACAGCAACCAGCGGCTGAGCAATGTTCCATTGGCTACAACGCTGGCGTCTACCCTCTCATTTGGTATAAATTATTGTCCCCTTTATTTTGTGTAGCTATCCTGTTGAGTGCAAGATGTAAAGTTCTGATGTCTCTTTATTTCAGCAATACTCAAGTTTTGTACTACCACATAACTAAAAGTTTGAAAAATTAAAACTGCTTCTAACTCCTGGTAACTATAGTACTGACCCACCCTGACCCCCAACCCCCAGAGACCCTGCAACTCCCCTCTACCTCCCTGATTACTAACCCCCAATTCCCAACTACCCCCTTATCCCGCACAGAACCCTTACCTACTTTTCCTGCACCCCCCCAACTATCCCCCAAACCCCCGACTAGCATCCCAACCCACCACAGGATCCTTCAACTACACTCCCACAGGACCCTCCCACTACCTCCCAAACCCCCGACTACTCTCACCAACCACTGCCCCCCACTGATCACCTGACCTCCTGTTATGACCGATCAGGTGGTAAAGCCAAGCTATTAAAAAAACCCCGAAATAAACTTTAAACAACTGTCGTAACCTATAATTTTAAATGTTATGTTTGAGTTGCAACTCAAAATTCAAGAATTAGGCCACTAGTGCTCGAGATTTTACATTAAACTAAATTAAACTTTTTATTAATTTACACAGGTTAAAATATATATACTCATGGTTTCAAATTACTACTATCATCACTTTTAACAAATTCCCAAACTAATCTCCATTAAGGCAACAGCAGGCCATAGACTTAACCAGACACCAGGCAAAGCATTTTCACCTTACAAATTCAAAATGAGGTTCTTTTCACTTTGGTTCCTGTGGAGACAGTTGTAGGCTTACAGCTGCTTTTGATCTTACATTGCCTGTGCTCTACACACACAAAACCGCTGAAGTTATACCCAGTACAGCTCATTGAATGTAAATTATCATTGTATCACCATCCTCTGAACTAAACCTCTCTAATAATGAAACCCCTTTCAAAATACTAATTTTATTAGTAATATAAACATTTTGCTTGGTATCTGCTAGATAAGTGTCAATTTTCACCCCACTTCTTGAATGCTGTATTCAAAAAATGCAAATACACTCTATCTCTCTCACAGATCAAAACTAGTATACATCTAAACACCCAGACTTTAATCCAATTAAGACACACCCAGAAGCTTAACCTCTATTTTAAAAGAAAGATATTTTCAAATAACATTATATACATTAATAGCTTCATGACAACTCCCCAATGGCCACACCATCCCCCACTGACCACCATCCCACCACCCCATTGGCCACCCCCCACTGACACACTGACCAAGCCCCCAACTACTGACCACCCGATACCCCTCTGGCACCCCCAAACCCCCACCCCCCACCCCCCCCCACCCGTCCTTCCCATTTACCTTGCACATTTACCTTCTCCCTGACCTTGCAAAGTGGCTGGACCTTTAAACTCCTTTGCCACTCCGTGGAAGTTATGGCCCTATTACAAACCACCACATTGCTGTTTGTAGTCAGGAATGGATGTAAACAAAGCCAGCCTGGGAATCTGATTTTTTCCCCTGCACCCTACAAATGAATTAATTTTCTTATCGTGCTCTGGGCATTCACTCAGCTAAGCATTGGCTAAGGGCATTCAAATAATTTAGACAAACAGGTTAGCTACTGTGGTGTAAGAACAGAAGGGAAACAGCAGAAACACAAAATGTGGAGCTTTATGTCATGCTGACTTCTGCTATGATTTTGTTTTTACACATGGGTTATCTGAATAAAAATGAGTATGCAGTTTAACCAAAGAAAATTAAAATCTGAGGAAAAGAAACAGTTAACTGTTAGAATGATACATTTTAGAGCTTTAATATAGTTTTGAAGGTATACCAGCAACTGTCCTTTTTAAATATTGTTAATCTAGTTTGTCAATACCATGTTAAAATTAGCAGTGAAGGCATGAGAATTATGTATTAAGAACCATCCTCAAAACAGGAAATAAATAAATTTATGGAAAATCTAGGGTTTAAATATTCTTTTTAATGCACGCCTGATTTGACAAGAAAAATGTAAAAAAAATTCTTAAAATTCACCAGCAGTTACCATACAAAAATCATCTGCTTAATTTTTGTACTTTGGATATTATTGTTGTAAGTTGTCTTAAATAAAATGGTTACAACAGTAGTGAGAAGTAAACTTAGATATAGATACGGTATAAAGATCTGAACTTGGAGTAGAGAAGGCTCAGAGGAAATTTAACAGAGGTTTATAAAATCATTAATCAGTTTTGAAAAAGTTAATAATGAGAAACTCTTTCCAGTAGCAGAAGGGTCGGTAACCAATGGGCACAGATTTAAGGTAATTGGCTAAATAAAAACAGAGGTGAGATAGGGAGATTTTGTTTTTATGCAGCAAGTTGTTATGATGTGGCATTCGCTGCCTGAAAGAGTGGTGGAAGCAGATGAGGGCAAAGGGTGCACTTCAAAGAGGCTCTGAAGCTCTCCTTGAAGCATGGCAACATTAACATTAATGACCGGGAGGAGCTTCAAAATGGTGACAACATGTCCATCAAGCCACATCAGTTTTGAGTCCCAATGTCTTAACGAGGTGGCAGAGAAGGAAAAAGGGAAGCAAACCTGCACTCCGGATCCCACTACCAAGTGGGATGTCCTTCCCAATGTGCCCAAAGATCTGCAAATCAAGAATCGGCCTGTTCAGTCACATGAAGACCCATGGCAGAAACTCACGACCCTGAATAGACCTCATCCTTGAATCCAGGGACTGCAGCTGCTGACGGTGACAACAGGAAGCAGGTTCAACGGGCATAATTATAAGTCCCGCGGGTGGACTCATGTCCCAATCGGGTGTAAAATCACGCGAGATGACGTTGGGGGCGAGCGTCCTGACGACATGGTGCACTTGTGCGATATTTCGCTTGGTAAGCGCGCGCAAAAGTCGGAAGTGCGCCTGCCGACAATTAAGAGGGCAATTAAGCCCATTCATGGCGCAATTCTCTCCGATTTTTCAGTGGGCTTAGGGTTGGTGGGTGGGTGAATCGGCCAGGTGGCCTTTACATTTTTCATCAAACCTCAACCAAAGGTGGGATGAAATCTCCGTTAGGAAATAAAATAAAAATAAACATGTGGACAGCATTTTTATGAGGTATATTTCCGGGTGCTTGATTGTGATGTATGGACATTTTTTTGCAGGTTTTTAAACCTTTATTTCATCATTTGAAGGTCTGCAACTCCCTGAGGCAGCCCTCTGCCTTCAGGGAGCTCTCTCGCGGTGCTTACCCGCGCCCGCAGTGACACCATTGCCCGCTCCCTTCCTGCACCCACCCCGGCAGCACTGAGCTTTTCAGCACGCGTTTGATGCTGGCTGACTGATAATTGGCCAGCCAGCGGGAAATCACGGTCAGGGGTCGATCGCGGTCGGTTGTCCATTTCCCTGCTGCTCCCGAGCTCACCAATCACGAGCACCCACCAAAGGTAAAATTCAGGCCAGTGGTAACTTTAAAAAAGGAGTTGGGGGTAAATAGTTGAAGACAATAGAAAAATGCAGGGCAATGGGGAAAAACTTGGAGAATGGGGCTAATTGAATTACATTTTCAAATTTCCAAATATCCTCCTTCTTTGCTCCGATATTCCACGATTCTATGCACACACACTGGCAAGTAAAAAATAAGGACGAAGAAGACTAAAGATCCTTCCAGTTCTGGTAACTTTTAGTTGGCTCTGTCGCTTAACATTTACTAAGATGGAAACAATTATCAGTACATCCAAGAATTATAAAAGAAAGAAAGACTTGAATTTATATTGTGCCTTTCACGACCAGACATTTCAAAGCACTTCACAACCAATGTACTTGTGAAGCGCAGTTACTGTTGTAATGTAGGAAATGTGGCCGCCGGTTTTACACACAGCAAGCTCCCATAAAAAGCATTGTGATAATGACCAGATCGTCTGTTCTTGCAATGTTGACTGAAGGATGAATATTGGCCAGAACACCAGGGATAACTCTCCTGCTCTTTTTCAAAGAAGCGCCATGGGGTCACTTACATTCATCCAAGAGGATAGATGGGGCCGTAGTTTAATGCCTGGCAGTGTAGCACACCCTCAATAGTGTAATGGAGTGTCAGCTTTGAACTCAAGCCCTGGATTAGGACTTAAATGCATAACATTTTGACTCTGGATGAGGGGATGCTTCCAGCTGAACCACAACCAATAATTGCAAGTCATTTACTTTATTCAAGGATAATTTATTATAAGTTACTTTAATCATGTTTGACCATCACAAAATATATGACAATATTCATGTTCATCTTAAGTTTCATAACCATAATCGAGGGAACTTGTATTTTAAAAACAAACGATGCCAATGCTTTCTATTCGTACATGAACATCGGCCAGAATTTTCGGCTTGGCAAGTGGGGGCGGGGCCCACTCACCGAGGCGTAAAATGACGAGAGGTGATGTCGGGTGAGCGTCCCGATGTCACCCCGGGTCATTTAGATTTTCAGATTGGCGGGCGCACAGCCAAACCGACTGCGCACCCGCTGAACTGTCAAAGGCCTATCAAGGCCATTTAAAAGCTAATTAAACTAATAAACTGAGCCGCCCGTCCAACCTTAAGGTTGTCGGGGGTCTGTCGAAGAGCCTGGGCGGCCTTTGCATTTATCATGGAACCTCATCCACGGGTAGGGTGAGGTTTCATGCAGTGTTTATAAATTGAATAAAATCTTTTATAAAAACTCATTGACTTGTCCCAGCTCATGCGAAACTGTCACAAGAAGGGACATGTCTTAACAGTTTTTCTTTTTATTTAGATTTCTAAAACTTAAACTAATCTCCCTGAGGCACCTGACTCAGGGACACCCCTCGCCGGCCCATACAGGGAGCGCTCAGCGCCTCCAGGCACACGTCATGCTGGGCGGGCCTTAATTGGCCCGCCTGTGTAAAATGGCGGCGTGGACCCGATCAGGGGCGCCGATCAGGTCTGCACCCGCCCCCACCTGCCCCGCACCCACCCACCACCACCCCCCCCCCCCCCCCCCACCCCCACCCCCACCCCACCCCCCCAACCCACAAAGGGGGAGAATTCTCTCCATTGAGTAAAACCCACTCCTATTTTTCATTCTTTCCCAACATCCTATTCACTTTTTCTCTTGATGGTCTGAGATTGATGGCACAATTCACCACTTCCAAGGCAGCACAGCGACTAGTCTGACTAACTTATGTCTCAGACGGCCAAGAAAATTAACTTCATTCATCAACTACAAATAATAACTTTCCAGGGATAAATCTGTCATGCTATGCAAAGGGAACTCAAGACACAGAAAAACAATTGAGAAAATCCTAAAACATCCAAACAAAATTACCAGGTATGTAAAATCCAGTTAGTTTGAGGGCACCATTATTCTGTAATCCACTGGAAGTATTTCTTGAAGCCATATTTTGCCTTTTTGACAACCAACCAATCAAGGATATATTCTATTCATTAAAACCATGGCTGTCCACTCAGACAACTGAGTACAAAAGCACTTTACACAGGCTTATTGCAGTGATCACTTGATATCAATCCTCTAATATCCTACTTTTGGTCTTAACCTGCTGCCAGCAGTACTTCAGGTCATCTAATTGACTTTTGGTTGAAATTATCTTTATTTATCACTCCAATAAAGCAGGAAGATGCTGGTGCACATGAAAATGAGGCTTAGCTCTGTAGGAAGTGAATAATAATAGCGAGACAAAAGGAGACACAAGGAAAAGAAGAAAGAACTTGAGTTTACATTGACCTCATGATGCTCCAGAGTGCTTCACTGCCTGGAGAGTCGGTTTGACTTGGGAGCCGTCTTAAAATGGTGGGCATGTCCTGATTCGGGGATTCCTGACTTCGTTCCCGGGCACTCTGATTGTCAGGAGTGCCTTTAAAAGGTGCAGGCTGGTTCCTGGCAACAACCCACACCTTGCACTCCCGATGTGGTGGGTGGGCTCCATTGCAGAGATAGGCATCTCTTTAGTCCTCCGCAATTTTCATCGAGTCAGACCAGGTTTTTAAGAGTCATGGTTCACAGACCCTCAGAAGAGTTGTGAATCCTGGTCTGCAGTCTGGACTTTCATCCTTGAGGAAGGTAGGCAGAGTTGGGAAAATTACCAGCTCGGCCCACCCAGCCCTGGGAGAAAGTGCAGCGTAGGTAGAATACTAATCGCTGGGGGGGCAGATGTGGGCTGGAGTCAGGCCAGCTGACCTGGGAAGAAGTGCAGAGACAGCCACAGGAACTGCTGGGTGCGGAGGTTGCTGTTTAAGAGATACTTCTCCGTGCTGTTGGACTTGGTCCCAGCTAAAATAAAAACAAAAAGGCCCTCCATCCCTAATGTCTCACATTCACCTTCATCTTCAAAACAATCTGATGCCCCATCCACATCACCCCATCCCCCCTTCCCACCCCCAGAGCCCCTCATGCCCTCATGTCAAGCTCTGCCATGCCACCTACCCCCATGCTCCCTTATGACCCATTTGCCAACCTCTACACTTCCTCTCACCTGCTATGGACCCTCATACCCTCCATGCAAAGCTCTGCCCTTCCACCTCTCCCCTTTGGCCCCTCATTCTCCCTATTCAAAACTATGGCACTTCCATCCTCGTTGACCCACTGTCCACTCTCTAGAAACAATGAAACCTGTAGAGTAAAGTGGGATCGGTTAAAAAAAAAAACCCTTGGGGTAAAAAGTCATTCTTTGAGAAGTTTCTCCTATTGAAAAAAGGTCTGAAGTTCAAGCTAATAAAAGTGTCAATCATCCAGGTCCTTTGACAAAAATCACAAACCATAAACTACTTAACTTTTGTAAACAAACATCATGAAACTGACCTCAGAGATCAAAGAGCCTGAACTGTCAAGCAAACAATATTTTTTTTTCTAAGGAGCAGGTGTTCTAGTATTAAAATAGCTGCCTGGGCTCTCAGCCAAGCCTCATTATGTAATTCAGACTTTTTTTTCAATAGGAGCTTGGCATAGGAGCTTGAGAAGCTATGAGGGTTGGGTGGAAGGGCACAGCTTGACATAGGGGGCATGAGGGGCCATGGGGAGTGGGTGGAGGGCATTTTATGGCATATATGGTGCATGGGGAGTGTCGGAAGGTTGAAGTGGGTGTGCGGGGTGAAGGACGGAGTGCCTGCCTTTGTTTTTTTTTTAACTGGGACAATGTCCCATGGCACTGAGGCAGGCTTTTTAAAAAGCCCACCTCCGCAGCTGGCTGCTCCTTTGGCTGCCCCTGCACTTCCTCCCAGGCTGGTTGGTCCGAATCCAGCCCACACCCACCTCCAGCAATGAAGATCCCGCCTTTGTGGGCACTTTCTTCTAAGGCAGGCGGGCCGAGCTGGGAATTTTCCTGGCTCCCCCTACCCACCTTGATGTTGCAAATCCAGGCCAGTACGTTTCTGGGACATTGCACTTTTGGAATCGGAATATTGCATGAAATTAAAGAATGCCTTTTTGGGGACAAGTACAATGCTTTGCACAGCTGAGATGACTTGGGAAAGGCATGGGTCATCAGTGTGTAAGCTTAAACATTGCCAATATTCGGAATTGTAGATGATCAGCGACCTGAAACAGATTACAAGTGGCTGGTAATATTACTCACAGTAAATGTGTTACAATGTCAAAGAGCCTTGCAAGCAAATGAAGACTGACAGAAGTTTAACAGCATTGGCGAATCTTGTTATTTCTGGCGAGCAATGTACAAATGTTTGCTTTGTCACAGTAAACAATGCTTATCATTCTATGAAATCTTCTGTAACCACGAGCCAGAGATGTTTAGCTACTTAGTGTAGTACTTTAAGGTCCCGCAGTCTGATTTATTTGGTGTGTTTCAAAATGAAATATCGCCCTGCTCTTTTGTGGAACAGCCTAATTGTAAAAGCTTGCCCAGCCTGTGCAAGCTTCAACGTGAAGCATTAGAAGCTGACGCTTTCATCTCCAGAAATGATACTTTCAAACCCCATTCCCCCGTCAGTATAAGGGTTACCTAAGTATTCAAGGAAGAGGATCAGAATCAGAGGAGTTGAGGTTAAAATTAGATAAGCCACACTCTTATTGAATGGCGGAGCAGGCTCGAGGGGGCTGAGTGGCCCACTCCTGCTACTAACTTGTGTTCATATGTTCATAGAATCGACAGGCCTGCATGGCGTTCATCTTCAATCTTGGGCTTTTACAGAACATCCCTTGCATGCGTCTGAACATTTGGAATCAGCATTATCCTGACATCACACAGCTCATCCAGCTGGTGTGATGCCACGACATCAAAATTGGACAGTCCAGGTCTTAGCAATGCCTGCATTGTCTACTCCTAAAAGAATAAGTGTGACACAGCAGGGTGGGCCCTGAAGTTACTGTTGTACCTTGATTAGTCTAGCTGAAGAATGATTACCGAGACATTGGTATGTTCCAAACAATAACTGGGTTATTATATACAACTAAACTATGTACAGCTATCCATGACTAGATATCACACTGCAGAAGCCCTGAACATTCTCTCTCTCGACTCCCTGTCATGTGTTCTCTTACATCATCAATATGGGAGGTGCTATTTACACAGTCCCAAATATTAACTCTTACAAACTCGAATACTATAGTAACCTTGTATAAAAGGCCAGTCTTCCCTTGACTGCAGGTAAGTAACATTTATGGAACCTTTTCTATTAGAAAATATCTGAATGTAGTCTGGAGTGTTTTTGGAGGTGTTTTGCTACGTATTCCACAGAGCAGCCCACAGAGTCACAGTGACTCACCATATGTTGATCCCATACTAGGCTCCAAGCTAAGTTCAGTACTGGTGTCTGAGCTGGTGATTGTGTCAGGTCAGATGATGAGACCTTTTGCTCAGTGCTGTGCTATTGCTCTCTCCCTTCCTCCTTAGGCTGCTGTCTCTGTGCAGCTGGTCAGTTCTTGGGTGTCTAAAAGCAGCAATCCAGAAGGGGAAGGTTGGATTGAGGGAAAGGGGTTGGAGTAAGAAGCAGGAAGTCCATGGTTACACCATCTGTTTTTTATTCATTCATGGGATGTGGGCATCTCTGGCTAGGCCCGCATTTATTGCCCATTCTTAATTGCACTTGAGAAGGTGGTGGTGAGCTGCCTTCTTGAATCACTGCAGTCCACATGGTGTAGGTACACCCACAGCACTGTTAGGAAGGGAGATCCAGGATTTTGACCCAGCGACAGTGAGGGAACAGCAATATATTTCTAAGTTAGAATGGTGGGTAGCTTGGTGGGGACCTTCTGGGTAGTGGTATTCCCATGTGTCTGCTGCATTTGTCCTTTTAGATGGTATTTGGTAGTGGTTGTGGGTTTGGAAGGTGCTGTCTAAGGAGGCTTGGTGAGTTCCTGCATTGCATCTTGTAGATGGTACACACTGCTGGTACTGTGCAGCGGTGGTGGAAGGAGTGAGTGTTTGTGGGTCGGGTACCAGTCAAGTGGGCTGTTTTGTCCTGGATGGTGTTGAGCTCCTTGAGTGTTGTTGGAGCTGTAGTCGACCAAGCAAATGGAGAATATTCCATCACACTTCTGATTTGTGCCTTGTGGGTGAGTTACTTGCTGCAGAATTCCTAGCCTCTGACCTGCTTTTGCAGCCATAGTATTTATATAGCTACTCCAGTTCAGCTTCTGGTCAATGGTAAGCCCCCAGGATGTTGATAGTGGGGGATTCAGTGATGGTAGTGTCAAGGGCAATGGTTAGGTTTTCTTTTGTTGGAGATGGTCATTGCCTGACACTTACGTGGTGCGAATGTTATTTGACACATGTCTGTCCCAACCTGGATAACGTCCAGGTCTTGTAGCATTTGGAAATGGACTGTAGCTTGCACTTCATATTGGATAGGAGAATGCGGATGAGCTGAGAGTTGTGAGGGTTCATAAGACAGGAACATGCCATTACCCTCAATGTTCACAGAATGCTGTGGGCGCCATTGCAGCATCTGCCATGATGAAGAGAACCATCTCCTCCATAGAGCTCAGGAGATGTAGATGTCCTAGTTCCCTGCCAGTTCTACTCTGCTCCTTTCTGTTATGGCCTGCAGGAGAGAGAACAGAATGTTGTGTAGCACTGTTTTTGGATGATGTGTCAGCTGTAAATGGATTGCTGGAGGTATGTGGAGACAGCAAAGTGTGAGCATGAAGCGGGCAGGATTGGTAGGTGTGTGAGTGTGAGGTAGGATATCTGGAAATTGGGTATGTGTCCTGAGTGCCAGGGCGTGCAGCTGGGTGAATGAGGGACTTACGGTGTATGGAACAGTGTGAGAGACTAGTGGTGTGGTGGGTAGGATATGTCATGGGAAGATGCATTCAAGGGCCTTGAACATCCACCCTGGAAGTTGACTTTCCTGTCCCTCTCTTCCCACTCCCTCCTGAGGGTGGCCCTTGAAGGTCCCCATCATTCCCTGCCATCCACCTGCACTCCCATCCCCCTCTACCCTGCCCAGCACCACAAGACCATGGTGTCTCTCCTTCTGCCCACCAACAGTACTAATGCCTCCAGCACTGCATTGGTCAGCCTAGACCACTTTGTGTACGGATACGTTCACTTTTCAGAAATTTCCATTGCAGCAATCTTCTTTTTCCACCTCCCCTTGAAGAAGTAGCCTGCCTTTAAGAAAAAGAAGGCTGCTTGTGCCAGATGATTAGCAAGCAAGACTCCTGGCTAACTCTGCTGTTTGCAAAGCTCTCTGGTAGGGTTCCGAAGAGAAGACCAGTGCTGGAGATGTAAAAACATTTTCAACAGAACCAAATGGAATCATAATGCATATTTGGCTGAGAGCCCAGACTCATGAAAGTATTATGTCAGCAGGGGGTTCTGTTTTGAGAACTATTAACTTTGCTTGATGGATATCTTTAAGTGGTTATAGAAAGTTGTTCTTTCTGTTTTTTCTTTTTTTCTCTTTTTTCAATGTCTCAATGTTTATTTGCACAAAATTAAGAGGTGTCATGTGTTTGAAGCCTCTGTTATTGATACTTTAATGGCCTATATTGTTGGCACTTATGTAGAGCTGTTAGAACAGCGATTTTATTTTTTTTACAAAAGACCTGTGAGCAGGAACTTCTGAGCAGTTCCACAAATGCCATTGACACTCTATGGGTCATTGGTTCTCTATATAATGTATACTGAGTGAATGGGTATGGAAGGGCCAGGAGTTGGCATGGAGGGTATGAGGGGCCAAGTAAGTGACTGGGGGGGCATTAGTTGGCATGGACAGCATGGAGGTGGCATGGAGTCATGGGGATGAGAGGGATGGTGAGGGCTGGAGTGCCTAACAGTCTTTAATAAAACTGGGACCAATCCCTAAAGAACTATGTGGGCCATATAAGCAGCCCACTCCGGGACTTGTCTGCCCCTGTGGCCACCTACACTCTGTTTCCAGGCTCCACAGGCCTGATTCTATCCTGCCCCTGCCTTACCAGAAGGAAGATTGTGACAGCCGGGGGCCTTTCTACTAAGGTGGGTCCGGCAAGTAGGGAAATAGCCCTACTTGAGCTACCCACCTCAGTCGCGAAAATCTAGCTAGCTATCTTTCATTGTTTTTAATTCAGGCAAGTGACCATTCACAATATTGTATTAAGAATTACAATTTCCTAACTCCTCACAGATAAAATAAATCTTGAGATGAGGCATGTGTGAGCAGCATGAAGTGTTGTGTTGTTTTTTTTTATTCTGTTAGATAAACCAAATCCTTATGCACCTTAAGTTAAATGTCATTAAACATCATTAAACTCATGGCCAGTGCTCTCCTGGTGCATGGAGGAGCACACATCAAGGATTTAGGAGCTGGAGGATGCTATTTGCCTCTTCCATCCTGCTCCACTGTGCAACAAGATTGGGGCTGACCTTCTACTTCAACTCCATCTTCCCGCGCTATCTCTTATTTCCCTTAATATCCAAAAATCTATCAACTTCTGTCTTGAATATAATCATTGACTAAGCATCCTCAGCTCTTTGGGTACAGATTCACCACCCTTAAAATGAAAAAACGTCCCCTCACGTCACTCCTAAGTGACTGACCCCTCATTCCGAGATTCTGGATTTCCCAGCCAGGGGCAACATTTTCTTGGCATTTGCCCTGTTGAACCCTTTAAGAATTTTATGGGATGACTGTTCGGCTCAACGAGTGGGCCCCGCCCTGACTTGCCAAGGCGGAAAATGACGCGCGGTGATGTCGGGTGGGCCTCCCAATGTCACCGCGCGTCATTTAGGTTTTCAGTTCAGTGGTTGCGCAGCCAAGTCGGTCGCGTGCCCGCCGAACTGTCAAAGGCTTGTTAAGGCCTTTAATGAACTAATTAAGCCATTTGAGAAAGCTGTCCATCCAACCTTAAGGTTGGCGGGCAGGCAAAGAGCCCGGGCGGCCTTTGCATTTTTCATGGAACCTCATCCATGGGCGGAATGAATTTTCATGAATGATTTAAAATTTGCAGAAATTTTTTAATTAAAATTAATGCACATGTCCCAACTCACGTGACAGGTTCACATGAGGGGACATGTCATAAAAATTTTTGCAATGCTTTATTGCACTGTTTAAACTTAAAACTAATCTCCCTGAGGCACAGAGGTGCCTCAGGGAGATTTCTGCGCTCTTTAGCATGCATGCACAAAAGAGCGCACCCCCGACTCAGGGAACCTCCCCCAGGTTCCAGGCGCCCGCCCGTGCTCACCCCCGCACAAGCCCCCCCCTGATTGGGGGAGGGAGTGAAATTCTACCCACTGTGTTTCAATTAGGTCAGCTCTCATTCTTCTAAACTCCACTGAGCGTAAGCCTAGTTTTCTCAATGCTTGATTGCATATTGCAATATGGATTTTTAGAACAGAAATACTTCATCCAAACAACTACACTGAATTTTGATGCAATTCACCAGTCCTAATTTTTCTTGCAATCTTTCATTAATTGATTTTCACTACAAGCCGCAGATGTGGATTTAAAATATAAAAAGAAAGTTTGCCTTGATGGACTCACAGCTATGCATGATACATCAATGCAGATTACACGAATGCAATAGGACCACAGCAGACAGGCTTTTTTTCACATACTACCAAAATGCAGAATAATCTAATAAATAATGTGCTATTTAATTGAACATATTTACTTATAGCACCAAAAGTTTGCTGATGGAGGTGATTCTGTTCATCAAGCTGGTGAACTGAAATAATTTGCATGTCTGAAATAAATTTACTAGAACAAATAATGTTCCTGCCTGCCATTAAAGAGGTCACCTGTTCTTCGACAACTGAGTTTGATATTGCAAGTCATTGTTTTCCACATTTTCCATTAATAAGTGAGAAATCGACTATTTCAAATGACAACCAAATTGTTTTATTTGCTGCCACCTTCTACACTGAGAAAGGAGCTAAATGCCAGTGAAGCAATGGTTTCTTGCAATGTGCTTAATTTTATTTGTCTTTTATTTTTCCATTGCAAATGTATCTGAAATACTTGTCATTCCTCTGATCAGACCATGTCATTAGTTGGATTTTTGTGACATAATTCTCAGGCTCAGCATATGGGTAAGTGATACTCCCACAATTCTGGTGAGATAAGCAAAATAAATCAATAATTAAATAAATGTGAGGTATCGTTAGCTTTACACAACGCAAGAACACAAGAATTAGGAGCAGGAGTCAACCATTCGGCCCCTCAAGCCATTCAAAAAGATCATGGCTGATCTGATTATGGCCTCAACTGCACTTTGCTGACTGCCATCATAACCCTTGACTCCCTTGTTGATCAAAAATCTATCTAACCCAGTCTTGAATATATCCAATAACCCTGCCTCTGCTACTTTCTGAGAATGAGAATTTCACAGACTGACAACCCTCTGAAAGAAAAAGAGAATCTCCTCATCTCAGTCTAATTTTTAAAATGTGTCCCCTCGTTCTAACCACCCCCCCTCCCCCACACACACAAGGGGAATCCATCCTGTCAAGTCCAAGTGGGATCTTAAATGTTTCGATAGTGTTCAATAGACCTCTTATTCTTCCAATGGGTATAACGTCATCCTGCTCAACCTTTCCTTATAAGGTTGTCCCTTCATCCCAGGGTAGCCCCCTTCTTCCTTCACAAAGGAAGGATGTCTAAAATCAAACAATGCTCACACAATTGCTCACAAGAGTCTGACACTTTGCATCAAAGTTGGCCTAAAGCGTGGTCAAGGGTCTTCAGCAGTTTGGAGACTCATTGGGCAAATCAGTGACAGCTGCTCATGCAAGCCATCACAGAGGATAAGACGAAATTATAGGAGTCTTTATTGTGCCCAAGTTGCTCATCAGGAACACATCCCCACTGCCGGTTAAAAACCCTGACAGAGATTGGGGAATAATTTGTCACCCGCTTAGGAAGTGCTTGTTCTAAAAGATCCAGGGAAAGTGGGCAGAAAATAGAAGAGTGAAAATATTGAAGCTTAAAGATAAACTTAAAATACTCTGATTAGAGGAATTTAAGATGTTGACCATAATGAAATAGTGAGAAAATGTATAACATCTTTTACGTTACTGCTTAGGATTATTTTTGCTACATGAGGCATCTATGGAGGATTTATCAACAGTTATGTGTCAGCATCTAATGTTTGACTGAATAAGACCTCATTGTTAGTGAAAAGAGTATTCTGCAATGGGACCTAGAATGGAATAATTCAAGTATACACACTTTCAAAACCCAGACTATTTCTTTGTTAAGTTGAAACAGCAAATTGAAAATGACAATAAAAGCCATTTGAATTTTATTTGGCAAATTGGATCCAGAATTGGCTGAGTGGCAGGAAGCAGAGGGTGATGGTCAAGGGGTATTTTTGTGACTGGATGCCTGCGTCCAGTGGGGTTTCACAGGGATCGATGTTGGGTCCCTTGCTGTTTTGTATATAAATGATTTAGACTTGAATGTAGGAGGGTTGATCAGTAAGTTTGTGGATGACACAAAATTGGTGGGGTGGAAAATAGTGAGGAGGATAGCCTTAGATTGCAGGAGGATATAGATGGGCAGTCAGATGGGCTGATAAGTGGCAAATGGAATTTAATCCGGCTAAGTGTGAGGTGATGTACTTGGGCAGCACAAAAAATGCACGGGAATACACAATAAATAGTAGGACCCTGGGGAGTACCAAGGATCAGTGGGACCTTGGTGTGCTTGTCCAGGTAGATAAGGTGATTAAGAAGGCATATGGGATACTTGCCTGTATTAGCTGAGGCATAGAATATAAGAGCAGGGAGGTTATGCTGGAACTGTATAAAATGCTGGTTAGGCTAGAGTATTGCATACAGTCCTGGAATCTGCATTATAGGAAGGATGTGATTGCATTAGAGAGAGTGCAGAGGAGATTTACCAGGATGTTGCCTAGGCTGGAGAGTTTTAGTTATGAGGAGACTTTGGATAGACTGGGGTTATTTTCCTTAGAGCAGAGGAGATTGAAGGGGGTCATGATTGAGGTGTATAAAATTATGAGGGTCGTAGATAGGGTAGACAGGAATGAATTTTTCCCCTTGGTGGTGGGATCAATAATCAGGGGGCATAGATTTAAGGTAAAGGGCAGGAGGTTTAGAGGGGATGTGAGGAAGAATTTTTTCACCGAGAGGGTGGTAGGAATCTGGAATACACTGCCTGAAAGGGTGGTAGAGGCAGAAACGCTCATAACATTTAAGAAGTATTTGGATGTGCACCTGCAATACCGTGGCATACAGGCTATGGGACGAGTGCTGGAAAATGTGGATAGAATAGTTAGGTACTTGTTTGACCGGCGTAGAATTGATGGGCCAAAGGGCCTTTTTCTGTGCTGTAGACGTCTATGACTCTATTAATTCAAACTGGATTTGGTAGGTGAGTAATGCAGGAGTTTTGGTTATGCATACTTTGGAAGTATTTTAGGCATAAGGCAATAATTACAGTCCAAACACACAGGCAGTTGTAGATGGATAGACTTAGACAGATCAATTGTTGTGATGTAGAAACACTTCCTTTTAAGATAAATAAACTTGGACAGCATTGAATGGTAAGGCTCTTTATGTGGTCTTGTGTAAGAAAGTAAAGCCTTTTGGGGGAGAATTACTCCAGTCTCTATGTACAGTAACACCATAAACATGTTCGTTTTGAAAGCACTTTTGATTTTGCTACACATAGCAACCACCCTAGCACCTAATTTTCCCCACACCCCCCCCTTCCTTTTTGAGATATGAAGAAAACTCATCGAGAACATTGAAGGTGTAAAACTCCTCAGAACTATGATTATTACAGTGCTCACAACTCCTTGGGTGAGCTGTTTTATCTTCTTCCTCAGCTTCAGATACTTAAGGATCATAGAACCTGCCACATCAAACACACCCTTTATTCTGTCATCATCTTTTTATTTTCCATTTAACAACATGACCTGAGAGAGGTCTTTAAGTTCTGGAAAGAGTTCAGTAGGGTAGACATCGGGAAGGTGTTTCCACGTGCAAGTGAGAATGGAACAAGAGACCATCAATATAGGATAGTCACTAATAAATCCAATAGAGAATTTGGGAGAAACTACCCCAGAGAATGGTTAGAATTTGGAACTTGTTACCATGAGGAGTGGCTGAGGTGAATAGCATAGATTAGATGCATTTAAGGGGAAGCCAGATGAACATATGAGAGAGAGAAAAATAGAAGGATATGTTTATGGAGTTAGATGAATTAGGATGCGAGAAGGCTTGTGTCGACCATAAACACACATCGATCTGTTGAACCAAATGGCCTGTTTCTGTGTTAAAGCTACTTTGTGATACATTGCAGCTTCCTTTTCAGGCTAATAGTGTATATAAAGTGCCCCTGCCTCATCTTGCCTTATTTGCTTCTCAAATCAGTTCTAATGCATCAGACAAAATTGGAGCCAAGAATGTCATTGCAAGTTTGCTTTCCTTTGCTTCATGGACAAAACAATTCAAATAGTTCAGGGAGATGATTTTCAACTTGCTGTCCCAAAAGTGGTGTAAAAGGTTGGCTGGCTGTTATAGAAAATTTTTCAATCAAGTTTTAATTTCTGTTTAAATGAATAGAAGTGAATTTCAGCAACTTTTACAATGGTTTTAGGGGTGTGTAAAATCCTCAGCTTTGGCAGCAAGTTGAAAATCTCTCCTGTATGCTTTGAATTATGACTAGCATCGAGGGAGCAAAGCAGTCCAGCCGTCTGCAGGTCTTTAACAGGCAATCCCTTCAGCACATTCTTTGTTGCCAATCTCCCAGAAATGAAATTTGCCAGTGAGTGTGACTAATTCTCAGTTTTAAGTCATGTTAGACGGGGTAATTGAGGTCCTCAGAATCCAATCAGTTCCAAAACCCGTCCGCTGGTTCCAGATGATACCTCCTTCTGATTCAGCCCAAGGTCCAAGTGCTGAAATGTTTGTTAACATTCAGCTGAGAAATATGCTAATCACTGTTTCCAGTCCCTTGCTTGTAGATTGAGCAACTAATTCTTAAATATTAGATACAATAGAAAAGAGACAAGTATGAATCACAAACTAAGGAGAAATGCTAAATTTCTCACAGTCAACAGGAGGAAGAAGACTATACAAGTAATAGTGTAAAAACAAGACTGGTGACTGGTTTGACTCTGAAATTTCATGGAGGACCTTTAAATCTCTTGCAGTAATTCTTGTGGGATGAATTCACAGGAAGGTGGCAGAGATTTGATGTAACCCGAGTTAGACCAAAGCCTGAATTTTTCTCTCATCAGGCGTGCAGGACAGGCAGTCCAGGGAGCGGATTAGAAACAGGCCCCCTCCCGACTGCAATTTTACACTGGCTGGCCAATGGACGGCCAGCTAGCGTGAAACGTGCACCGAGAAAGGCTCGGCACTGTTGGTAGGGGTGGGAAGAGGGCAAGCGCCGATGTTGTCGCAGGTCCTGGTAATCAATTCCACTGAGCTCCCTGAAGGCAGAGAGACAGCTGCCTCAGGGAGCTGCAGACCTCCACAGAACAAACAAAGCGACAAAAATACTGCAAAATATGCCCATGCAGCACAATCAAGCACCTGAAAGCATATCTCATAAAAAATAAAATCCACATCTCCTGTCTCCTGGAGCTGCGTTGTGCACCAAACACGCCTCCAGCCTAATTAGAGCATTTACATTTCAAAATAGTGTTGCAGGGCTTGGATCCATAAATTATCTGAGCATCGGGCTTCGGACCCTACTTTCGAAATCTTGTCCTGTGTACCTGCCTTCAGGCTGAGTTTCCCCAATGGTTCAGCTGTTTATCTAGTGAGTCACTGTGTGAGATGGATGAAGTGTATCACAGAATTATACTGAGGTTATCTGCTATTTGTCAGGGTATGGAAGAAGGGGGACTGAAGCTGGCTTTGGAGCGCTTGAGTTAATTAGAGGAAAACTGCCTTAAGATCTGTTTCTTATCACTCTTCAGTCACCGCAGCTGCAACTGGTGCTCGTGTGGAGTTCAGGCAAGAACCATCATTCGTGTCTGCAATGTTCCTCTTGAGTTGAATAGCCCCTGGTACACAATTATCTGCAAGGGCAACATATGAAAAATGGTCACTTGGGACCATATCCCAACAAGGAACTGTTGTTTGCAGGAGAGGAGGAAAACACATCAGCACATTATTTTGCATGTTGTACATCTGACTTACAGAATCGTAGAATTTTAACAGCACAGAAGGAGGCCATTCAGCCCATCATATGTGCACCGGCTATCCAAACGAGCATTATGACCTAGTGTCATTGCCCTGCCTTTTCCCCCTATCCCTGCACATTGTGTCTATTCACATAATCATCTAATACCCTCTTGAATGCTTCGATTGAACCTGCCTCCACAACAATTCCAGGCAGTGCATTCCAGATCTGAACCATTTGTTGTGTGAAAAGGTTTTTTCTCACATCACATTTCCTTCTTTTGCAAATCACTTTAAAACTGTGCCCTCTTATTCTTTATCCTTTTATGAGCAGGAACAGCTTCTCCCTATCTATTCTGTCCAGGCCCTTCATGATTTTGTGCATCTCTATCAAATATCCTCTTAGCCTTCTTCTATCCAAGAAGAACAATTCCAACCTCTCCAATCTATTTTCGTAAATGAAGTTTCTCATCCCTGGAACCATCCTTGTAAACCTCTTCTGCACGTACTCCAACATGTTCACATCCTTCCCAGAACTGCACACAATAATCCAGCTGAGATCTAATTAGTGACTTAAATAAATTCAGCATAACCTCCTTGCTCTTGCACTCAATGCCTCTATTAAAAAAGCCCAGGATACAAATGCTTATTAGCTGCTCTCTCCACCTGTCCTGCCACCTTCAATGATCTATGCATATATACAGCTAGGTTTTTATGCTCCTGCAGCTCCTTCAAATTTTCACCCCAATTTTATATTGTCTGTCCATGTTCTTCCTATTAAAATGCATCATCTCACACTTCTCCGCATTGAACTTCATCTGTCACCTATCTGCACACTCCACCAACTTGCTCTGTCCTTTTGAAGTTCTACACAGTCCTTCTCACAGTTTAAAACACTCCCAAGTTTTGTATCATCCACAAACTTTGAAATTCTCCCCTGCACACTAAGATCTAGATCATTAATATATATCAGGAAAAGCAAGTGTCCCAATACTGACCCCTGAGGAACTGCACTACAAACGTTCTTCCAGCCTGAAAAATACCCATTGACCATTACTCTCTGCTTCCTATTTTTCAGTCAATTTTGTATCCATGTTGCTACTGTTCCTTTTATTCCATGAGCAATAACTTTTCTCACAAGTCTGTTGTGTGGCACTGTATCAAATGCCTTTTGAAAGTCCATGTACACCACATCAACAGCATTAGTCTCATCGACATTTTCTGCTACCTCTTCAAAAAACTCCAGCAAGTTAGTTAAATATGATTTCCCCTTTAGAAATCCTGGCCCAGTCTCCCCTATAAACCCATATTTTTTCATGTGACTACTAATTCTATCCCAAATAATTGTTTCTGGAATCATGCCCGTCACTGAAGTTAAACTGACTATTCTGTAATTGCTAGGCTTATCCTTACAACCTTTTTAGAACAGAGGCGTAATGTTTGCATTTCTCCAGTCCTCTGGCACCTCCCCTGAGTCTAGGGAAGACTGAAAAATTATGAGAGTGTCAACTGAACATCAACCAGAAAGCTGTGGGTTCAAGTCGCACTTAGGGTTAAAGCACAAATATCAAGGCTGACACTCCAGTGCAGAACTGAAGGAGAGCTGCATTTTTGGATGGGCCAGCGTTTAGATGAGTTATTAAACTCAACTCCCATCTGCCTTCCAGGTGGGCATAAAAGATCCAAAGATATTACCTTTAGAAGGACAGTGGGATCTTCCCTTGTGCATGGCTAATTTTTTAAAACCCTTCATTCAACATCACAAAGAGCAGAGTATCTGGTCATTATCATATTGTTGTGTGTGGGAGCTTGCTGTGCACAAATTGGCTGCCATGTTTCCTAACTTACAACGGTGACTGCAATTCAAAAGTGCTTCATCGGCTTTAAGGGGCTTTGAGGCGTTTGGTTGTGATGAAAGCTGATATATAAATGCAAGTTCTCTTTTCATTTTTTTCTTTCACAAAGAGACATTGACACATTAAGTTGGTAGTCAAAACTGTAGCAGATGTACCTCAATGCTGGTAACTGTGAGGTCATTCATTTTAAACAAAATTAAGGATTGGTCCAAGTATTTTTTTTACAATAGTGTTAAAGCTTGGAACAATAGAGGTCCAAAAAGATTTAGGGATCCTTACACACAGAAAGCCCCACCCCATCCCTCATATCAACTAAGGGAAGTAGCACCTCTAGTGTACTTGAACCCTACTCCTCCCGCTTCAGCTCGTACACCTTGCATAGCTCTTTGCTGTATTTTCTCAGTTCAGGTAATAAGGGACAGGTCAACGCTACAGTAAAGGATTGCCTACGTACTAAAGGCCACAGTTTTCATAGAATAATAGGATGATGCAACTCAGAAGGAGGCCATCTGCACCGACCCTTGGGTAAGGCTGACAAGTTGACCCTATTCTGCTCTTTCCCTATAGCCCGGCAATATTTTTTTCCCTCTGCAAGTACTTATCAAATTTCCTTTGGAATGTTATTAAATCTGCTTTTACCAGCCTTTCGGGCAGTGCAAATCAGATCATAACAACTGGCTGTGTAAAAAAAAAAATGTTTCCTTACATTGCTTTAGGTGCTTTTGCCAATCACCTTAAATCTGTCACCTCTGGTTATTGACCCTTCTGTCACTGCAGGCAGTTTCTTCTTTTCATGGGTTGATGGGCAAGGTTGGGAAATTTAATTTTCAAAGTCACCAGTAAAAATCCCAACAGGCTATATAATAAAAAGGCAATTTAATTTATTCAGTTACTGCACTGAAGGGTCCGATGTGATCCTGACATGGCATTAATGGTCTATTGTTGCAGAACAGCCCACCCTCTGATTCACAATGATGCAATTGGAGAACTGGCTCCTATGTCTATTTGATACCCGAGCGACATTTTTGACCCAGAACAATAGTCTTCATCTGCAAAGAAGCAGGCACTAGCCAAAAGTAAGTGTGCAAGGTTCGATGAAGTTGTACTGAAGTTTGTTGTACAGGTAATAGATAGGAAGCCCGCAGCTGTGAATACATCTTCAAATGACTCACTGGTTGCATCTGATTGTGGCATTTTACGTACAGAATAAGAAGCCCTAGTAACTCAATGGACAGAATTTTTCACTCGGCGTGTGGGTGTGCGCCCGACACGCTCGAGTGTAAGATAGCGCCTGATGCCTTTGGATAAGCGTCCGATGTCATCGCGCACTCGTGCAATATTTCGGTCGGCGGGCGCATGTGGGTACCGGAGCTGCGCCCATCATTAATTAAGAGGCCACTTAAGGCCGTTAAAAAGCAAACTGATGCCAATTTTTCATTGCCCGTGCGATTTCGCATTTGTCACACGAGCAAAACGGGCAGGCAGCCAGCCGACAGTTTCAAAAACCTCATCCACGGGCTGGATAAGAGGGGTCAGCAGCATTGCCAGTGTTTGGTACATCGTTTGCTGCTGGTGACTTATTGGTACTTGGCAGCTTCATCTCTGTTTGGGGCTTCATTGTTAGCATTTCTAGGCTTCATTTCAGGTCTCCTTGGCATCTCCAAGGAACCGGGAGAATTCAGACCGTGTGGACCCATCCAGGTATCAGACAGTCTGCTGTTACCCTAGTAATGGGGATTGTGGTCTCCGCTGGAGGCACCTCCTTCTCTGAGGAAGAGAGGGGCAGAAGGGAGAGGAGGCCAGGTGTCCCAATGCAGCTTCAAGGAGAGCGACCTGTGGGAGGAGAGGCGCAGGCACAAGGGGTGCAGGGCCAACAGGAAGTCCAAGGTGGAAGGGGCCACAGAAGATGCTACTATCCTGCTGCCAGAGTTTACAGGTGGCAATGCAGCTACCTCAATATGTCTGAGGTGCAATGCTGAAGGAGGCTCCGCCCCTCAAGGGAGACAGTGATGATTGGGCCTGAGATCAACTCCAAATGTGTGGGTGGACACCCCATGCCAGTGGCTCTGAAGGTCACAGCGACCCTCAACCTCTATGCTTCCAGTTCTTTCCAGGGTTCGGTAGGGTATCTGTGTGGAGTCTCCTAATCAGCTGTCCACAGATGCATCAAGCTGGTGACAGGAGCTCTTGTTCAAGCGAGTACTGACCTTTATTCTTTACTGTACAGATGAAGCCAGCCAGGCTTTGCAGCAGTTCCTGAGTTCCCCCTCCTCCAGGGTGCAATAGACTGTACCATCAAGGCTCCAGCAGGTGAGCCCGGTGCCTTCGTCAACAGGAAGGGCTTCCACTCCATGAACGTGCAGATAGTGTGTGACCACAGGATGCAGATTCTACAAGTCTGTGCAAGATACCCAGACAGCTCCCATGATGTTTATATCCTGAGACACTCCCAGGTACTGATGCTCTTCAGTGCTCCAGCCTGACTGGACAGATGGCACTGGGTGACAAGGGCTATCCATTGAAAAGGTGGCTCATGATGCTGCTTTGCCACCCAAGAACAGAGGCAAAGCAGCGTTACAATATGAGTCATGCCTCCACAAGGGTGGTGATAGAGAGGACCATAGGTCTTCTCAAGATGTGCTTCCGATGCCTGGGCCGTTTAGGGGGAGCACTACAACACCCTCCAGAGCGGGTGTCACTGATGGTGGTTACATGCTGCACCCTCCACAGTCTGGCACTGGCAAGAGGGGACCCACAGGTGGAAGAGGACCTTGACACAGCTGCTGAGGCCACAGATGATGAGGCCAACAGTGAGTCAGAAGATGAGTATGATGAGGAGAACGCTGAGGGCATAGAGGTTGACCATGGGTGGCAGGGGCACCAGGGACACCTTGATCCAACTCTCCTGCAGCTAAGTTGCCAAAGATCAGCTTCAAACTCATGACCAGGGCTGCCGCCTCCATCCTGGATGTCTGAAATGACCCTTTCATTTTCACCCAAAGTCCACTCAATGCCTGTGCAATAAAGTATCGAGCCACTCACATCCGGCATTACATACTGGCATACCCTGTGCCAGAAAGGAAAATTGTGAAGCCTGCTGAGGCCACCAGAACCAAAGCAAATTCAATGTTCTCGTGACATTGAAATCTTTATAACATTACAATTGCTGCTGCTGATGTCCACAGCAATAGACATGTAAACCAAACATAAATGAACCATGAGCTGTCTCTCTCTCTTGTGCTTATGGTGCCTTAAACTTACATTTGTGAGTGCTATGTCTTAGTACCACACCCCACCCACCCCTCCCCCCACCCTTGCTGGCACCGGCATTGGAGACAGCCTGTTGGATCTGCTATCTTGTTGGTCTTGATGACCTTGGCCAGTGGAGCCTGTGCTGGCCCCGCCTGGGAGGGAGCAGCCAGTGCCACAGCTGGCATTGCCCCAGTCATCTCAGCCTCATCAGATGCCACGGTCACTGGCAGAGGGGCAGGGGAACTGTTTCCATCATCCAGAGTGCCCTGAGAGGAGCCCACAGAGATGACAAACAGCTCGTGCAGTTGCTCTGTACCTCCCTGCTCACTATTGATGATGGGCACTTAGCTGGGATACTGGGTGCCTCAGCTAACTCCCACACTGACACTGACCACCTGAGGTCATCGCCTGTGTGAGGGTGTACAGGTCTGAGTGCAACCCCAGGAACCCCTGATTTTGTCTCTGGAGCTGCCTCTCCATGAGAGTCACCACTCTCTCAATGGAGGAGGCATTGCGCTCAGCCATGAGGGTCAATGCAGTGTTCACACACCATATGGACTCCTCCACAATGGTGATCATGGCACACAGACTCTCATGGATCTCCACCAGATCCTCCTGCAAATCCCACTGGACATCCAGCATCTGCCGCTTAATGGACAACTCCAGAGGCTCAGCACCAACCTTCGACTTAGCACCATCCTGGTCCCCAGCAGTCCTCCGACTGCCGGAGCCCTCGACATTCTCTGCCTCCACCTGCACATCAAATGAATGTGAAGTGCCCTCACCAATGTACACCGACATTCTAGCTGCCGATTTAATGCCCACCAAAGTGCTGGTATCTGCGCTGGTGCCTGCTTCAGAGAGTGGGTGTGGTGCAAGTGAAAGTGAAGCCTGGTGGTCCTCTGGCATCAGGGGTGGCCCTTCAGGTTCCAGAGAGCGACTGCATGCTGGCAAACCTAAAAGGGAGAACAAGGACATGTCATTAGTTAAAGTCACCACACTGTCACCATGCATGCCAGGCACCCTGGTGAGACAATGGAGACCTGCATCGTGGTGCCATCATCTTTCAGTGGTCACTGGGGACTCCATGTTCGAGGCTCACATCAACGAAAAGACTACACTAGAATGGTTGCACAATCCAAAACTCTCACCTCAGTACACTGTGCTCCTACCTTCATACGGCACTCCCACCTTTCCACACCCGGTTTCATGGGGAGCTTGCCGCTTCTCCAGCTCTAGGGCATCCGGTTCGTACCTGCCGAGCAGCAGCAGGTTGGACAGGCCTCTGCCTGTGCCCTGTCTGTTTGGTTATGGCTTGCCTTCTCCTGAAAGGACAGAGGAGCATTGATTAGTCCACTCTCTGCCTGCAGATGAGGAACATCTAGCAGGGCACACCTGAATCGTGGCCCTTGAGCTGCAAGGTGCTCAGTCCAAGCAGCCAGGGTTCACCCCCTTGGCCAGCTCCGGCGTTATTGACAGTTGGCACTCAGACTGAGGTCCACGGGGGGACTACTGCACCTTAACACTTCTGCATACTGACCTATGCCAACATGGTATTCATCCTTCCCGAGCACAGCAGGTCATGGAAGCACTTCCAGCACTGCACCCGCGTGTGCCGTACCATGTCACGGCTGCTCACCAGTGCTGCCAACTCTTACCAGGCCCTTTTGGTGAGATGTGGTGGCCTCCTTCTCTCATCTCTGGGGACAAGGGTGTCCATCCTGGCAGCCACCTCCACAGCAAGGCACTCATGAGAAAAGCGGGGAGCCAAGTGCCCACCTGACCTGCCCTCCCACCCAGCATCTCTAGCCGCACTCAACTTCGGCAAGACAACACAGAACAGATGACCTTTCATGGCAGCCTTTCTGGGGCCGCCTGGGTCATTTTTAAACCAGCTGCCCGGTCACCAGGCTCAGCCCTTCCGGACCAGTGAAGAGCCACGTTTCACACTGGGCAGGCCTTAATTGGGCCACCAGCATGGGGCTGATCGCCTTTCCCGTCTGCTCCTGGTCCTGTGACCACACCCGCCTGCTGACCTCAAAATTCGGCTCAAGATTCCTTCTCTGAAATGTCATCAGCCAGTAGCAACAATAGCATCTGATCTCAGTATCACACTATTGTCTATTATCTCGGAATAAAAGACAATCTGGATAGGAATTTAGCAGCAACATTTTGCTCCCCTTTTTGATCCTCGACATCTTATATGAATGTCAACAAGCAAACCATCCATTGTATGGAATAAAGTCCTCAAGACATCAACATTACCCTATAAATCGAGTTTCCTGCTTAATAACAACGTGTATTTCTTTCCTACAGTCATAGATAGGAAAGATCCTTTTCATGGTAGCGTTTTTATCAGCCCTTAAGGGACATAAACAAGAAGTAACTGTACAGCATCCAAACCAATGTCGTGATTTGAAACAAGTATAGGAGAGGGTTCTTAACCTGAAATGTCTATAGATACAATACTGAGACGACAGAGCCAAAGGTTAACATTGGATGCACTATGCCATTCGCATAAAATTTGTCAAAATGATTCTGACTAGCGTTAGTTGACTTAGATTAGTTCTGTTTTTATTTACAAACAACCTTGGGCAGTTAGATACTACAGGACAGTCTGCAAAACCTAGTGAAAGAATATAGATAAGCGATATAATTTAACAAGAGCTGCACTGATAAACTGAACTGGGTATAATGCCGATTAGCAAGTGATTGTGGCCCATTTGATCTAAATTGACATTCGCTAATAATAAATTTAAGTTCAGCATCATTCATGCAAAACTATGCAACATCCAACTTTCCCTCACGTCCAATGAGTGGATAAACAATATCCATGGAGCACTGTATGTATTGTAGCACATGTAATGTTGTTGAAAGACTGCCAATGCTCAAGTAATTATATATAAAAAACACACTATAGTAACGAAAGCACAGTATTAAAGTCGAACTCAGTGGTGACTACTATTTTATCCAGTAAGAAAACTGACATGCCTGTAAATTGCGATAGTTTCTTTTCACAAAGATTAAAACATAGATGCCCATCTCCTCTCAGTCATCATTCCTCTAAAGGTAATATAAACAGAAAATGTTGTGCTATTATAATGATATACTAACTTTGGCTTATTTACTGTATAAGACACATGGCACCAATCATTCATAAGGGATTTGGTAAACATGGTTTGGGTTCATTTATTAAGACTAGGCACATGAGAACAGTTATACATAGGTATGAAGCTTGAAGACATCAGAGCTGTGCATGTGTGTTCTGCTCAAAGCATAAGTGAAGCTCAGATTGGATCACATGACACATTTCCCTTCTAGTGATGTCATGCTGATATCCCTTAAAGGCATATTACAACAGAAAATACTAAAACTACTCAGCAGGTCAGGCAGCATCTGTGGAATGAGCGAATCGACTGGCTGGATTTTACATTTCTTGGCGGGGTGAGGGAGGCAGATCAGAAATTGAATGGTCCGCTCAGTCCCGCCCTCGCCACCTCAGCTTGTTCAATCAAGCATCACATGGTCAATTAGTGGTTCTCCAGTAGGGAGGAGGCTAATTAGAGGACAATAAGGGGATTCTGCACCCAGTCGGCACCGTAGGCTGGGACGTTGTGCAGCACAGGGATAATAATGTGGACAGGACATAGCTAGGATTGTACAAGCATGCTGCTCTCAGAATCAGTATCAATTTCTTATTGATGCCTCAACAAAGATTTAAAAGAAGACTTAAGAAACAAGAAGATGCTGCCACCTTCACCTTCCCCAGCGATTTCTGCTGGTACATTCAAGCAGGGTTACCGTACTGTGGCAGACCTTTTCCTCTATCCTTGTGCTGCCTCTTCATTGCTGCCATAAAACTCTCCCAAACTATATTGCATCTGATGCCCAGAAAAATGCAATGGGCAATGAAAAGTTGTGGACAGCTGGGCTGATCACAAGTTTAATAGCCTGTTTATTAAACAATTTCAAAATGGGCAGGCGGCTTGCCGATTTCTGTGCTTTCCGTAATTGGGAAGACTGGCGTGATGACATCGTATTGCTGACCCGCTGTCATCAAGCTGAAGCTTTTGTCAGTGTCGTGTGGGGGTGGCGAGGTTGGAGGGTGGGGGGGGGGCTGGTGGGGGGTGTGTGGGGGCAGTGGGCGGGTTGAGGGGGGGAGGTGATGATGGAGAGTGGGGTCAGTGCGTCCAATTTGCGAATGTGAAATGTTTCAGGCCATTAAGCTTTCATCAGAAATGTTCAAGATTAACACTTAAGTAAGCAGGTACATAAGCAAGGACAGACAGGGAGGATGTGGGTGCAAGGGGATGGGGGGAGGGGGGGTGAGGGGTGGAAAGGGAGGATAATTACAGGGGAAGAGAGAAGGTCTTTGTTGAGGTGAAAGGTAGAAGTAATTTAAAGGACATTTGGGATAAAGTTGTAAGGCAAAAGGAGGTGGTTATGGGGCAAGTAAAGAAACAAAAGATGGGTCTACAGGAGGCATAAATGGCAGCCGCAGATCCAGCTGCTGGAAGAAATGAGAATAGCAGCTCTGATTTGAAATTTTCAAACTGAAAGTCGAGCTCAGGAGGTTGTAAAGCGTTTGTATAGGGCAATCTGCTCAGATGCATCAACTCTTTAAATTACACTGCTATTTTCCATACTCTGAAGAGTAAAAAGAAATAAATGGCTACAGGGAAAGGACATTATGGCGAGACTTGTTCAGCTGCTTTTGCAGAAAACTGTTATGGAGGCAAGAGGCCTCCCTCTACACTATAACATTCTGCGGCCTGAACTTTCACTTGGGGGGGTTGGTGGGGAAACAGACGTAAGAGCAATTTCTTGGCCCCTAACTCAGTCTGGGGGTGGGGGTAACAGTCACTGACCTGGGATTTTTATGAAGATGGCCTCTTAAATGGAATGGAGACAGGCTCTCCACCCAATTAAGGGAGATGGATGGCACTCGAAACAGGAGTTACAATCAGAGATCTTCCAGCCTGACGGGATCTGCAGGCTGCAGGAAGGAATGGTAAATAACTGCGAGGGTATTTCAACATGAAGGCACCATCTCACCAACTTTTTAAAAAAACTTTAACCAACAAACATACAGAATCCAGGCCGCAACTCATGCACGGGGGCAGGGGGTGGGGTGGGGGAATGGGTTGGGGGGTGGGGAGTGGTGATTAATCTCTCTACAAGGTAATCTTTCACAGAGAGGGCCTATCGGCCTGATAGCACTCGCCCTCCCGACATGCCTCCCCCCTCCCCCCCTCCACCCTGGCACTGGGTGGCCACCTCCAGCAAATAAACTGGCCCCTGTTGGGGTTGAGAAATGAATGGAAAATCCCAGTCAGCATCCTGTTAGTGTGCTTATCAAGGCACTTAATGAGCCTAATTGTCTACCTTCCTCATGGGGACGACTATCCTGCTAGACCTGAACTTGCCTTTGCCAGCATGGGTGGTGCTGAAAATGGCATCGGGAAACTGGCATGTCAGCCGGCATCAGAGTTTTCAGGTGCCCTCCGCCTGGATTCCCACCTTCGGTGGGGCCTGAAAATTCAGTCTGTGATTCTAATTCTGTTGCAGGTTGTGTTGTTGGCTTACAAAGGCAAGCACTCCGGTTCCATTACATTGCTTTCCCTATGTGCACTTTAAACTTCAAGCCTGGCCCACTTTGCACGATTGGGATAACCTTTGCTAATAGTTTAGTGTTGAATTTTGTCGGAATGCACAAGGCTGGTTTGGAGCATGGGTCACATGACTACTATGGGTGGGAAAAACATGATGGGGGGGATTTGGTCAAGGAGAACAAACGCCAGGTTCACTCCCTGGAACAGGCAAAAGCCAGAGTGTGGAATGCAAATGTGCACAAGGTCATTTATTTGTAGACATTCATTCTATTAGTTGTGCGGTATGATTCCTGCTGGTTTGCGGGTCAGATTTTTCCATCCGATTTTCAGCTTTTCAGCTCATTAATTATACATCAATGATGAGCTCGTTGAATCGTGTGATAGGGTTAGGCAAGGATTCATCTGGCCAGTGTTACCTCATGGGGCCACAGGTCCTGGCGCAATAGTTAAATGGCACCTGCACAGACATTCACTCACTGCAGGCCAGGTGTGGTGTGAACTTCTGCATCACCATGGTGCCCAAATGTACAAAACCCTCAGCACCACAGTTCAGCGAGGCCTCCCTGGGAATTCTCCATCAGGCCATCCAGGAGAGGTGCGAGGTCCCCTTTCCAAGGTATCGGAGCAGGAGGTCCTCCCACCTGACCCTGTCACCAGGAAATACAACGGCAGTGGCCGCTGCAGTGCAGGAGGAGAATGAATGCTCTGTTATGCTCTGCCAGGGTAAGTGAAACTTCTACTCATTCCAAACTCACACTCTCATTAGGGCATCAGGCAGTCTACATGTGTGCCATCCACATGGATGACACACATGACCAGCAGATGGGATGTCAGCACTGCATATTTGCCAGCCAATTAAGCTCATCGTCTCATGTAAGTTCCTGCACAATGGCATCTTAATCCTGTTATGTATTGAATGTCTTTTAAATGTCTTATTGAGCTTGCCGTACTTGGCAGCAGGGCATTTTGGGATGACAGAGTTCATGCTTGTTTTGGTTAGTTCAATTACTGCAGTCAATAAATGAACCAACGCTGTGTGTGCTTGAGTATTCATCGATCCCTAAAGGGCTGTAGGCAGCACCAATATTAAAACAAAACAAATTGGCAATGAGGACAACGTACTGCCACTTGAACAAAAAGGCAGCTAGCAAAAGGAAATTACTAATAAAAGAAGCATGCCTGCTGATATTCCTGAAGGGCAAGGTGCAAAACCAACAAAGTCCTTGTAGAGTTAAATTTTAAAAAGGAATTTCTGCTGCTCTGAAGATTACAGAAAAAAAAGGCAACCAGAGCAAGGAGCAGTGCTGCAGCGCTGGGTTTAAATAATAAACGGTCCCGATCTGAATGTCTGAGAGGTCTCCCGGAGCACTCTAGAAGTAAAAAATAAGAAAGAACTAGCGCAGCAAAGGATGTGCTGCAGTCATTTTTTTTTCGAGCGCTTAAAGAAACAAGAAACCGACGATTGTAGGGATCCCGAGCAAAACACAGGAAAAGTAGAATGACAGGGCCAGAGGCTGCAGGTAGCCCCCAAAGTTTCAAAACAGGACAAAGGGTAAGGGAAAGAACAGCAGGGAACAGAAGTGCTCTTACCTTGAGCATTTTTAAAAGTTTAGAAAAGAAGGCTCACAATTTCTGGGAGCCCACTAAAAGCAGAAAAGCACGGGAAGAACCACAGAGACAGAGCCGACAGCTGCTGACAGCCTGAGTAAAACAAAAGCGTGCTGTCTTGAAGCAATAACTGCATTTAAAGTGGTAACTACCAGAAAGAGGAAACAACAGTAAGTAAAAAGTAACTGATGAAGAAGAAAAAATAAAAAAAGATGGGAAATGACTACATTTCCTGGACCTATGGGACATTGCGATGAGACTGTGGAACAGTGGAGTTCCTACACTGAATACTTTGAGTTTTTGGTCCCTGCAAATTGAAAATGATAGCAAGGCAGCAACTTTCTTAAGTGTGATGTAGGTTAAAACCTTTGGCTTATTAAGAAGCTTAGTGCCCCTTAACAAGCCTGGCACAAATCCGTATGAGGACATTGTGAAAGCCACTGAGATGCGTTTTTCTCTCAAGCCATTTGTCATAGCAGAAATATCTAGGTTTCACAAAAGAAACCAAGAGGGGCAAACAACTACACAGTTGCAGTACTTTAAAAGCTGAACATTGTGAATTTAAGGAACTGCTGAACATTATCATCCATGACAGGTTGCTCTGTGGCCTTCATACTGAAGCAATCCAGAAATGCCTCCCGACAGAGGTTAACCTCATTTTTCAGAAAGCCATAGAGATTGCAGTCTTCATGGAGTTGGCTGCAAAAGAAGCAAAGTAGCTGACTCGAGTGCGTAACATGACAGCTGAGTGTGCACACACAAGATAGCAAGCAGCCGAGAATGTTACCGTTGTGGAAATCCCGGTCACTATCCACCTAAGTGTTGGTGCAGAGACCTTGAATGCCATCAGTGTGGCAAGAAAGGACACATAGTGTCTGCCTGTAAAAACAAAAAAAAGTAGCGGTGAATTGGAAAGGCAAACCCAGAGAAGAAGGGATCTGTTGTCTGGCGTAACAAGAAGAAAAAATCTGCATGTCATAGAGCAGGAACGAGAGGACCAGAGAGACATCAAATCCAAAGAAGGAGGGCCCCTCCACATCTGTTCAGTGGCAGGTGGTTTACAGAGCTGCTGGGTAATGCGGCTGCTGGAGGGTCAACC
This sequence comes from Carcharodon carcharias, assembly GCF_017639515.1. NCBI lineage: Eukaryota > Metazoa > Chordata > Chondrichthyes > Lamniformes > Lamnidae > Carcharodon > Carcharodon carcharias. The sequence continues at coordinate 153,543,933 of NC_054477.1, forward strand.
AATACGTATGGAACTGGACACAGTTTCTCTGGTCCCAGATGCTTTGTATAAGAAGAATGTTAAACATCCCTTGACACCTGCAAAAATCATTCTGAGAACAGGTGCAGGTGAATCTGTACACATGGTGGGCAGAAAAGAAGTTAAAGTGGGACTAAATGGACAAACTGCTAAACTACTACTGTTTATGGTAAGAGGCAAATACCCAGCTTTAGCTGGATGGTCATGGCTTGAGAAGATCCGGTTAAACTGGGCAAAAGTACACAGCGCTGCAAAAGAAGGAACTGGTCTGACAGCTGTTATATAAAAAAAAAACATGCTGTTGTTTTCAAAGGAGATTTGGGAAGCATGAAGGGAATTACGGTAAAATTGAATATCAAAGCTGACTCTCAACCAAAATTTCTGAAGGCCAGAACCGTGCCTTGTGCCATACGGCCAAATGTCGAAGCTGACCTGGAGCATCAGGTTAAGTTAGAATCTTGGTACCTGTCTCCCATAGCGAATGGGGAACAGCCATTGTTCCAATGCTTGAGAAAGATAGCTCCATACGCACCTCTGGAGAGTTCAAGGTTACTGTTAGCCCCGTGTTGTGTGCTGAACAATATCCACTTTCCCATGTTGACCTTTTTGCTAGCCTGACTGGTGAACAGAAATTCAGAAAACTAGATCTATATCTGGCCTAGTTACAAATGCATATTGGTGAGAAGTCACAAGAAAATCTGACCATCACAGTACACAAGAGACGGTACCAATTTTGCCGGGTGCCTTTTGGAATAACATCAGCTTCAGACTTGTTTCAGAGGGGCCATGGACCAGAACCTGTACTGCTTGCTTGGAGCTCAGTGCTACCTTGACAACATCTTGGTAATGGGCAAGACTGATGAGGATCATTTCAAGAACTTGGATGCCGCCCTACAAAGGCTAGAGGAGTATGCCCTCGCAAAGACAAATGCGAGTTTTTTCAGCTCTCTGTGGAATATTTGGGGCACGTCATTGATGCTGCTGGCCTTCACAAAGCACCCTCCAAGGTCAAGGCTATCGTGGCCGCTCCAGCTCCTCGGAATACCAGCCAGCTTCGCTCATTCTTACGGCTGCTGAATCATTATGAGAGATTTATTCCCACAGCTGGTAACCCCTGCATGAACTTCTGTGTCAAAACAAAGCCTAGAAATGGACTGAAGCCTGTTACACTGTGTTCTAGAAGGCTAAAGCAGCGCTAACAGACTCCAAGGTACTGACACACTTTGACCCCTCCTTACCTCGAAAGCTTGCATTTGATGCATCGCCTTATAGAATTGGGGCCATTGATTCACACACAATTCTCCCAGGTGTGGAGAGGCCTACTGCGCTTGCGTCACAGACTTTAAGCAAAGCAGAGAGCCAACGTGCTCCAATCAAATGCGAAGCACTGGGGATCATTTTTGGAATCCGAAAATTTTGCCAGTAGCTGCTCACCAATCATTGTCCATTCACCTCAGTATTTGGCCCACACACAGGCATCCCTTCTTTAGCTGTAAGCAAGGTGCAGCGTTGGGCATTGATGTTGTGTGCTCACACATATGACATCAAATATTGAAAATCTACCTTGCATGGCAATGCGGTTGGCCTTTCGAGGCTGCTGCTACCAGTCAGCCATGTGGACACTGCTCAGGAAGACATTTTCTACTTTGCAAACATGGAGAACACACCCATCACTACAGCCCAAATCAATAAGGCAACTCGAGTGGACCCAACATTGTCCAAAGTTATGGGCCTTGTGATGCATGGCAACTCTCCCCCAAACTTCTGAGTCTCACCTGACCTGCATCTTTACGTTACCAGGGGGATGGAATTATCAGTCACTTCAGGATGTTTGCTCTGGGGTATGCGAGTTATTATTCCACCACCATTGAGGAAACCAATGTTGGATCCACTGCATGTTGGACACTGTGGAATATTTTGCATGAAAGAGATTGCAAGAAGCTACTTTTGGTGCCCTGACCTGGACCAAGACATTGAGGCCAAGGCAAGATTTTGTCCTTTATGTCAGTGTGAGAAACGTGCCTCAGTTGGCACCCCTCCATCCATGGGATCAGCTGGAAAATCCATGGCTGTGCATCCATGTTGATTTTGCTGGGCCATTTGAAGGAATAATGTTCATGGTGGTTGTGAATGCTCATTCCCAATGGCCAGAAATTTCAATGATGTCCTCTACTACAGCTGGGAGTACAATTCAAAGGTGCAGAAAAATGTTCAGTTGCTACGGGTAACCAGAACAACTTGTGACTGACAATGGTCCTCATTTTGTCTTGCAGGACTTTGAGAATTTTTTGAGAAGTAATGGAATTCATCACATCACCTCAGCACCACACCACCCATCCACCAATGGATTAGCTGAGAGATTTGTTCAAACCATGAAACACGTTTTAAGTTCGGCACAAGGACATTCCTCCATTCAGAATCATCTGGACACATTTCTGCTGACATATACCGAAACACACCACATGCTACGACTAAAGCATCTCCAGCATTGCTACTACTGGGACAGCAACTGCGCATTTGCTTTGATCTGCTGAGACCAGCAAAAACACAACAAGTTGTGCAAGACCAACAGCACGACCATGTGGCAAGAAGAGAACAAAGGTCAAAGCCAAGAATTTTCTGTCCTGGACAAGAAGCCCTATCGTCATTATGCTATCGGAGCTGAATGGGTTCCTGCTACGTTGATTGCTCAGACAGGACCTGTGTCGCACACAGTCCGAACTGAGAACAACCTCCCTGGTGGAGACATGTTGACCAACTGTTGCCAAGTCAAGTGCAATCTAAGGATACATCTCTTATGAAGGGCCATCTCCAAGTCAAGGAATGCCAACTCCAGTTTCACCTCCTCAGCCCACCTCAGCTAAAATTGAGGTAGTCTCCCCTTCACCTATATTAGTCACAGCTTCAGATTCAGGTGTACGTCCTGGGTTGCCATCGGCCCCCGATGAGCATTGCTCGAACAAAGTGCTAGAAGTCCACCGTAACTCACACCAGGAGAGAAGCCTGAGCATCTGAATTTATAAAGTCAGAGACTTGAGATGGATTCAGTGGGCGTAGAGGCAGTCTACCTGCTTCCTCTAGTCCAAAAAATGTTTTGTTAAACTGACATTTTCAGTAGGTGGGGAGGAATGTGTTATGTATTGAATGTCTTTTGAATGTCTTATTGAGCTTGCTGTACTTGGCAGCTAGGCATTGTGGGGTCACAGAATTCACGTTTGTTTTGGTTAGTTCAGGTACTGCAGTCAATAAGCAAAGCATCTTATTCAACCACCTCTGCGCCTATATGAGTACTTCTCAATTTCTAAAAGGTTATTGGCAGTACTAATATTAAAACAACAAATCCCTTGCTGGGGAAGGCTCAACACACACAACAGGCACGAATGCTTCTGAACTGCTCTTTTATCCATAGTGCCCACAGTCAATCCATCTGTCTTTATGCAGGAGAAGATTTCCCACAACAGATGGGGGAGGGCCGAGATCGGAGGGGGCATCCCTGAGCTGAGGACAGTCTCCTCCCACAAGGAGCAGGTGCTGGAGCTAGCTGGTGCTAGCTGGTGAGGACAGAGATCGTCCCTTTGCAGATCAGCCTCCCCAAACAAGCCAGTGAGGTACCACCCAGTATACATCAACAACACGTGGACAATGACTGAGTGATTTATTGTGTTGGAGGCTGCCTAGTCAATCACTAATTATATCTTCTCTCAGTTCCAGCAACCAGCATAAAAAAGACAGAGTGAGACCACCAGCAAGCGCATTGGCCCCAGCTCCCAGCCCCCAGAGCACCTCAGATGAGGTGGCAGAGGAACCATCTGAACATCAATCACTGCACTCAACTTCACCCCCCCAGTGCAGATAAATGCTTCTCGGTGGGTCCTAGTTCCAGAGTAGGCTCGGGGTCCCAATGTGGTGATCATCTCACTGACACAGGTCCAAAGCAGTCGGAGGCAGTAGCAGCCGAGGTGTCTGACACTTGGAGGACAGTTGGAGACTAGGCCCCTGCTGAGTCCAACTCTGATGATGAGCCACTGCAATCAACCCTGAGAGAAATATTGAAGAAGCAAGGACAGGCAGAGAAACATCAGGCAGAGTTGTCAGAGGCCATCACCAGGCTGGAGTGAAGGATGGAAGAGTCCGTCCATGTTCTGTCTGATGTCGTAGCTCTGGCATGCGAACACATCAAAGTCTCCATGGGAAGGGTGACAGCTGCCTTGGAGAGCCAGGTCCAGCAGTTTCGGCCGGATTTGCGCTCAGACCTGCCCACCATCGCTCTAGCCATGGGTGCATTTCAGCAGTGGCTAGACAAGAGGGAGACGGGACACCTCAACATCCCTCTAGGTGCCCCTGCTCCTCAAGGAATCAGAGAGGAGCCATTGGGAGCCAAAGGGAGGAGGAGTGCCAGCCAGATACCCTGGGGGTAGCCAGCAGGTCAGGTCGAGGAAGGTGCACCTGCCCCAGAGAAGGCCAAAGGTCTTTAGCCACCAAAGTTACCTCAGACAGCAGGGCACAGCAGTCAGCCGGCTGACTCTGCCTCTGCTGCGGATGTCAAGGCTGCACCTAGACGCAGCGGTAGAATTAGAAAAATTAAGTTTTGAATGCACAATGGTGGCACAGGTGTTCATTCACTGTATATAATCTGCACTACTGTAAATATATTTCACATTTTTCCCTCTCCAAGTCTCAGGTATAGAATGGCTAATCAAGGTGATGCAAGGTCCTATGTTCATTCAAAGGGACAAAATGACCCCCCTGTAGTTATCTCTTATCTGGCCCCTCAGTTCCATAAAGTCTCACTGAATCTCATCACAGTGAATTTCCTTTAATTCCACATCTGCGACATGAACAAAGGCACTTCCTATATGAAAATGATGGTTGGACAATACACATGGAACTCTTGCATCTGAGGCTCACCTTAAGCGACCTCATGAGAATTGCTCGTCATGGTTAGTGATTATCCTGATGCTGTTTCACTGAAGTCTGCAGTTTGTGGACATTATGGGCAACATTTTCCCCCCATTGGCGGTGGGGGGGGTGGTGGGGGGGTACATGCGGGAACAAGTGCAGGCAGGCGGGTTCACGATCAGCGCCCCTAATTGACGCGCGCTGCCATTTTACATGGGCGGGCTAATGAAGGCCCGTCCAGCGTGATGTCCGCTCAGAAGTGCACTGCCTGTGCGGGCTGGGGAGGTTGGGATTCCCTGAGCCGGGAGTGCGCTCTTTCACGCAGGCGCACGAGAAAGCGGACAGGTCTCCCTGAGGCAATGTGCCGCCCCAGGGAGATCGCTGGAAGTCTTAAAAATTTTTGGAAGTGGTGAAAAAAAAACTCCTGACACGATCCCTCATGCGGCTTTGTCATATGAGCTGGGACATGTCAATTTCTTTTATTTCAACATTTTATAAACATTTTGAATCCCTCATGAAACCTCATCCCGCCCGTGGATGAGATTTTATATTTTTTCTAAAGGCCACCTGGCCGCCAACCTTAATGTTGGATGGGCAGGTCCATTAATTGGCTTAATTACTTTTTTAAAGGCCTTAAGTGGTGGTGAATTGGCTGTGCCCCGCCGAACTGAAAATCTGAATGGCGCGGGGTGATGTCGAGATGCACGCCCGATGTCACCCAGCGTCATTTTACGTGTCGGTGAGCAGGCCCCGCCCCTCTCCCCGCTCGCCGACCGGAAGATGCAGCCTTGTAAGAATTTGTCGCGACCAACGCTAGAGTTTTTTCTCCCAAGTGCACCTTGCACTGCTATTTATTTTGTAAACGTGAGGCTTTGGGGAAAGTAGTGTTCATCGTCGAGCACCATATCCTTTCGCACCTTCTTGCAACATGTTATCATCGACTTTTTCTGGGGCAGAGTCCCAACCAACCTTTTAGCCAGGGTGGGGTGGGGTAGTACATCAGCCGGTAAAATCCAGTCTGAAGACTGAAAGCTAAGTCGTCATTTGAATAGGTCATGAGAAAAGTGACAGGTAAAGCAATGAGGGCCAGCGGAATGAGAACAAAAAGGAAAGTTAGCGAGAGAGGCTTTGGGGACTTACTGCCATGATTTTAACTTGTCATCTGCTGCAACATTGCTTAGATGGAGGCGGTTAAAGACGTAGAAGATCAGCAGTGAGGTATTATGAAAAAGAAAGATAAAGGAGTGTGCCAAGAGTCAAAAGACACTCAAGAGTTCTTGTTAGGAAAGTGGAAGAAAACTAGGAAACTGAAGAGGCCGGGGGGGGGAAAAAAGCTGTAAATACACTAGATATGAAAATATGAGAGAAAACACAAGTCAAACGCAGTGGCCGGGATTACCCAATCCTGCCCACGATGGGAGACATCGCAGACGGGAACAGAAAATTTGGAGAGGCAGCCAAAGGTCCGTTGGCTTTTGGCAGGACTGGATAATCCCACCAAGTGGATACCCCAATCTCACAAGAGGAGTAAAAGGACAACAGCTTTAAGACAGTGTAATACCGCCAGGGGCTTCACAGGAGGTACATCTCGAGCCCCGCAAGGAAACCCTTTCTATTTATTTCAAACCGATCTAAGCCTAATCCTGTCGCCTGCTGGAAATGTAAGCATTTGAAACGCAACATTTAAAACGTTTTCATGGGGCAGAGTTTTGCCCTTGACTGGAGGGCGGGCAGCCGATCGCTGCCACCGAAACGAGCCCGGCCGCCATTTTAAGTGGGTGGGCCAATTAAGGCCCACCCAGCATGTCACCCAACGGGAAGTGCCATGCGCTCCCTGTGCGGGTAGGGGGTTGGGGTATTCCCCAACTGCCAGAGTGCGCTCTCTCGTGCATGCAAGTGAAAGAGCACATATCTCCCTGAGGCAAAGCGCCGCCTCAGGGAGATCGCCGAGAGTCTGTGACGCATTAAGAATAGAAAAATAAAAAAAAAATCATTAACACGTCCCCCTCATGTGAAAATGTCACACGAAACGGGACATGTTAATGAAATAGACAAAAGCTCGATTAAAAGTTTTTAAACCCGATATCAAACCTCATCCCGCCACTGGATGAGGTTCGTGAAAAAAAATCACCCACCCGCCTGCCCATTGGGGCCCGTGCGCCGACCCCAAGCTCACACGGGCCCCCTCAAAATCCTGGTCCGTTGGAGAGTTAATGGCCTTAACCAGGCCTTTAATTAAAGGTGGGCGTGCGTCCCGCTGCTGTGCACACCCGCCAACCAAAATATCACGATGCCGCACACTGACGTTGGGACACTTGCGCGACATTTTAAGTGCTGACGTGTGGGCTCTGCTACCCGCCCGTCAGCCAGAAGATTCTGCCCATAATGTCGATGAGAAAATAGTTCTGCGTTTTTTCAAAGCTTTTCTCTGTCAAAATTGTTAGCTTCGAAACAAAGCACATGGCTTGGTCAAATAGGTAGGTTTTAAAGGTCATCTTAAAGGTGAAGAGTGAGATAGAGGGGTTTGGGGAGGAAATTCCAGAGTTTAGGACCTGGACACCTGAAGGCATGGCTACCAATAGTCTGACAATGGAAATTAGGGATGCATAAAGTGCCAGGGTTGGAAGAACACCAAGATTTTGGAGGGTTGAAGGAGGACACAGAGATGGGAAGGGAGTGAGGCCATGGAGGGATTTGAACAAAAGGTCCTGACTTTTCAAACAAAGGGATTGCTAGACGAGGGGTCATTGACCAGCAACAGGTTCAAACAATGGGCTCAGGCCCCTGGCAGCACTATTAGTTTCCCCAATCCTGAGTGCCTCGAAATGTTTAAGTGTCATCACGCGTTATTTCACGCTCGTGCACCTGTGGGCCGGCCCAAAAAAATTCACCCCCAAGAGTTTGCACCACAAAAGCAACTGTGTATTTTTTTTAAACCAGTTTTTTTTTTGTTCATAGATGAGAAATAGATCAACCAGAGTATATCTGCGCCATGATTTTAAAACGTGCTTAACGACAATCTAATTCGTTGAGCAGATTGATGGGATGAATCGTTGGGACAGGAATAGACCACTCAGATCCTGAAAAATATTCTGCCATTCAATTAATTAACGGGTAAAGCCACGCAGCTATTTCAAGACAAATCTGAAATGTGGGACTGAGCAGACAAACCGTTTGTACAGATCCAAGTCAACTTTAATGCTTATGTTTCTTATACATTTGCAACAATGACAATTTGAGGGGGGTTTACAATACATAAGATTCAAGTGTTATTGTTTACATTCAAAGGATACATTTTGAGAATTGGTTCTACATTATCGCCTATTTGTTTAATTGATTTTTGGTCCAGTTTAAATAGAGTTGTGACTGACTTAAAAATGACTTTGTTATTTTAATTCAAACCATAGCTGAAGTTTAGATCATTTTACACACCATCCACTTAAAGGAAGAAATAATGAGGTTTCCTGTAGCTATTTAGAAAGACTGCAGACTTTTCTATCGCCCACTGTGCTATGGTGCCTGCCAAAATATGAAGCTATTGTTTTCCCAAAGAAAAACTGCTGTGGAGATAAAAAAGACTTTGTGATAAAGACATTCTGTGAGTTGAAGCAGGAAGGCTTGATAAGAATCCAAAGAATAGATTGTACTCATTTCCATATATTCTATGTTGGAAGGCTGTCAGCATGTATTGATTTTTCGTATTGGTTTCCTTAAGCCTGCTATCATCAGAAAGTGTGATTAAGGCTACAAAATCTCTGGCACTTCATCAACAACACATTTCTCCCTTTGTGGTCCACAGGCTGACAGTGACTAGCCATCCCCTGATGCCACACAGTGATTTGGAAGCAGGCAGCTCCGAGGAGCTCTTCCAGGCTGTGAACCATGCAGAGCAAACCTTTTGTAAGATGGAGATCTATCTGAAGCAGCAGCAGCTGTGTGATGTCATCCTGATTGCTGGGAACCGAAAGATACCTGCTCATAGGTAGGGCATCCATGCATTTCTCCTGTCAATTAACTCTGAGCAATTCAAAACTGATCTGTTTGGTGTAAAGGAAAGTTCTTTTTGGAATGCCTTGGCATTCTTTGGAAATACTGATTGGAGTTAAGGTCCCCATGAAGCTTCAGCTAATAAGCAAATTGCCTTCAACTGTGGAAAGATGGGGCCTTGGTGAGGTGCAGTATAGTTTTGGTCTCTTTAATTTCACCAAAGGCAACAAAAGTTCACTAGACTGTTTCCTGGTTTGAGAGGATTCTTCAATGAGGAGAGATAAAGTAGACTAGGCCTATTTTCCAAGGAGTTTTAAAGAATGAGAGATGACCTAATGGATCTTAAGAGGCTTGACAGGATAGATGTTGAGAGAATGTTTCCCCAGCTGGGGGAATCTGGAACATGGGGTCACAGTACCGGGCTATTTCGGACTGAAATGAGGAGAAATTTCTTTATTGAAAGTGTTGTGAGTCTTTGGAATTCATCACCTCAGAGAGCTGTGGATGCTCAGCAAATTGAGTATATCCAAGGCAGAGGTCAACAGATTTTTGAATACTGAAAGAATTAAAGGGGATCAAGTGGGAAGGCGAAGTTGAGATAAAACAGCGGTGTGAAAGGTAATCGGGGTAGGCAGCAATGTGGGGTTGAGGTTACATCCAGATCAGCCATGATCTTAATGAATGGTGGAACAGGCTTGAGGGGCTGAGTGGCCTCCTCCTGCTCCTAATTCGTATGTTCGTAAAACATCAGCCATCATCTTGTTGAATGCTAGAGCGGGCCCAAAGGGTCAAATGGCTTAATCCAGCACCTATTTCTTAATATCTTAACTTGTATGCACTAAGGAGTTAACTGAGGGAGGTAAACTCCCAGCTCCTTGCCATTAGGACTGAAACATTGAGCTGCTAAGCTGAAAGTATGGTTGAAAGTATACTTAATTGGCTTGAGCATAATCTGAGGAAAGACTTCCACTTACTGCAGTTAGTAGATAATTCCTAAACACCTGTAAAAATCATGCTTCTGATTTTGCTACAAATAACACAGCAGAAATGTTACTAAAGGTTTTTATTTTTGCATCACAATCTTTAAAAGTTACAGGTACTATAGTGTGCCACATAATTTTTTATTATCAAATTCACCCAATATTGCAGGTGGAGGTTGAGACAGTGGAAGAGATGTAAATAGCCACAAGTGGCCAAAGGATAATGGCTAACGTTTTTATTTATCCACAAGCGGTAGAACATGAGCAGATCTGGAGTCAATATTACTTAGTTCAAAAGCTGCAATTAAAATTAGTTTTTAATTGAGTACAGAAGTATTCTTCTCCCACTTGACTTTTCAATTGTTATTAATTATTTTCTCAGCCATAATTTGTTTTACATAGCACTTTTTAATGTGTTTGATGTGAGAAGGAGAGGTTGTTGCTTCAATTGACATGGTAAGATTCTACTTATCCCAGTACAGGAACAGTGGGCAGCATATTTTGGTAGAAGTAAAAAAAAATTACTGGAAATAATCACCAACCAATTAAAGAAAAAGGATTTATAGTTTTCCACTTATAGCAAGTGCAGAATATATATTTCACATATTTTAAGGCAATTATTGTTGGATTTTATTTTTATAGAAACCGTTGATAAAAGTTATTTTTGGATGACCATCTATTAATAAACATAAGGCTAAATATAACTTGTGACGATACGAGGGGAAGTATATTTACAATGTGTTTGAGATTCCCTGTCTGCTCTTTTGCAAAAGGAAGTTGTGTTACAACAAATTTCCATGCTTGCTAAAGCAGTGGAGCATATTGTGCTCTTAATGCATGCTAAGTCCTTGTTTCCAAGTACCATCATCAGTAATTTTTGAGTTTCTGCTGCTTAAGCACCAGGACTGATGGAATTTTATGCAACTCACTGTTAAAAAATCTACTGCAAGTGCATGTTTGTGATATCGGAAACAAATCATCGGCATGAAAGTAATGATCAAATGTTAAGTGGCAGCAAAATATTTTTGTACTCAATTAAAAGCTCATTTTATGAATCTGTAATTAAAATTGTCTTTATGATGAATTGTAAATTATGCAGATGCATTGGTATAGAATATACACTGTTCATAATACATTATTGAATGATCTGCCACTATTACTTCCAGCACACAGATACTTAACAATTTTTAACATATATAATTAGATTTTATTAACTTTCGATGGGCACCTTCTACATATAGTGGGAAGTATGGTTCGGTTAAACATATTGATATGGTGCTAAAACGTCACACTGGTCAAAAAAATATCTGTATTACTGTGCTATATTTACTTAATGCTCTTTTAATATAAAATATTCCTGTTTCAGCAGCAACAGTCTATTGTATCAACTTCTTTACTGCCGAAGTTAAGATACTTCAAGCAGTACAAATGTTGTGGAGTTTTCTTTGACTCTCAGCACCGCAGACTTCTTTATGGCTATCTCTTTCATTTTTTTCACCAATAATACCGTGCAGCTCTCTGTGGCCATCATTTGTCTGGAGATTTTTGTGGCTGTAAATGCTGTACACTTTCCCATTTCTGTAATCAGTGTTGTTCCATATCCATTAGCAAGGTGTGCTTTGCAGGTTACGAAGATGAGCCATTAGGCCTAACAATCTTCTCCCTTTTTCAGAGATCATTCCCATCCACTCACCCTCTCACTGTGTTCCACAATTATCTAAGAGTCCATTTCAATAGACCTTCCTGTTAAATTATTACAAAGCTTTAATACGCTTTAGGGATAAAGTTCTGTCTTATTTTCCACATCTTATTTAATTCTTAATTACCTCTTTTAACATGTGTCACTGCCATTTGAACTCCTCACTATAGAGAACTGTTTGCCTTTGTAACTCCCTTTGTAACTTGGTTAACTCAAGATCTTTTCTTTTCCAAATAAGATAAATGAAGTGTCTTATATACTCTGATAATTTAATTTGCTGATACAGTGGATTGCCTTACCTTTTCAAGGACAGTGACAAGGTCCTGTGATTAGATGATCAGAACTGTGCAGAGTGGTCCAGACTGATCATAATGAATTCCCTTTCCTCCTGATTTGCAATAGTCCATTACCAAAACATGCTCCACCTAGTTGAGAACCACTGTAGCTCTCACTGATCTGGAAGTAGGTTCAGTAATAATCATTCATTGGATTCTAAGTCTGTTCATTGTATAATTATCATTCTTTAAACAGTTACAATGTCGCCGGACTAGCAATCCAGAGGCGCAGGCTGATGCTCTGGGGAAGAAGGTTCGGATCCTGCCATGGCAGCAAATGGAATTTAAAGTCGATTAATAACCTGGAATAAAAAAAGCTAGTCTCTGTAACACTGACCATAAAACTTGTTGATTGTCGTAAAAACCCATCTGGTTCACTAGGGAAGGAGATCTGCCATCCTTACCTGGCCTGTCCTACATCTGACTCCAAATCCACAGCAATGTGGCTGACTCTTAACAGTGTTCCGAAATGGTGTGGCGAGCCACTTGGTTCAAGGCCAATTAGGGATGGGCAACAAATGCTGGCCTTGCCCCACAACGCCCACTCCCCATGAAAGGATATATATGTTTTTTTAAATATCACCTCCAATCTGATAACTCGTTTAATGTAAATACTGTTTTAAAATCGTGACACAACTTCTTCCCACTTGCAGCTCAGGCAGTGTGATGGGTTGGTAATTTAAAATATATAGAGCTGTAATTGGAAAAACAATTGCACCAGAAAACTGAGGATTGAGTTTGGTCCACACTTTGATTCTGGTAGAGATTTCTATTGTAGACTCTGTGCTAATTTATTAAAATAAACAGGAGATCTCTGTAAGAGAATGCTTACATTAAGTATACTAATAGATTATGAATGGTTTCTGCAGGCTGTTAATCTTCCTTGGTGAGATGCAACAGTCTGAATTGTTCCACACTGATGATTCATTTGTATCAGAAAAAAGGAACGCACAGATGTTCTACCACCTTCAGTCATCGGAGACCTAGAAGCAGGGAATGGAAATCCTGTTCAAGTGCTACTACTATATTGAAACCAATGCTTTAAATGAAGAACATAATGCAAGAGGGACTTGAACTAATTAAACCAGTGAGAGCTTTGGTTGCACAGACTATTAATAATATGGTTGTGTATATTTAGCAACCTCATGTTGCTGGAGGCAAGCAATTTATGGTCCATTAATCTGACAGAATAGATTTTGTTTATGCTGACAGGTAAACAGAGAAATGATGTTACCTTCAAGTTTGCTAATTGTAATACATAAATATTTCTCAGTGTAGGTATGTATGAATTTCTGATTTGTTTTCAAATGAGGCAAGATTGAGCACAAGTCTCAAGTCTAATGTCAAACAGCAGCTGTTAGCATTAAAAATGAATGCTCTCCTTGAAGGTTGTTAGTAATTGGAAAAAAAAAGTTAAGAATACAAATTTTAGTAAGGTGTTGAAAAAATTATAGCTCAATTCCCTGGTGGTCTAATGGTTATGGTTCGGAGCTCTCACCACCTCAGCCAGCGTTCAATTCTTGGCCATGGAAGCTTGTTGGCAAGCATGGACATTGTGAGCCAAATGGCATCCTTCTGTGTTGCAATGATTAGTGTTTGCAATATTAAGGTGGCAACGTTTAATGCTTCTGTTCAAGTAGTAGAACAAAAGGGTCCCTTACAAGTGCATCAAGCAATCAAACATAAAACCTGTAGCACTGTCACAAAGTATGTGAGGACAGGAGGGCAAGACTCCGAAGTTAAAATGGGTAAGAAAGAAAGTTAAAGACAGATGTTAAGGAAACCTTCTTCAATCAAGGAGTGATCAACATTAGGACCCTAGTTGGGAAAAGAGCAGGTCCAGGTCATATGCCTATTTTACACTTTGCCTGATTTTATTCCCCATTGGAGTCGATGATGAGTAAATTTGGGCGGGATGTATGATCAAGTCGATTCCATCAATTTTCTGCCAAAAGAGTTGAGTAAAATCTGGGGGCCTTGCAATTCTCTTCTGGGGAAGGCAACGATAGCAAACACTCCAGAATTATTCAAGACTTTTATGACGGGATGGTGAGAATACGAGATTTGCTTTATTCTGGATTAATGAACCAGGATGGACTGAAAGACTTCCCAACCCTGCATCTATATAGTGATCAAAGGAATCATTTTGCGACTTTTAAGGCTGGACGTTGAGCCCCCGCTGGGGCTGGTCTGGATAGCCAATTCAACTAATTAACAACCACTTAAGGCCAATTGAAGGAGGCCAACTGGAATTAGATGGGGGCCAGTTCAGTTTGGCGGCAGCTGGAGTGGAGAATGGGATGGTGACCCAGGCAGGTTTAGAAGCATTCATCCGCAGTGTGGGTGCAGGAGCAGCTGCAGGCTGCCCTGTGCATCTCCCTCCCCTCTCCACTCCATCCAGCTTCCCACAATGGTGGCCCGGCTGCAAAAGGCCATTTTTTTGCAGAACAATTTGTAACGCTCTCTCCGTTACTCACCTACCATGGCGTTCTGCTGCTGTTTTCAAGCTGCAAGATCTCTGATTAGCCCTCCAGCTTTCGAGAGCCTGCCCGCTGGCCTTAATTAGGTGTCACAAATGTGATATCAGATAACCATAATTGCATTACATACAATTTAATGGTAGGTGCCTCATGCAGCAAAACCACAATGTGGTTTTCATTGAACACTAAACAGAAACATGATAAGTTGTCCATTATCATTGCCCATAAGTTGTCCATTATTATGGTTATTATATTTAGCTTTTTAAAATAAAATTGTTCTCAGTGGAACTTTATTATTTGGTGTACACTTTTTTCTGAACACATGAATGTTACTGTTGTGTTTCTATGATGATATAAAAGCACCAATTACTCGTAATGGATTGGGTAAACATGTTGCGGGTTCATTTACTCAGATTAGGCACATGAGAACAGATATGCAAAGAAATAAAGCTCGAAGACACATCAGTAGCAGAGCTGAGTGTGTATGATCTGCTTAAAAGCAAAAGTGAAACTAAACTGGACCACATGTCACACTTTCTTTCTAGTGAATGGCATGCCGATATCCCTTAAAGACATATTGCAACATCCCCCTTTCTTTTCAAAGGTATTTTCCCCCCTTCCAAAGAAGTATAACTATTTTCAATATATGTTTATGTTTAGTTACCATTACACAAGTGTATGAAACAATGAGTCTTCAAAATGTAGAGATAATCTGCTGGTACACTTAGATCTTGTAATGTTAATCTTGTCTGGAGGTGTCTTTAATTGCTCACAGTCACCTGTAGTGTGGAATCTTTCACCATTTCTTCTTGTGGCTGCTGGCATTTGTGTTGCACAAAATGTACCAGATCAATTGACGGACTTGCATTCTCCTGTAAGTGTAATGTTGCAGCACCCTTGAAATTGCCAATTTTTTTAAACATTCTAGATATTTCAATGTTAAGTTATGAACTGAGGTAATAGAAGTAGTTTCAGAGGTTGATCTGCCATATGAAGTCTAATTAATTCCATGGATTATCACAAATGCCAGGTCACGACATGTTGGTAGACCTGCAAATGCCGGGCTTCCAGTCTGCAAGATGTAGGACATCTGTGACACTCAGGGGGATTGATTATATTTGAGCTCCGGTCCTATGGATCCTGCTCATGGAATCAGTGAATATGTAGAGAGTTTCACAGCAGTACATTTCACCATTGCCTTCCATATCTTTTAGAATTCGCAGGGGCAGTATTTTGGCAATTGTCGCTGAGTCAATCTTGGCCAATAATGAATAGTTATTAACTTTTTTAGGTCAGATAGTTTGAATCTTGGCAAACACTTTGGATGGTGTGACAGTGTCCATGTTTTCTTTGAGATTGATGGTGTGAAATGTATACATTGCACTTCGTCTCGTCGTGCATATCATTGTCATTCTCTGTTTTGTCAATCACATCATGTATATGTTTCTGATGGAATACTGGGTGGTCATTCTTATTGCTTGAAGATACCCATTGCGTACAGTCTGTTTGGATCAGTGCATGGGTCTTTGTAGCTTTGTATACTTATGTCCATCCTTGAGTAGCTCTTCGATGCTACATATTTTGGGCTTGCTTAGCAGGTCTTTCTGGAATGCTTTCATGGAAGTGGATGCAATCACCAACTCAACAATGCTGTCTGCTAGCTCTGTGTCTGAAAAATTTGTTTGCTTTCCAGAATCATGGTTAGTGTGTGATGGAATATCTCAGGAGCTGACGAGATGCTGAAAGGGAGGCGATTAAAACAAAACTGCTACCTGCCTCCTACGTACCAACATACAAAATAGGAGCAGATGTAGGCCATTCAGCCTCTCGGGCCTGTTCCATCATTTAATGACATTAAGGCCTACTTCCCCTAGTCTCAGCCCTCAGCCTCCTCACTCATCCGGCAAGCCTTGGTGTTGAGCTCAGTCGGTGCTTGTTAGCAGCGAGGCATTTCAATTAATTACTTTAATTTCTCTTGTTTATGTCAAGTTTGGTGAAGAGGATGCTATTGGCAAGCTTTGCCAGGCTGTCGCTTACAGATGCCATAGGGTGGACCTCCCTCTGGACTGTTTTGTTTAATTGCATGTAGTCTATGTACAACCTGATTTGACTGTTGGGTTTAGCGACTATAACCAGGCTGGAACACCACCAAGTTGGATGTGTGATCGGTGAAATCACACGCCTGTGGTGCATGAGGTCAAGTTCCTCTTTGACCTTCAGTAGTAGAGGATGTGGTACCCTCCTAGGGATGAATAGGCACACTGGCATGGCTTCTGGGAGCAGTGAAATGTGATGTTCATTTTTAAGTTTACCCAGCCTCTGGAAGAGTTGTGGCGATTCATGGCGGAATTCAGCCCTGTTGTCTGGTGGAAGGACCGCAGCTACTTCCTGTAGGAAGTACAGTTATACACATACATTTCTGCTGAGTAAACAGACAGTTTGATTATGTAGAGTATAGAGGGTCACTGTGATCTGTCACCCATTGAGGCTTAGAGTAGTTGTTATCTGACCCTTGACGTGCAGGGGTGAGTTCCCCATCTGCCTGGACCTTGAAGTTTACTATTTGATGCCTGATCAGGAGCTGTATTGAACCATGCTAACTGATCAGCCAGTATAAATATCCGAGTGCAGGTATCAAGCTTACAGTGGGTTGGAAAGCCTTTGACTTCTAAGCCGATAGACCAGAAGCCTTGGCAACGATCTTGTGCCTCTCCTAGGAAGTCTGAAGTGGTGTAAATTCTGGGAGTCCTGTAAGATGCAGTAA
Organism: Carcharodon carcharias; assembly: GCF_017639515.1. NCBI lineage: Eukaryota > Metazoa > Chordata > Chondrichthyes > Lamniformes > Lamnidae > Carcharodon > Carcharodon carcharias. The sequence goes on from NC_054477.1 coordinate 153,561,095, forward strand.
TTCTTGTGGAGGTGTCCTGTTCTCCCACACCTGAAGCACTCTGCATCCCCTGCTGGGTATTCTTGGCACTTGTGTTATCTTTTGGTGTCACAATGCAAACCCTTCAAGATGGCGGCAGCACAGGATCCCACCTTTTTGACCAGTTTGGCAGGCTTTGGGGTGGGTGGGGCCACTGTATTCAGGCCTAACGGATGAGTGGCCTTTGCTGGCACCGCGGTGTGTCATGGGGCAATAGGCCAAGTTTGTATACTTGGGTCAGCCAGAGTAGAGCCATGAAATGTTCAAGTGAAAACATGATCACCTTTTGCTGGCTGCTGTTGGCGAGGACTATCTACTAGTCACGAAGCAGTAAGAAGCAATTCCAGCACTTCCCATGGTCTGTGAGACCTGAGGTTGTAGCGTGTGTGCCTTGCAGCAGTATCCCAAGATGAAGTATTGAAGGTTTTTAATGCAGAGTCAAAATCTGCAGAGGTCTCCTCAAGCCTCTCAATGCTAAGGATGTGGTCAGCTGTGGGCCCCATGAAGTAGAGGAACAAACTGACCTATGGTAGCTGTGTTTTTGTAAGGATACCCGAGGCTCCTTGGTACTTCAAGAAATTATTGTGCCACGTCTTCCAACTCCGGGCTCTGTACGGGTACTCGAGACTTTCAAACGGGCAGGAAAGGGGCAGTGGTTGCTTGTCCAGTGCCACTATCGCTACCCTTGTTCAGTTAGCCTGTTGCTTATGCGCACTTGCAGGATGTTGGTCTAACCAGGGATCGTTGCCATCATGGCCTAATATGGCACAAACTCTTGCTTAAATTGCCTACGCCACCACTACTAACATGTTTGATGGGCATGCAAGGCTTTGTATCTTGTGAAGAGGGACTGTGGCCAGACCCAGAAATTTACTTAAAATTATTTTATTTTGTCATGAAACTAATATTTTTTTCGTTATATTATTGTGGTTTAATGTAAAGTAGGTTAATGGGTGTGAGTGTGGATAGGTTTGTCTGTATGATTTAATTGAATTAGAGCCAGATAGACTGCAAGCTTGAAATTATCAAAAGAAGTTAGGGGTAAAAGGCATTTGAAATGCTAATGATTAAATATGATTGCAGGCTTGGCATGCAGGGTGTGAAGAAAATTTGCATTTTTAGATAAGTGAAGAGTTGTTTGAGTTTCAAAGAGATGATGGGATGTTTACAACAAGCAAGATAAGCAAGGCCAAGCTGTATGTTTACTTTTCCCAAAGGTACTGACCATATTGATAACATAAAAATTTTATACTATGGGAAAAATAAATTTCCAAAGATATATAGAACAATTGAATTTACAGATTAAAAAGAGAGAACCATATAAAGAGAATGGGAGGCTATGTAAGATCTAAGAGGACCATGTAAAACAATCTTGGGGAAGGCTCCAGCCACTTTTGTAGAAGTCTGCTGTGTCCAGTAACCAAAGGTGGAGGAAAGCCTTTGGAATTCCACTGTCAAGTGGGTGCTGTGGTAAACTTGCTGGCTTAATTATTTAAATTTAAAATCTATTTTGGACTGCTGCCTTAAAGAGGATGCATAGCTGGGAGTCAGGTTAATTAGGAATTTTGGGATTTGTTATAGTATTAAGTAACTGTAATTGTATGTACGTACTTAAAATCTTTTATTTTATTAAGAAATGTTTTAATTTAGTTTTAAAATTTCTAAAGGTGTCAGTGGACACAATACTTCTGAATTCTCTTCTGAGATCTTCTCGTAATAAATACAAATTTCAAAACCGCTGTGAGAGTGTGGCCAAGTTTCCTTTGTGGATTTGGTGTGCCTGGCACTCATTACCTGCCACATCATAACTTTCACACTATGTACAAGGTGGGTTACTGAGTAGGCACATCTCCTCTGTACCTTTATATTTTTGTGTTGGACTATCAGTGGGCAGATGTTAACCAAAATATACATGAAGCTGTGTCCCAATGCGAGCTACATGCTAAATGTTAATTATATTCTCTTCTAAGAACAATAAAGAAAGTAATTGACAAATGGCTGTCAGAATACTAAATATAATTTGAAGGCTCATCATTTACCTATCCCTGCCTGACCGCTATACAGAATCTCCAACACATGACTGCTGATGTCACAGATACATCCTTGTCTACATTGCCCTATAGCTAAGCTATTGTATTAAGCCATTACACTACATTTACAACACGTTTCTCTCTCCACAGATGCTGCCTTGTCTGCTGAGAGTTTCTAACATTTTCCGTTTTTAGTTTACTCTGGGGTCTTGCTAGAAAAGTGTACCCATAGTATTGGACTGGGAGTAACCATGAGTAGTCTACAGCTAAAAGTATAGTCCTTATTGTTTTTTAAAGCATAGGAATATGTGAATGATGAGCCTTCAAATTATTTTTAGTATTCTGACAGCCTTTTGTCAATTACTTTCTTTATTGTTCTTGGAAGAGAATATAATTAACATTTAGCATGTAACTCACATTGGGAATCAGCTTCATGTGCATTTTGGTTAACATTTGTCCACTGATATTCCAACACAAAAATATACAGGTACAGAGGCTCATACCTAGAGTTGAGCAAAGTGTGATGGCTGCAGCCTTTGCTTCCCAAAAGAAGCCATCTCAGGCCTATGTCATATGTCGTAAGCAAAGGTTGTAGAATAGCACAATACCAATGAATACAATCACGATCCAGCACACTTCTTTACAGCTCATTCTCTAACTCCCCTCGGGAGAATACCTTTGTTAGGTACTTGTGATCAAGGCAAAGGTTAAATGCTGACGTGTGCTCTGAAGTATTGGCAGATCCAGATGGAACGGGATCTTCTGGCCCATCTTGACGATGGAGAGGCAAGGAAGGTTAGAATGAGTTGCTGAGGGATTTGGTCCACTCATGGCATTGACAATGGAAGGAGTGACATTAGAGATTCAGGACCTGGTTTTCTGATGGGTGCAGTTGGAAAAAAAGGCAGAAGCTCATGACGTAGCTATAGCTGGCATCTACCCTCCACTTCCCCATTTCTGACACTGTCAGCCCTCACCATGGAATAGCAGAGTTAAGAGGTCAAAGGTTTCCAAGCCACCACCTGTCTCAGCTCTCACTCTCTTTTGTTATGAACTCTCTTGCTCTTGAAGAGATGTGAAAAGTGGAAAATATGTTTACTTGACATCACATGACAGAGATTTGAAGAAATGTGTCTTGGTGTAAACCAATTTGATTTATCAATCGTTATCTCACCTCCACTTTTAAGTCCCTCGTTGCCAAGAATCTGTATTCCCTTCCTTCTTGATTGTTCGGCACCTAGTGTGTTTGTCATCTTCACCCCATCAAGGTGAAGAGGCACAAACTTGAGCATAGCTGAACTCACATCAGCATCTGTCACCGCATCAAGTTAGATCACATTAAATTCTTTTAGGCCTCACACTCCTCTGCCAAAACTCTCTCTGGATCATCCTGTGCTGGACAGATAACCTGGCCTTTTTGTTCCAATATAAATTTTCTCCTTGAAATCCTCTTCCCTTTTACCTCCTGTCCTCACCTCCGACAAGAAACCAGAGGAGCTCCTAGATTATTTTGTCACAAGGATTAAAATCACCCATTCAACTGCCTCTCCTTTGCCTCAGGAGTAACAATTCAAACCACCCACACACCTCCGGCTGCTCGAGCCCTCTTTCCAACATGGTCCCTCTGACCTCATTCTTGTCTCTGGGTCCTGCATACTACTCATTTCATTCCCAATTTTACTTCTTGATCTTCAGCCTTGTTGACATCTTGAATGCCCCCTCTCCCTTTCCAATCTGCTATCATCACTCATACAAGAAAACCCAATCCCATCCTTTGTCCCCTTATACATCTCCAATTTCACTTTTCACCTCAGAGTGTTGAAAAATGTTTTTGCCTCTAACACCTGGAGTTTAACCGTACCAAAACAATCCTAACCAATGTCACAAATAAGATCCTCCCTGACGGTGAACATGGTGCATTATCCCTTCTTGTTCTCCTCTACCTCTTTGCAACCGCTGACATGTTCCTTCAGATGTCTAATTCTCATGCTTTGGAATTTGATCCCTAAACCCCTCCAACTCCTTCCCTTAATCTAAGACCCTCATCTGAACTCACCTCCCCAAGTAAGCTGATGCCTGTTTCCTTGGTTGGGCATCCATTTATTTAATTGCACCTCTGTGAACTGCCTTGGGACATCCTTACACATTAAAGCTGCAATAAGTATAATGATACGTGTCTAGATCCTGTCTGAGACATTTAGTGAAATGAATGTGTGTAAGACTGTGATTTAAAGACCCCTTGCTAGGAGTGTAAAGAGATATATACTGCATCCTGGATATTAATAATAAGCAATTTGGGCACTTTAACACTATTTGAGAGAAAGTCATTCTAGGCAGTAGGCATGTTTAATACTGTGCTTGACCTGATAAGGTGACTACAATTTGTCGGCATTGTATGGCTGGCTACAAGTATTATTTTTCCAGTTTGCTGTCATCACTTATCCCCAAAGGAGCCTTAGGTGAATATTTCTTTGTTAAATCACCTCCTGCCAGAACATCTGCTTTTTGCACGAGTTTCACTTGAGTCACTTTGAGGGTAATCCATGTGTCCTTTCACAAGCTGTGTTAGCCACTCCATTTTACTTGCGTTCTCCCTTACCTTTGTTCAGGCATTAATGTTGGGTACACATTTTTCTTTGTGTTTGTCAGCCATTGCTATGTTTCAACACTTACCTTTGCTCTGCAGATGTCTTTTCAGCCACCTTTTCAAAGGACATCTTAAAGAAACATGGGAAATATGAGCAGGAGCAGGCCATTTGGCACTCAAGCTTGTTTCTCCATTCAGCTAGATCATTGCTGATCTTCTACCTCTATGCCAGAGGTAGCTACCTTTAGCTGTCAATCAATATGTTGACCTGCTGGGAAAATGTGGAAAGTGAAGGCACCCACATTTTCCCTGCAGCTGCTCAAACAAGGCAAATGCAATCACTTAGTATAGGCATCTCAATTTCTCATTCCAACATCTTTCTATAACTTTTACCAATCTTCTTTAGGTAGACTAAAAGCAAATGTTCCTCTGCAATCATCTGTATCTAGCTGTTAACTTCTGAGCTATTACAGTTAGAATTAGTGTTAGGAACTAGAGATAGTTTTACGTAAGTTATATTTGTATTGGTAGGTGTTAGGAACAAGCTATAGCTTTAAGTTTAAGTTTAATTCATATTTTTTTATTTGTGTGTTAGAAAGGTGAAGTCTCAATCTTTGGTTTCATTTTAGAGTGGAGACAGCAAGTCTGTGTGTTTGTTGTATACCTGCATTTTAATGAGGTTTTACCACCCTTGAAGTGGTTTAGGAAAGTTAAGGCAAAGTAGGAAAAACTGTGCTGTTGCCTAGCAACAAGAGACCTACAGAGATAGAGAGAGAAAAACAGGAAAGCAGTTTGAGGTCAGTTGGTCTATGGATATCTGTTATGGTGTGACAGATGATGTGTGCCTGGTGGATCAAATCCACGAGGGAAACTTGATCCTGCTATCACAATAGTTTTGCAATTTGTATTTATTTCGAGATACGTGCATTGAATTCAGAAGCAATAAATTCACCAAGACCTTCAGAGAGTTTTTAAAAACTAGATTAAAATATTTCTTAACAAAAGAAAATATGTCAAACACATACATATAATTCCAGTTATTTAATACTATAGTACGTATTAAAATTTCTACCTAACCCTACTGCCAATACCCCCTTAGAGTCATAGTCATAGAGGTCTACAGCACAGAAAAAGGCCCTTTGGCTCGTCGAGTCTGCCCTTGTAAGGCAACAGTCAAAAAATAGATTTTAAAGTTAGAAAACCAGGCCAGCACAATTGTCACTGTTAAGGGCTGGATGCAGCAGACTCATGCAAACGTACTGGAGGTGTTTCTGAAGCTGCTTTGCAAGATTCTTCCAAATGTCACAGGGCCTCTCTCAATATAGCCTTTCATTCTCCCTTATAGCCATTTTGTCTCCTTTTAATCTGTAAATTCCATTGTTCCATATGTCTTTGAAAATGTAATTCCCCATAATATAAAACTTTTCATGGTGCTCATATGATCAGTAACTTTTGGTAAAAATAAGCACAATGCTTGGCCTAGCTTCTCTGACTAGGTGTAACATCCTACGATCTCTTTGAAATTCAAACTGCCCTAATTTATCTATAAATGCAAATTCTCCTCACACCTTACATTCTCAGACTTCAGCCATGTTTACGTACTTAGCATTTCCAACTTAGCTTTTTTTGATGAGTTAAAGCTTCCAAGACTAGTTGTCTCCAATTCAATTAAATCATACACACACACACAAACACACACACACACACACACACACACATACACACACACACACACAAACCATCCAAACCCAACTACTAACCTACTTTTACCATAAATCACAATAATATTATAAGAATTATTACACTTTTGTGACGATACCACAGGCTGATGAAGCTGGACAGGAGACGGAGCTGCAGAGAGCAGGTAGCCCAAAAGAACAGAAGCAAGTCCCAGACATTAGGGAGTGGGGACAAAAATAAATCCCAGGGATGACATTTAAGTTATGGAATAAGAACAGGAATCAGAAACACATCTTGTTCAGTGGATGTGAAAGCAAGGAGCAGAAGGAAAGGCTCCAAATTACAGAAAGAAAGCTGCAGGAAGCAAACTTAAAGCAAAATAAGCTTGCGAGAAGCCAGGAGATCTGAGGAAACAGCCAAAGGTCAGTGACTCCTTACTATGGGCCTGTGATACAGTGGTGTTCTATTGGCATGGTTAAGTATCAGATAGTGCATGGAAGGCGAGGCTTGAATGCACATGGTGATCCAGGGGAGAAGAACTTCAGAGAGAGAGGTTGAAACCCTGGAGGTGGGTCCTTGTTAAAGACATCCAAGCGAAAGCATAGTTTGGGAGAAAATTCCGACATGAGTATTTCTATAGTGGAAATTGGAAACCCTTATGTGAAAGATAGAACTTAGTAAACAGTTTGGCTCACAGTGGACAGGGATGGGCATTAATGAGAAATCCATAACATCTGCTTTGAGTGGGCATCTGTCATTTGGTTTCAGGCTGTGGTGTATCCAACCACAAGTCACCTATTGGTTTACATGAACTGTATACTTACTGTGAACATTAGAGTATAAGATAGATTTGGTAACTTGTGCTATCCTTACAAATCTGTGTACATCTGTAAAGGTATGGTTGTGGGTGAGGGAGTAGTGTAAAATAGTTCATCTTTTTCTTGTTTAATAAATGTTTTATTCTTTTGTTAAAAGTTCATTCGCAGACTCCTGTGACTCTTCAGTGGTCGCCCTCCAAGTTTCAAAACAAAAAATAAAAGTTAGGATCTATCAAGCAAGAGTCCACCCAGGGATCAGAGTTGTCCAGTAGTAACATCAGCTGGGATCATAACATCAGCTAGAGGACTGTTAGTAATGTGTCTTCAGGAAGTCTTGACTTACATGTTCCAGTTTATTGTATTTGTCAATGCCTTTCCTTCTATCCTAAATCAAAGGTAGGAGGTCCTGTGGCACAATGGGCAGTAACACTGCCTCTGAGCCAGAAGGTCTGTTCCACTCCAGGACATGATGGCTGAGGAAGGTGTCTTCATAACGCAGTCAAACAGGTTGATATCAACCTGCAAATCCTTCCAACAGGCGCTAAGGACAGGTAGTAATATTGCAAAAGATTCCTGGCCAACATGTAATGGAATGAAAATTGGAGCCTCTACCATCACTAGCAATAGCTCTGGACTACAACATGCATGTAAAAGTATATGTTGCCACAGCAACTGGGACTCTTTGGGTGCCTGGTTGACTCAGTTGGCTGGATGACTGGTGTGGATCAAATTGGCGTCAACAGCACAGGGTTCAATCCCCATTCCAGCTGGGGTGGATTTGGGACCTGCCTCCTCGCTATAAATGTGGTGGAGGTCAAGGTGCTGTGGGTCAGACCTGCCTTTGGGCAGAGAACTCAAGAAGATATCAAGGGGGTTTCTTTTTCCTTTTCTTACTTCAACATCTCTCTGAATTAAAGAGGCACATGACTCTTAGAAGCTAAGATGTGGAAGAACCATTTATCTCCTTTTGGACTTCACTTTGTTAGTTTTGTCCTGATATTCAAGTTAGATATGTTCTCAAGAAAATGAGAGATTTAGTGGATTAAAATTTTAAGATTTTTCTTCTGTGGTGGAGGCACTATCATTGCTGAGGTATAACTGAATTTTGAAATGTTGGAATTGTCCATGGGTTCAGATGTAGAATGTATAGGATTTAAAACAAAAACAGAATTACCTGGAAAAACTCAGCAGGTCTGGCAGCATCGGCGGAGAAGAAGAGTTGACGTTTCGAGTCCTCATGACCCTTCCACAGAACGATCAAGAGGACTCGAAACGTCAACTCTTTTCTTCTCCACCGATGCTGCCAGACTTGCTGAGTTTTTCCAGGTAATTCTGTTTTTGTTTTGGATTTCTAGCATCCGCAGTTTTTTTGTTGTTATATATGTATAGGATTTATTTGGGTTACCTATTGTGTCCAAAGACTGGGAGTGACAGCTAATTAAACTCAACTTCTTCCACTTTGTGACTAGATGTTAGATGGAAATCTATAGCTATAGAGAGGTCAATTTAAAAGTATCATTGATCTTGACAAAACCATCTATTCAGACTCCCCTTCCCTCTGTGCTAGAGCAGAAAATACATTAAGTGGCAGTGTAAGGATTCAGTACGAAAATTATAACTTAATAATACAAATTAGGAATATAGGACTTAGTAGCAGGAGTTGGCCACGTGGATCTTTGAACCTGCCACCTTAATCCCTCACCCACTTACCTAACACACTTACCTTTTCTCCTGTTAGAAGTGGCTAGGATCTTTAAACTTAATGGTTTAGTGCCATAAAAAGAGGGCAAGGCTTCATTTCCCCCGATGCTGCTACACAATAGAGAAGAGACTCCAGGAGCTACTCCCTGCACATTTTTCAGCAGGCATGGGCAGGAATTCCAGGTATGAAATGTGCAGCTCCAGGCTGAGGTAAATAAAAAGGAGCGGAGTGCCAGTCCGACAGTGATTGCCACTCCACAGACGATCCGACCCATTGTAATGTGAATTTGTTAATTGGTAAAGGGTGAAGTTGAAAGTATCAAGTTCTGAATATCATTTCCACATTTTCAGATTTTCGATAGCCTAAATTATCACTAAGTGCATTGGCGCCCTGTCCTAGTACTATGAATTAAAACATTGCGGTATTTTATTGAATCAACATAATTGGGGGTAATTGTAACATTTTGGATGGTAGTGTAAAACAGCCAAAAGAAGTTTGGACAATGGAAATTAAAATTGGAAGAGTTGCAGAACCATTCTGAATCTTAATAAAGGAAACTACGATGGTATGAGGCACGAGTTGGCCATGATGGATTGGGAAACATTACTTAAAGGGATGACGGTGGTTAGGCAATGGCAAACATTCATAGAATGCTTGGGTGAACTGCAACAATTGTTTATTCCTGTCTGGCGCAAAAGTAAAACAGGAAAGGTGGCCGAACCATGGCTTACAAGGGAAATAGAAAAAGTATTAGATCCAAGGAAGAGATATACAAATCGGCTAGAAAAAACAACAGACCTGAGGATTGGGAGCAGTTTAGAATTCACCAAAGGAGGACCAAGGGATTGATTAAGAAGGGGAAAATAGAGTACGAGAGTAAGTTTGCGGGGAACATACAAACTGACTAAAAGTTTCTATTGGTATGTGAAGTGAAAAAGATTGGTGAATACAAATGTAGGTCCCCCACAGTCAGAAACAGGGGAATTTAAAATGGGGAACAAAGAAATGGCTGACCAACTAAATACATATTTTGGTTCTGTCTTCACAAAGGAGGGCACTAATAACATACCAGAAATGTTGGGGAACACAGGGTTTAGTGAGAGCGAGGAACTGAAAGAAATCAGTAATTAGTATGGAAATGATGTTGGGGAAATTAATGGGATTAACGGCCGATAAATCCCCAGGGCCTGATAATCTACACCCCAGAGTACTTAAGGAAGTGGCCCTAGAAATAGTGGATGCATTGGTGGTCATCTTCCGAGATTCTATAGTTTCTGGAACAATAGGATTGGAGGGTAGCTAATGTAACTCCACTATTTAAAAAGGGAAGTAGAGAGAAAACAGGGAATTATAGACCAGCCAGCCTGACGTCAGTAGTGGGGAAAATTCTAGAATCCATTATAAAAAATTTAATAGCTGAGCACATGGAAAACAGTGGGAGAATGGGACAGAGTCAGCATGGATTTACGAAAGGGAAATCATGCTTGACAAATCTACTGGAATTTTTCGAGAATGTAACTAGTAGAGTTGATGAGGGGCAGCCAGTGGATGTAGTTTATATGGACTTTCAGAAGGTTTTCCGACATAAGAGATTGGTATGTAAAATTAAAGCACATGGGATTGGTGGTAGTGTATTGAGATGGATAGAAAACTGGTTGGCAGACAGGAAACAAAGAATAGGAATAAACGGGTCTTTTTCCGAATGGCAGGCAGTGACTAGTGGGGAACCGCAGGGATAGGTGCTGGGACCCCAGCTATTCACAATATATATTAATGATTTAGATGAGGGAAATAAATGTAATATTTCCAAATTTGCAGATGACACAAAGCTGGGTGGGAGGGTGAGCTGTGAGGAGGATGCAGAAATGCTTCAGTATGATTTGGACAAGCTGAGTGAGTGGGGAAATGCATGGCAGATGCAGTATAATGTGGATAAATGTGAGTTTATCCAATTTGGTAGCAAAAACAGGAAGACAGATTATTATCTGAATGGCTATAAATTGAGAGAGGAATGTGCAACGAGACCTGAGTGTCCTTGTACACCAGTTGCTGAAGGTAAGCATGCAGGTGCAGCAGGTGGTCACGAAGGCAAATGGTATGTTGGCCTTCATAACCAGAGGATTCAAGTACAGGAACAGGGATGTCTTGCTGTAATTGTACAGGGCCTTGGTGAGTCCACACCTGGAATAGTGTGTGCAGTTTTGGCCTCCTTATCTGAGGAAGGATGTACTCGCTATAGAGAGAATGCAGTGAAAGTTTACCAGACTGATTCCTGGGATAGCAGGACTGACATATGAGGAGAGATTGAGTTGGTTAGGATTATATTCACTGGAGTTCAGAAGAATGAGGGGGGATCTCATAGAAACCTATAAAATTCTAAGAGGATTAGACAGGGTAGATGCAGGAAGAATGTTCCCGATGGTGAGGGAGTCCAGAACCAGGGGTGACTGTCTGAGGATACGGGGTAGACCATTTAGGACAGAGGTGAGGAAAAATTTCTTCACCCAGACAATGGTGAGCCTGTGGAATTCATTACCACAGAAAGCAGTTGAAGCCAAAACATTGTATGTTTTCAAGAAGGAGTTGGATATAACTCTTGGGGCGAAAGGGATCAAAGGATATGGGGAGAAAGTGGGAGCAGGCTATTAACTTGGATGATCAGCCATGACCTTAATGAATGGTGGAGCAGGCTCGAGGGGCTGAATGGCCTACTCCTGCTCCTAGTTTCTGTTTATGTTTCTGTGTATTCACTGATCTGATAATGTCCATTTTACCTTTAGATGAATAGTTAAAATGACCCCATGTTATGCTTTTTGTTGGTTGTTTGTCTTAGTTTATGTAAAAACACGAATGTTACTTCCAGGATTTTAATTTTTGCACGTGAAAAGGGGAACCATTATTTCTCATTACCCAAACACATGAATTAAATATGATTTGGTACATAATGTAATAAATGGCAATTTTAATAGCTATACTTTCCCTTAATGACCAGCCAAGTTATTCCTTGATAACCATTTAAATTACCCAAAAATAGATCCCCTTTGAAAAACTGTCATGGTACAATAGGGCAGTTATGCCTTTAGGTTTATTTTTAATGTAATGAATTCCTACTGTCAACTCTTCACAGCTAATTAAAAAGCACTAATTTAATTAGATCCCTTGTGGTGCTTCTCTTTACAGACTTGTTCTTAGTGCTGTCTCAGACTACTTTGCTGCTATGTTTACCAGTGATGTTTGTGAAGCTAAACAAGAGGAAATCAAAATGGAGGGCATAGACCCTGGTGCACTCTGGGATCTTGTTCAATTTGCTTACACAGGTAAGCTAGAGTGAAGTGTTATTTATATACAATCAATTCTTTACATAGTGTAAAGATTAGAATGTATGTGATAATAAGAGAAGACACCTTTGAGCTCAGAACTGAAATTCATGTGCATTAATCAACAATTGGCACATTGCTTGTTCATAATTGTTCAACGTTTTTCATATAGTATCAAAAATAATACTTTTAATGGCTTTAATATTAAATATGTGATGCTAAAGACAAGTGTGTTAACATCTTCCGCCTTGCTCATGAATTAAGATAAATGTAATCGTTATACAATGTTTGAATATTCATCCCAGATTCTAACTATTTTAAAAGTTAATATTGTCGCTTGTGGTATAAAGGGTTAAAATAAGTTTATGCTGGGTCCGGGGGGGGCGAACACAAGCTGCAAAATCAGTCCCGTTACGCTATCGGGGTGCAACCGGTGTGCTGGAGAAAGTCACATCTCAAGAGTCAATGCACGAGTGTTCACTGGGGATTCTGACACTCTAGAGCAACTGTCAGACGGAGGTGGGGGCGATGTTAGTGAGGGGGTCGAGGTTGTAAAGAAGATGAAGAGTGGCTAGCAAAAAGGGCTGGTTAAGGGGATAAGATGAGAAGTGGCTGGCGGTGTGTCACAGCTTTAATATGGAGCCAGAGGGGGCACTACTGCTGTAAAAGTTTTTTTTTTTAAAGTGAACATTTTTTATGCAGCAGCCTCCAGCGGTCTCTTTACAGACTGTGCACCTAAGAAAACTTCTCACATGCAGCCAATCGCAAACGAATTTCCAAAGAGAGCGTGAAATAGGCTTTCCACCTTGATTTTATAGACAGTGGATCTAACACCTATTTCAGGCAGGCACCTTGGACTCTGGCAGGGCACTTGTTCCAATATGGTGTACATTGCAATATTTAAACCAGATGTATCATGTTAAATATGTCCATACAGCAGCAAAGTCCTGATGTCAGCAACAGCTTATTGGTAACAGGTATTTCACATCAGAACAGTGGGGGCTGCTGTGCAGGTAGATTACTTTAACACACCAGTGACTCAAGCACCTTTGAGTGTACAACCACTAAAGTTGATGAATGTTGCCTGCCAGCCCACTGGAGAACCCAACACCCGGGTGCAGAGATCTACCAGCAAGGCAGATTCAGCGTGGGCATGTAAGATGCCATATTAAACCCTTCAGTACCCTGAAGCAGATTCAATTTCCCCCTGTGGTGGGTATCCAAGGTGTGTGGTAAAACATTGTTAGAACTGGTGACATTTGCCATTTTAACTGGATACCTGAAGAGGGGCCCAGAATGAAAAAAAGAGTAAAAACTGGGAAATAAGAGGACTGGTCCGAACTGTTTTTTCCCTTCTTGGGGGGCCCCAAGGTCAATCCACAGGGATTTGCTTCCTACATTCCTATGCCCTCTACCAGAACATTATTCCCACAGCACACGTGTGCTTGTTATGATAGCCATTTCTCGTTGAATTTTCTTCTGGAACATCATGCACTGGCAGGGGTGGGCGTTGGGTATAAAAGCATGCAGAAAGTGCACTGGTCAATGAACAAACATCTCGTGAAGTGCACCATAAAAGCCGCCTGCTTCGCTTTAAATTCTGAATTCATCCATTTATGTAATAATACATGACATCTGTACTACAGTAATAGTATTCTTAAAGGAGAAAAATGCAGTAATTGTACTGGGAGAAAAGAAAACTAGCATCTATTGTGTTACTTAAATTGATTTTCGCATCTTCAGAAATTTCAGCTGAGCATGGATTCCCTTTTCTTTTTTATACCCATAACACTGTATCAAATTATTATGTATGTATTAAGATTGCACGGCAAATGTATCTGCATAGCAGTCCACAGAATAAGAGCCCCTTTGCAGAAATTGCAAATTCTGGAAATGTGATTATGTTATGCATAATTCATGAACTTTTCTTATAGAGGTGGAAATGCATATTTGTAGATGTTGAAACATTCTGGAGACTCATCCACAGCAACAAAAATAAAGTCACGGTGAAGTTGCTCTTCTGGTGGTATTTGCATTTAAACAATCCTGAAGTAACTAATTAACAGCTATGGATAAAGCTTTTTATGTCGCACTACGTCTTGTTAGATGTAATTTAGTCTGGCATTTCAAAGTGTATATTCAGCCTATAATTTACACTACATTTAAGTGTACTGGTTTTCAAGGATGCAACCAATTACCTTCCCTGTTTATCACTTTTATAGCTGGTTTTTGGCCTTGCGAGATACTGCGAGTGTCTCATCTGTTCAACAACTCAAAGTTAAATTGAGCTGCAAGAACAGTTAAGAAAGGATTTATTCAATGGGTGCCAAAGGTAGAAATCTGTACTGGTTTGATAAGAAGGAGAGCTTGCATTCAAGCACATGTGCCTTACAATAAAATCCAGGCGACGTCTTGGAAATTAAACTGCCCAACTATCGTTAAGCTTCCCATGCGCAAGCGTTACCTTTGGCAAAGTTAATTAAAACTTGGAAGCTACATGCTGAGAAAGTGATTCATTTAATCTCATGAAAAAAAATATTGCATGAAGCAGGAACTATTGCCTGTCGTTGTAAACAAGCAATTCTTTGTGTTATTGATCTATTTTTTTAACGACGAAGTGAATGTATCCAACCATATTGTACAAATTTTTGAATGACACCTGAATACTTGAGATTAAGAAATAGGAGCAGATGTAGACCACATGATCGTCCAAGCTTATTCCATCATTCAATAAGATCATGGCTGATCTTTTACCTCATGCCCATTTTCCTGTCATATCCTCACATTCCTTGGTTCTCTTACAATTCAAAAATCTATCAACCTCTGCCTTGAATATACTCAACAACTGAGCCTCCACATGCTTTCTGGGGTAGAGAATTCCAAAGGTTCACAATCCTCTGAGTGAAGAAATTCTTCCTCACCTTAGTCTAAAAGGACCAAACTCTTATCCTGAGACTACGACCCCTAGTTTTTGATATTCCAGCCACGGAGAACAGCCTCTCAGCATCTACATCTGCTTAAGCTTGTTCATCCTGGTTTGGTTTAGCATTGTGTTGCATTTTGATAAAATTGGAACCATTTGCTATTTGACCATTCAGTCCAATATTGATCCTGAATTCTAAATGGCTACTCACGATCCTTTTAAGCAAAGGACAAATTATTATTGTGAAAAGCAAAAATCAAATGGGGGATAATGTGCAATGTTATATTGCGAGGCTTAATGTTCTCAAACATGAGAGAGAAAAAGTTGTCAGCAAACGTATTTGTTCAGACAACCCATTATACATTACAATGGATGCTGCAGACTTAATCCTGAGGTTAGGGTATATACACAACAATGAAATCAATAAATCAGGAGAGGTAAAAGTATGTACTTTGGAATTTTTTCTTTTGCATTTGTGTCCATTTTCTTCCTTTTCACATTTCTTTCCCGCTTATGCTTTATGTGTTATGAGAGGGTTCAAAGGTCAGGATCCTAAGATTAAGTCAATCAAAGCTCTCACTCCCTTTGAAGGATTATTTTGCTGATATGATTACGACAAGATTGCAGGGATTTAGATCTCCCATTAATTATTCAGAAAAAGCCCTTCGGTTAACAGCACGAGGAAAGCTAAAAATTCTCTTGAGGAGCTACTGATCCTTTCTCAAAATTGTTTTCACAATTTAAACTGGAATAATGATGGGGAGAATTTTCCCCACGTCGGGCAGGCCGAGTGGGAGCGGGGGTGGGTGGGTGAGGACCCGACTGCCTCTCGCGATTGAGTCCCCGCCGCCACTTTATGCAGGTGGGCCAATTAAGGCCCGCCCAGCGTATTTTTCGGCTTCCGAGGATGGCAGGAGTGGGCGGGTGGCGGTGAGCGTGCACAGGCCACTAAATCCAACGGTGACCCGGTGGCCTGTTTAAATTAAGGCCTGGCAGCCTTTGCAAGGCAGCTCACAGCGGCCGGCAGAAGAGCTCAGCAGAGGGCTACTGTCCAATGAGCAAGTCCGGAGGGTAGGCCAGTGGGGCAGTGTGCCCCTCCTTTCTCTGACGATGCCTAGCTGCCCTCCTGGAGGGGGTGGCAGCACGTTGGGAGGTCCTGATTCCAAGGGACGGGAGGCAGAGGCCTCCCCACCTGACCAGGCGTGCGTGGGAGGAGGTGGCTGAGAGCGTGAGCTCCCGTGATGTGGTGCGGCGCACATGGGTCAGTGCCGTGAAAGATTCAACAACCTCCTACGCTCGAGAAGGGTGAGTACCATGTTGGCTCAGGGCACTCAATGCAGCCGTTACCCTTTCCCCGCAATCCCCGTCTCCCCACCCCCGCCGGCTCCCCCCAGCAACTCTGAGTACAGTCACGGCATTGAATCCCTCACGGCATGTATCCCTCGCTGGGTGGGCCAGCAGAGATTGCCCATGGCCAGTTCACCCTGAGAGGGTTGAGCTAGGATGGGTTCCGCACCTGCAGCATGTGTGACACTGACACCCAGAGTATAGAATGAGGATGAAAGTCGAGGATCTGCACCTAGGCAGACAGCCGGAACTGGGAGGTATGTCGAAGTCAGGGCGCTAATATGCTGGGATAGGAGCTTCCAGTTGGCAGGGCACCAAGCCATCTGCTGGTCTTTGTGTTCCACATGCTTGTGCCTCCTTGCTTAGCAAAGTAACACCTTGTGGTGCCACATGTGATAGAGGCAGCATTTGACCAATGGGGTGAGTCAGCCCTGGCTTGTTTGGGTGAGTGTGCGCCAGCTGCGGGGTGACGAAGAACTGGAGTCCTGCAGCGTCCCACTCTGGCTGGGTTGGCAGGGATGCGATGGGAATTCAGGTACAGGCTGGAATAATCAATGCTCTTCTCTCCTTTTCAGGAGAAGACTGCGCACAATCCCACAGAGCAGATGCAGACTGGCAGAGGCCGGGCCCAGTTGGTGATCCTGACACCTTTCAAGCAGGAGGCCAAGGATCTGGAGAGGCGCCATGTGCTCAGGTCCACTGGTGGCAGTGAGACTGGGGTGCCACAGGGAGGTATGTTTGGCAAGCACTCAGGTCAGCATATATGTTCCAGAAGCCATGGCACTGCTAAATGCTCCGTGATTGAAGTTTGCAACATGGGTTGACCATTAATTATGGAAGGAAGAGTACATCCAGGGGAGTGGCATGCAAATTGACATCGTCTGCACTGTAATTAATCAAATTAATTTGTTCTTCCTTTCAGCATCACCAGAGCAGGGCAGGGAGGAGGAGGCAGAAAGGCCACCTCTCACCCCTGAGGGCCCAGAGGAAATTCACTCACCAGCATCACACCATCTCTGCCAGGCAGGCACGAGTGCAGACATTAGAACCTCGGTGGGAATTAAATCTTTGGCTAGTGCCTCTGGGGCACGGCGGTGAGGGCACTTCACACTCACTTGAGGTGTGGGCAGAGACAGAGAGTGCCCATGGCGCCAGCAGACGGAGGACTGCTGGGGACCAGGCACATGCTTGGTCGGTGGCTGATGATGTGCCTCTGGAGTCGTCCGTGAGGCAGCAAATGCTGGAAGTGCAGCAGGGTATGCGGGAGGATCTGGCAGAGATACACAAGGCTATGTGTGGCATGGTGCCTGTGTTTGAGGTGTCCACGCGGAACATCACTGATGCAATGAGCCTCATGGTCGAGCGCCATGCTTCCTCCATGGAGACAGTGGTGACTCAAATGGAGAGGCTCCTCAAGGAGAACAATCAAGGCCTCCTGGGGTTGCGCTTGGACCTGCAAACCTTCAGAGTGGCACTGACCTCAGCTGGTAAGTGCCAATGTGGGAGATGGTTTGGGCACCAAGTATCCCAGCTCAGTGCCCATCCATCTACGGTGGGCAGGGAGGCCCAAAGTGACCTCACCTCAGTGCAGCAGCTGCCTGTCATCTTTGTGGGCTCCTCTCTGGGCGCTCTGGATGAGGGCAGCAGCTCCTCCGCCCCTCTGCCAGTGACCGTGGCATCCGGTGAGGCTGCGGCAACTGCGGAGAAGCCAGATGTGGCACGGGCCGCTCCCTCCCAGGCGGGGCCAGCACAGGCTCCACGGGCCAGAGGACGTCCGCCAAGGTCATCGAGGCCAACAGGACAGCAGAGTGAGCAGGCTGGCTCAGATGCCAGTGTCAGCTAGCGGACAGCACCTAGACGTAGCACCCGTAAGTATAATTTTAAAGAACCTTAGGCACACCATGGGTTTCTCACTGGTGCTTTTATGTTGATTTATTGAAGGTTTGGTGTGATGCCCAAACTCCTTTTTTTTTGGCTTATGAAGTTACATTTGTTCTCTCAATAAATGTTGACATGTTGCCATGCCACAGGGTGATTCCTTTCTTCTGCAAGTGGACGGGAACTCATGATGTTATGAGTGAGTTGTTTGACATTGAGCTTTATTGACAAGGGCCTTAGTTAATGTTACTACCCAGGCAGATTTTACACTCAGGAATGGAATATGGAGCCTGCAGCCCTAACATGTGTTGAAGGTCCATCTGTAGTGGGCTAGCTGAAGGTTCTTCTGATTTAAGCCTCCTGGGTGTTCCTGCCTCCCTGGAATATGCCCGGGTCACCATTTACCCCCTCAGAATTCTTCTGTGCGTGCTCATCCTTGGACTCACCACTAGACTCATCGAGTGCATCCGGAGCAACCGTGTCTATATCTTCAGCATCCACTGCATCCCCCTTTCCAGCGCCAGATTGTGGAGAGCGCAGCATGCAACCACAATCAGCGACACACGATCTGGGGGGTACTGGAGTGCCCCCCCTGAGTGGTCCAGGCATCGGAAGCGCATCTTGAGAAGACCGATGGCTCTCTCCACCACAGCCCTTGTGGTGCCGTGGCTCCTATTGTAACCGCTGCTCAGCTTCTGTTCTTGGATGGCGGAGAGATGTCATGAGCCACCTTCTGAGGGGATAGCCCTTGTCACCCAGCAGCCATCCATCCAGCCAGGCTGGCGCACTGAAGAGCCTCGGCACCTGGGAGTGTCTGAGGATGTAGGTGTCGTGGGAGCTGCGTGGGTACCTTGCACAGACTTGTAGAATCTGCATCCTGTGATCACACACCATCTGCACGTTCATGGAGTGGAAGCCCTTCCTGTTGACGAAGGCACCGGGCTCACCCGCTGGCACCTTGATGGCCACATGTGTACAGTCTATTGCACCCTGAACACGGGGGAAGCCAGCAATGGCTGCAAAGCCTCTGGTTCGCTCTGGTGTCATCCCAGCGGTAGTGGATGAAAGTTAACGCACACCTGAGCAGAGCGTCCGTCACCTGTTTGACACATGTGTGGACAGCTGATTGGGAGACTCAGCAGAGATCACCCACAAAGCCCTGGAAAGAGCCGGAGGCATAGAAGTTGAGGGCAGCGGTGACCTTTAGCACCATTGGCATGGGGTGCCCACCCACACAGTTTGCGGCGATCTCAGGGCCAATCATCTGACAAATGGAGGTGACTGTCCTTGAGACACGAAGCCTTCTTCAGCACTGAACTTCAGACATATTGAGGTAGCTGCTTCGCCACCTGTATACCCTGGCAGCAGGATAATGGCATCTTCTACCCTGGGGGCTTCCTGTTAGCCCTGCGCCCCTTGTGCTGGCGCCTGTCCTCCCAAAGGTGGTTTCCCTGGAGGCTGAATGTGGCCTCCTGGCCTCCTTCCCCTTCTGTCCCTCCCTTCCCCCTCAGAGCAAGTGCCTCCAGTGGAGAGCACATCTCCCATTCCCATGCTAAGGGAAGGCTTCCTGAAAGCTGCAGGCCCCAAAAATGATTTTTACAGTAGAGTCCTGACCTGAAGGCTTACTCCTGTCCAAGCAGCTGGTATGCTCACACAGGCAATAACTTGCACATTTAAATGTCTGACAGATAACATTCACAACCCCGCTCACCACTCATCCCTCCTGTGGATGAGGTTTATACAAATGTCCCCTACCCGCCTGCTCGTTGCGCCCGTGCGATGTCCTGAAGATCTCATGGGCCTGGAAAAAATTGCAGTCAGGTATTGCCTCAAGGGCCTTAACTGGGTGATTAATTAATCATCAGTTGAGCATCCGAGAACATCACGCATCCGCCCACCTGAACATCGTGACGGCAGCTCGCCCGACATCACCGCGCGTCATTTTACACATCAGTGTGCGGGGTACCCCCCCCACCCCCCCCCCCCCCCCCCACACGCCAACGAGAAATTCTGGCCGATGACTCACTACGTCTCAGTCAGAACAAAGGCTTTGTTAAAAATGCACCAAGCATTCTACAGTTAAATGCTTTGATCATGTTGCACCACCCACATCAGCCAATCATTCTGAGGTTTGTTACTTGATGCAGGAGACACTCTAACAAGTTCACTATTTGATTGTTAATCCACTTATAGAGATGCATGCAATGAAAGAGATTCGGAGCTTGAAAATTCTGATGGGATGATGCTGTGCTGGTTCAGTGATATATAGTCTCACATCTCTGTAACAAATACATTTGGATGGAATTCAATAAGTCCCACATTTTGTGGCTTTTAGTTACCTGATTGGTTTTGCCTGTCAGGAGTAGCCGTAGCCAATGAGTCAACTGACAGCCTGTCTAAATAAAAATACTGCTGGCGCGGAGAGTGAGATCGGGGGATTGAAGTATTTCTAGAGAAAATTGTGACAAGATAACTAAAGGACTCAGGCTGTGTTTGGCTGCTCAGCTTACTGCATTGACAGATTTCACAGTTTCTCTACAAGTTCCAATTTCATTAAAACTGGGTATCTTTCACAAATTTAAGACTTGCTTGAGAGATTTGTAAGGGATTCCTTTCAGTGATTATGCAGGGTCAACATGTTGGATTCCAAAGCATATGCACACCATTGAGACAAACATCCCAATGAATGGATAAAACATGTTAGAGTGGAGCTTCTAAGTTAGTGCCAGGGGTTCCCACCTTAACTCTGGTGAGAGTCTATCGAAATAGTTCGGAATAGTCTGACTTCAAGATATATTGGCTCACCAGCTAAGTCGGGTTTTATAAGGAGCAGAACCAGGGGTGGAGTCTCCCTACGTTGAGTTTCCATTTCCATAGGGCAAACGGAACTTGGCTGAAGATCCAGTTTGTCCATTGGAAGTACTAACACCCAGGAGGGTTCGGTAGAGAGAAGAAGGGAGCCAACTGATTGTCAGACCCCATTATCTTGGACGGATATGACAACTTTCTAAGATTTACTTTTGACCAATAGAATCGGACTGCCTCTAAAATATCAGTATAGAAAGCAAAGTCCCATTTTTTTTTCAATGGAAGAACATGTACTTAACCGCACTTTTATTGAATGGAGACAACTTTAATGTCGGGGGCTGGATTCAAGGTCTTGTGCACACACATCCTTGGAATTTGGTAAAGTTGCATGAGAGATAGAAACTACTTCCTCTGGTTGGGCAGTCCAGAGCAAAGCAGTGAGGTGGGTTTGGGGGCATTGATGGGGTGGGAACTATCATAGGATCCTTTATCTTTTGCAGTTGGAGTTCACACATGGGGCTAAATTTTGCATGCCCCCAGTGGGCATGTTTCCCGCAATGGGACAGATGAAATGGGGTGGGCCCTCTTCCCACCATCTTTCTGGCAGCCCAAGAGCTCATCCCCATATTACCAAAATGGGCAACATGCCCGCCATATTAAATTGACCAATTAGTGGCTCATTATCAATACCCAAGTAAAACGCTGCCCACACAATACCATTTGGCACGGGCAGCAGGGTGGGAGCGGGGAAGCCTGATTTTTAACCTGAAATGGTTGAAGGGCGGGAGGAAGTGCAGGGGGTCCCTCTTCGGGCCCTGCCTTTTGCCGATCGCAGGGCAGCCCCCCCTACTTTCGTTCCTACCCTGTCACTCTCCTTAACCCACCCTCTCCCCTCACTGCCCCTGCCCCAGACTGCCCCGGCCCAAGACCCTGGACTTACCTTCTCCAGGGAGCCACGGCCTTGGGCTCCACTCCTCACCTGCGGTCCCAGCAGCGGCCACTGCAACCTTCCTGGCGCTGGACCGATGGAGCTGCCGTCTAATCCGATTGGTCAGCAGCTCCGGAGGGCGGGACTTCTGACCCATTCCACCCCAATGAGCGGCAGAAGTCCCACTCAGCCCTGGTTTATGAGCCCCGCGGTGCTTTGCAACCGTGGGGTCAGCTGCACGTTGACGTGGTTACCTTCTGCCCAAGCCACCCCCCGCCACATACCCCCCTCCCATATTATTCAGCCCATAATGTTACCACTGTTATATATTTTAAAGATATGTTTCTGACCACTGACTTTATTATGTAGCTCCTTTGAAATGTGGATTTTCTTTCATTGTTCCAGTACAAATAGGGTTACAGTAGCATTGTAGTTGTTTTATTGAGCTAATGATCTGGAGCCCATCAAAGAAGCTGGGGAAGTTAAATTCAGTTAAGTAAGTACATCTGGAATTTAACAAAAAATTCTAGTCTCATTAATCATGGTCATGAAATTACTAAATTATTGCAGAAGCCCATCTGAATCCCCAATATCCTAAATGGAATGAAATCTGCCACCCTTACCTGATCTGGCCTCTATGTGACTCCAGACCCACAGACCCTTAACTGCCTTCCGAAGTGACCTAACAAGCCACTCAGTTGTCTCAAAGTCAATAAATGCTGGTCATGCCAGCAATGGCCACAACTCATGAATGAATAAAAGGAGCAGTTTATCATGGAGTCATAGAGAATGTACAACAAGAGCAGTTTATCATCTGACAGGATTAAATTGTTTGGCATGAATCTAATAGAGCTTGAAACGAGACATTGCCAAATGACTCTTCAAGCCAGTACTTTCCAGTTATCAATGAATAATTAACACTGGCACTGTTTCTCCTCAACAGAAAGAAAGAACTTGTATTTACATATTGACTTTCATGATGTCACAAAATGTTTTACAGCTAATAAAGTACTTTTGAAGTGCAGTCACTATTGTAGCAATAGGAAAAGAATGCACTTATATATACATGCACTTATATATACGTTATAGGCTAGCTGGAAAAGTTCCAACTTTTTTTTCAGTTAGTGATTTAGTAAGTGAGAAAAAGACTTGTGATGGAATTGTTTTTGTTGCTTCCCAACATAAGTTGATGGCTTGGACTGGATACATTCATACTGTTCTGTAAATCTATACCAGTTAATAGATACAATAATGTTTAGAGATGCAGAAATTCCAGTCAGTACTGCCTGATAAGGGAAATGCTTTTGATATTTACTTTGCAGTCACTTAAACTAAAATTACAAATGTGCTACGCATTGCACTGCATTGTGATTTAGCTCCAAGTCGATACAATCTTCATTGTACAATCTGGGGACAAAGTCACTCTGAAGCACCTTTGCAGGTGGGAGCCCTCTTGGACTTTGTGGCCAATGGTGTACAACTGCACCTGGTGAAAAGTCAAATCCAAAGCATTCCCAGATTATCCAATGGCCCACATAGTAATGTGAGGAGAAAAGCAATAGTCTTGTCTGCTCCCTCCTAGTAGTACCTTTCAGTCTGCGTTCAGATGCCATGGAGTTGTGCCAGATAAGCACAGAGATCCATTAAGCCTGGCTAGTGAGTGACATGCAAGCCAACAGTATAACTCAGGCTTTCCAGTCTGGCCTTGTGTTATAGGTACATTGGCCCAGATTTTGCAGTCAGTGAGAAGGAATGGCACTAGTTCTTCATGCTAACACCTGCCGTTGGACTTTGTGCAGGCTTTTGTGTGGAAACTTGCAGCATTGGTGAGTTTCTGGATTGCGTCCTGTACATAACACATACTCCAGCCATGGTATCATAATGTTGGACAGAGTGGATATTAATGCTCCTGAATTAGTTGCTCATCAAGTGGACTGCTTTGCCCTGGATTATGTTTTGAAGATGCGTTAAATAAAATATTAATTTATAATGTCATTGGCTGGACAGACAAATGTTTTGAACACTTTTTCTAAGCAAATGACACTGGTTTACAGCTGCTACTCTGCTGTATTTGCAAAGGACGCAAGTTGTTTTTATGGAAACACCGGGGTGGAATTTTCTGTGCCCGCTGGCATCAAGCGTGTTTGGCAACATGAGCTGACAATATGGCAAGAAGGCCAGAAATTGTTTTTATGACGTCGTGAAACCAGTTTGCGATCATCCGCTCAGCCCCTTGATGGTGGGCCTCGTTTCCCGCCATCGGACATTGGGAACCTCATTGTAATAGATCCGCATTTCATTATAAGGCCAGTCCACCGGAGTTATCCCACCACACTGGGTAGTCCGCCCACGTTGGTGGGAAAACACGCTGGTGCAGAACACGTTTTGACAAGTGACACGTGCAGAAGTCGGGACTTACCACCAGGGCCTTGCTCACATCACGGGCATCCAAGGAGCAGAAGATGCTGGAGCCCGTCAGCAATAGGATCCTGGTGGAATGTCCATGGCGTGCTGGGGGGGACTCTCATGGACATGCCTCTGCTATGAAGCAGCTCACAGAAGTTGGGAAGTTGCCGTTGAGGGCCCACTCACATTGGATGATGGTCAAGGGGGCGGAGTGGAAGGCCCAGCTGTGTTTGGGAGAGGAGGTTATACAGGAGGGTGGGAGAAGAAGGTCTAGGATTGATTGGTAAATGAAGAGCTGTTGGGGGGGGTTGAGATTGCAGGGGAAAAAAGTTGTCTGGGGGATATTGAGGGGTGGGAATATGGAGGGAGAAGGGGGTAATGAGGGAGAAGGCAGTAACTGGAGAGGTAGGTGTAAGCTGGGTGGAAGATGTAAGGGAAGGAGTTCAGAAGGGGGAAGGAGTGCAGAGAGGGGAGGCAGTCTAGGGAGAGGAAGGAGTGCAGAGAGGGGAGGCAGTCTAGGGAGAGGAGTGTGGAGAGGGAAGGGAATAAGGTTGGAGGAAGAAGTCAGGAAGGGGGAAGAAAGAAGCTGAGGAGAGTCTGGGGTGGGGTGGGCAGACTAAGGGGGTTGGGGGGAAGGTTTTGTGGGAGGGAGTGGAAAGGAGTTCCAAAAGGTGAAGGAGTTCTGGGGGGAAGGGGTTCTGGAGGTGAAAGGGTTCCAAGGGGGGAAGGGTTCCAAGAGGGGAAGGGGTTCAGAGGGGGGAAGGTGTCCAGAGGGGGAGGATGTGTGAGTGAATGTGCAAGAGGGGGTTTTCATGGATCCATGAGTGCCTCCTTGGGAGCAAACTAAGGGTAGGTGTGGTATGAGGGAATGGTGAGAATGACCAAGGGCAGAGTGAGGCAGGTAGGGTGGGAGGGTGAGGCTTCAACGGTATCGGTAGAAGGGACGGTGATGACTCAGTGGGGACTTGAAGTGCTTGCTTGAGGCTCCAAAAGGCTTTATCCCTGGCACATTTCTCCCTCCAGAATCACTCATTGGCCACCTGCTCCCTCTGCGGTGACAAAGGACGGGGCTCACAGGCAAAGGGGACTCTGAGGAAGAAGACAGTCTCTGAGGCGGTTGAATAGAAGACCCAGGGGTGTCCAGCTGCCACATTTCCTCCCTTAGGGTGTCCAGGGGCCCTGGCCTGACTCCTTGAGGGGGATGAGTTCCTGGAGGGATGTTGAGGTGCCCCGATTCCCTCTTGCATTGCCACTGCGGGGCATCCCATGTTGGACTGCAGGTCTGCGTGCATCTCCTCGTTCCGCTGGACCAGGGTCTCCATGGCATCCGCCATCCATCCCATGGAGACTTTCATACATGCACAAGTGGGTACCACTTCATCAGAGAGCAGGCAGACACACTCCTTCGACTCATGAGACACTCTATTAAGGGCTTCCGACAGCTCTAGGGGATGTTCCACCTCACTCTCCAGGATGAGGTGGAAGGCCAAATCCAGAGGTTCATCATCTGACTCGGACCTCACAGATGCCTCTTCTCCAGCAGTTTTCCAAGTGCCAGGGAGCTCGGCTGAACCTGCCTCCTCCTGCTGCAGACGTGTGTCCATGCAGTGACCACAAGATTGCGAATCCAAGCCTCCCCTAGATCTAGGTCCCACCAAGATGTGTGTCTCTGCGCTGGTGAAGGGTGTGGGAAAGCGCTGTGATGGGTCTTCCAAGCTGCTTATTTCCAGCTCATCAATGGAGGAAGTGTCCTCTTGACTGGAGGTGAGGACCTGGATGGAGCTGAGAGACTGGCTGGCTGAGGGTGTTGGTTGCTTGGTAGAGCTCCAAGTGAACCAAAGTAGAGATAATTAGTGCATGGCAGCAGAGTCAAAAGCAGGAAAGAGAGCGCACACAGTTGTGTTGAGAGAGGGATGATGTTGTGCAGGATCCTCATGAGGATGTTCGCCACCAACCTCACCGTAACCATAGGTTTGGCCATGCATCACCGGTCACCATGATGGCACACTCCTCAAAGTGGGTGAGGGGCCTATTGTGGGTCACTCCACCCCTGGTCTGGGTCCTCTCCCTGCTATTATGAGCAGGCTTCTCCTGAATAGGAACAGATGGATTGTGAGCAGGACACATGGCACTGTGTGGAATGATTGTGTGGTGAGCAGATCCACTGTACAGGATGAGAACGTGAGCTTGGGATGATATGAACCTGATGGAGATGTGAGGGTGTGTGAGAGTTAGTGGTGCTGTCCCTTGAGGTGTGAGATCCCTGTGGGCGTGTGATAGGTTTGTGAGTGTGTGAGCTGAGAGTGATGAGAAGAATGGCTTACCCTGGTGGAACCGATGAGACCAGTCATCCTGTTGTGGCACTGAGTGGCTGTCCTCTTTTGCAGGGCGTTGGCTCTGACTACCTCTGCCACCACCTCCTATGCTGGATAGGTGATACTGCTGCCCATCCTGGGGCCAGAGCAGGGGTAGAGGATGTCACGGCAGGCCTCCATGGTGTCCAAAAGGTGCTCGAGGGATGCGTCACTATGCCGGACTGCTGCAGTCTTTTCACCTTTTGGGGTCACCCTGTCTTCCATGCAGCAGTCCCTGAGCTGGAAGCACTGAGAGGTTTGCGCGTGGCTGTACTTTAAATATGGCGCCCAGTGTGATGAAGTGATGAGGTGATGACATGGCAGGTGAATGAGAGCACGCCCACCATGGAAACAGCGTGTTTCGCAGGAATGCATAGATAATACGGCGGGTTTGGGATGAAATGGTGTGAGATGCAGCCATTGCGGCCGATGGCTAAAACCTTGTTTCTCCCACCCACTACCACACTTAGTGCAAATCTAGGGTCATTCTGCCTCAAGTCTATGGAGCTCTCAGAGACAGGTCACGTAATCCAGCCCTTGGGTGAAAAGATACTGGATTTTGAACAGTCAGAAAGGAATTTCCACATGTGCAACAGCCTTATCCCATCTCTCCTTCCTCTGAAACCTCTCCCATCAAAGCTTAGCTGTTTGTGGTTTGAAAAACCCACCAGAAGACTTCATTGCTGCAAACCAAAAGTGCTGAGTGGAGAATTCCGGATCAACACCACTGTCTCCAATGAGAAACCCCAAGTACCAATGGCTACTGTGGAAAGGGAGCCTTCAGCTGTAAACAAGACTCTGTAAAATATGTTCAATGTTTTTTTTACTTTACTTGTTACTTGGCCAAGTTTATTTTTAAGATTTGATAGTCTGCAGAGTTTTATCTCTTGTTTATGCTTGGCAAGGGGTGGGGCGGAGGGTGCAGGGTTGTGTGATGCTTTTGCATCAGTGTATAGTTGGACATAATTATACATTTTAAACCTTTCGTTAATAATTTCTTTCCCTTTACCTGAGTGAATATTAACAATAAACAACATCTTTACTTGCTAGCTTAAGGAACCTCGCTGCCTTGTTTTTTTGAACCAAGTTACACAGAGTTAAATATTTATTAAATTGGGAGTATTACTCTCTTGTAAATTCAAACTCTGTTATAACCAACTCAGGAGTAAGGCAAAGTGAGGAGTTAGTTCACTTCAGTCGACCTGGTCATAACAATGATGTCAAGCCTCTTGAGGGTTGTTGCAGCTGGACCCAACCAGGTACATGTAGATGATTCAATTGCACTTCTGACCTCGTATATGTAGATGGAGTCAGGTGGTATTTTCTGCAGAATACCCAGACTCTGACCCACTCCAGTAGCCATGCTATTTCTGTGGCTGATCCAGTTGACTTTTTGGTCAATGGTAACTTCCAACATTAAACTGCTGGTGTTGCAGGAACACAATTATTTGCTAGAAAACACAAAACTAATTTTACAGTTTGAAAAAAAAGCCAGATGTAAAGGGCTTTTTTTGTAGGATTAAAATATGTGGCGAATATCAGCAAGTGCAAACAATTTTAGATAGATAAGCTTTCAACAAAACAGGACAAATTGTGCTTACCAACTCTTTTGATGGATTTGCAACTTGATTCTTACCTATCATTAAACTGTATACTTCTTCCAAAATTCAAGATCATTCTTAAATAATGTAATTTGGCAAATGTTAAAATAAATTGCTTTGTATAAATATTTCAACTCTGTGTGATAGGTTTTTGGGCAGAAGCATTTTTCTCAGATATTGAAACATCTGGGGTTAGTACAAGATATAAAATGTGATCTTGCAAAAATCATTATTCATAATTTCCACATAGTTTAGGGATGCCAAAATTAGGGACCGTAAATATAACGTGGCTAACATTAAATCAACTGGGAATTCAGGAGAAACTTCTTTACCAATAAGTGGCAAGAATATGGAACTCACTATTACAAGGAGCAATTGAGGTGAATATTGTGGATGCATTTAAAGAAAACTAGATAAGCGCAGGGGGAAGAAAGGAATAGAAGGACATTCTGATAGGATGAGATGAAAAGGGTTAGGAGGAGGCTTGTGTGAACCAACTGAGCAGAATGGTCCATTTCTGCACTGTAAATTGTATGTACTTATTTCACAGTGCATGTACAGTGGGTCTTGTTATCTACAAGATGGCTTATATGTCTCGGATCTCTAGATGAATAACTATTCATAATAATTGTATGTCGGACATTCTAGATTATAGAATGTATATGAAACAGATATTGTTGGGGAAATTAAAGCAGTGATTTTCAACAATGTTTCAAATAGTTTGGAACCATAGGAATTTACAACAAACAAGTTGGAAATTTGGCCCCATGTCGACCAGTTCTTTAGTTGAGAGACTCAAAACTAATCAGACAGCTCTGCTCCCTCTCATATTTTGTAATTTCCCTTGCTTCAAATATTTATCCATTTTCACCTTAAAAGTTGCAATAGTCTCTGCCTCAAAACATTCTATATTCCATTGTGTCTTTGGATCAAGAAATCTCTCCTAAGCTCTCTCCCCATTCTCTTACCATTAATTTTAATTTGATAATCACTGGTCAACCAATCTCAGTCAGAAGAAAGATGGTTATTTGAATAGAGACAATGTGCAAGGGTACAGGGATTTGGCAGGGCAATGGCACTAGGTCATAATGCTCATTTGGAGAGTGGGTGCAGACAAGATGGCTGAATGGCCTCCTTGTGTGCCGTTAAAATTCTGCGATTCTGTGTATTAAAAAAAATTTCTTATCACTTTACAAAAACATCTTAATAATTTTAAAATACTCTACTAAATCTTCTATTAGCTCTTTCTTTTCCAGTGGAAATAGCCCAGTGTTCCAAGACATTCTTCATAACTGATGTTTTCCATTCCTAATATCATATTGGTGAATCTACTCTATATGTTTTTTGACCCTAATCTTTTTTATCATGGGACACCTGGGATTGTAACAAATAATGATGGCATAACCAGAGATTTATCTTTATCTTTACTTTTTTCTTTCACATATATAAATGCACACACCAGGGATAAAGATGAAGCAAAAATGATCCTACAGTACAACAACCTAGATTCTCTTATTTGCAAAGCTTTTGGTGCCTGTTTCAGGCCAAGGATCTGAGTGTCTCTTCTAATGCCTAAACCATTAGGTGTGGTAAGATCCTGGACATGTTGCCTACCATATTGGAAACTTTAGTGCCTACTTTACACCTGTTTCAGATCATAAACACCCACAGGTAATGCAGGTTAATTTCAAAGCTTGGGGGATGGTAGAGAGCTTTCAAATCATGAGGATTCCCCACACCATTAAGAGGAACTTCAGGACTTGGAGGGTGTTCACTACTCCACTGGGAAAAATGTTGGGTTTTGAATAAAGAGAGAGTGTAGTACCATTAAGAGGAACTTCAGGACTTGGAGGGTGTTCACTACTCCACTGGGAAAAATGTTGGGTTTTGAATAAAGAGAGAGTGTAGTTCAGGACACTGACCCCTCCTGTTGAGAACTTTGGGAATGGATGGAAGGAGGGAGGGAGGGAACAGCAGTTCACAACTCTCTCCACTGACCAAATGAAAATATCAACCTCTCCTCATTAAGCAACATTGGTGAGAAACAGCCCATTCAAAATAAAACAGTGCGACCCCAATGTTAGTCTGAGGTTGTTGTAGAAGACTCATACATTTATTTCAGCTCCAAATGTTTTCAATGTATTTTTAAAAGGAGTATTTTATTTAAGGAAAAATGAAAAGAATAATCAAATTGTGTTTCCTAATAAACTCTCTTTAAAGTATTCATGCGCCATGTACCGCATATATAGAGGTGCAATGGTAATGGTAATAGGCAACTAATTGGTTGGGAGTTCAAATCCCACTCAGGGGAAGTTGTGAAATTGAATTCAATAAACTTGGTAAATTGTGGTCTGCCATCCAAGGAAAAATGGTCATGAGAGTTATGTTGTAAAACCAAATCCCCTTCAGGGAGGAGAACCTGCTCCCGCTAACTTTTCTGGTTTACATGTGGCTCCAGTCTAAAATATGTAGTTAACTCTTGATGTCCCCAGGCCAACTGGAGATGGGCAATAATTGTAGGTCACCAGGTGCCACCTACATCCCAA
The DNA here is from genome assembly GCF_017639515.1 of Carcharodon carcharias. Classification (NCBI taxonomy): domain Eukaryota; kingdom Metazoa; phylum Chordata; class Chondrichthyes; order Lamniformes; family Lamnidae; genus Carcharodon; species Carcharodon carcharias. The sequence goes on from NC_054477.1 coordinate 153,592,038, forward strand.
GGGTAAATAATGAAGTATTAAAAAGATTAATGTGATTGGTGCTGAAATTATTAAATTAACTCTTCCTTCATTTTGAGTAAATGGAGGTATCAGATGGAAGGGCAAATGCTTCCTTTAACCTGCATCACTCGCAGTGACTTCATGCACTGGTCTAAACCCTGAAGTCGAAAACATGGAGCTTGATTTTTAAGGATCGGTTCCATCTTCACAGAATCACAGAATTTTAACGGCACAGAAGGAGGCCATTCGGCCCATTGTTCCTGTGCTGGTTCTCCAAATGAGCATTATGACCTAGTGCCATTGCTCTGCCTTTTTCCCATACCCCTGCACATTGTTTCTATTCAGATAATCATCTAATACCTTCTTGATACCTCCACCACACTTCCAGGCAGTGCATTCCAGACCCGAACCACTCGTTGTGTGAAAAGGTTTCTCTCAGGTCACATTTGCTTCTTTTGCAAATCACATTAAGACTGTGTCCACCCGTTCTTGATCCTTTTATGAGCAGGAACAGTTTCTCCCTTTCTACTCTGTCCAGGCCCATCATGATTTTGAACATCTCTATCAAATCTCCTCTTAGCCTTCTTCTCTCCAAGGAGAACAGTCCCAATGTCTCCGATCTACCTTCGTAACTGAAGTTTCTCAACCCTGGAACCATTCTCGTAAGCCTTTTTTGTGCACTCTCTCCAATGTGTTCACATCCTTCCTATAATGTGGCACCCAGAACTGTACACAATACTCCAGCTGAAGTCTAACGAGTGTCTTATATAAATTCAACATAACCATTACACACATGCATTAATAAAGAAGTATTTATTTAGATTTCTGAATGAGGTTATTTTAATATTCACTTAATGGCGCTAAAATTATGCTGATTGGAAATTTCTAGTTTAGCATTGAAGGAGGGGAAGCAGTTGTATGTCATTTGCACTGCAATTACCTAATGCACGCTGGCTCTTTCATCTCACTGAATGTCAAAGAAGGGTTTGTTAAACAGTTCAGGTTAAAATCATTTGCCTCTTTAACATGGAATTTGCACACAAACGGTTCACATTTACTTTTGAATGTTTTTCATTATTATTGACAGGCAGGGAAAGCAAAGTGCCATTGCGAATGTTGTGCAAAAATAACACTTTCTTCTGAAAATCTTTGTTTGTTGTGTCACTCTTGAGAGCACATTTGTCACAGTGTGTTTTGTTTTCAGGCTGCCTTGAGTTAAAGGAAGAGACAATTGAGAATCTCTTAGCAGCTGCCTGCCTGCTCCAGCTCTCCCAAGTGGTGGAGGTGTGCTGCCATTTCCTAATGAAGCTGCTCCATCCATCAAACTGCTTGGGTATCCGTGCATTTGCTGATGCTCAGGGCTGCACTGAATTAATGAAGGTGGCTCACAGCTATACTATGGTAAGGTGACAAGAGATGTTTTATTTCAATCACCTTCTTGCATCAATTCTTCCTTGCCCCTGTGTGTATGATGTTGTACGTGAACAGACTTGCTCATGAATGCTGTCAGCGTTCAGCCTGGCGTGCCCATTTCTACCCGAAATGTAAGCCTTGAAGATTTCATTCTTGGGCTAAGTTTTGTATAGATAAATTTTACAAGATCAACGGTTGAAAAATCCTTTGGTAAGTCTGCTGCATTTCTGTTCTTGTCATTATGCAGAGCTTTGAGGATAGTGTAAGAGAGTGTGACTACTTTGATTGCTCTGTCAAAGAGCCAACACAGCCACAATGGGCTGAATGGCCCCCTTCTGTGTTGTACAAATCTGTGATATTATTTGCTGGTGAAGCAAAGCTCCATTTCGGGAATTAAAATTTGTAAATTGATCCTGTTATACATCTGATGCAGCTGTTAACCTACATTTAACATTTCAGCCCTCTCCGTTTTGGGGATTGATTTTGATGAGAGTATTTTCTGTGTTCTTAAAATTATTTTTAGAAAGGGTGACATTTCGAATAGTTTTGACAGTGGATCTGGTGCTTCACCAGAAAGTTGTATTTGTTTGGCTTAGAATTTCAACTGGGCTTCTCTTTCTGAAAGTTCAGAATTAAGACTGCACAATCTTAGTTCCCCCAGTAACTCTTTAAGTTTATGAACTGAATGCTGGAAACACACAGGTTGCAAAGGTCCTGCATTTGATACTCATATCTACGCTAGGCTAATTGGTCATAGCCAATCTCACTGGCAAGTGCATTACAACAGGGTCCAGTCCCCCTGATTTTGATAGGCGAAAATCGATTATGGTTCCTGTTATCCACTGAACTCCCTTTCAAAACAGTGGCTACTTACCTGAGATTCTGCTGACTGGAGTTCATGAAATCACATTCCAGCTAGGACTCAATGGTGCCAAGAGAGAAGGGGAAAAGAAAGCTTTGGGTACCATTGCATAAAAAAAAATTGGCAAACCATTTTGTTACTTCACAAATTTCAGTGCCACAGTACAAACAATATTAAAGCCCATTCAATCAGATTTCGATCCTTTTAAATGAGGAGGGAATGCCGCCATTGGTTTCTTCATTCAGTATCTGTACTACATGATCTCTCATGGTCTCAAAACTCAACTGTTTTAACAGAGATCCAATTCTTTCTAATTGTTACCGATCTTGAATAGATTGCTGAGCACAGCGGGACAAAAAAACAAGTGCAGCTACTTAAGACACCAAGTTAGTTATCAGTCATTATGATCAGGACACAACCATTGTTGGAATTACACTTAACAATACACATAACCAAAATCTTCTATCAGGCTCTGCTTAGCACGTTATAATGCTTTGGAAATGTTACTTTGACATATTGATTAGACATTCCAAGACTCATATCTACAAATATGACAATGTGTGGCATATTCTGAAAGAAAAAGAAATAGTGCCTTATGCAAAATATCCCATTACAGCCAATGAAGCACTTTTCTTTATGTGTAACACTGTTCTCGGACACATGACAGCTAATTTGCATTCACCAAGCTCCCACAAACAGCACAATGGCAATGACTGGGTAACCCATTTTAATGACATTTATTAGGGATAAATATTGTTCGGGGCACTTGCATGAACTTCTGCTCTTTTTAAAAATAGTGTCAAAGGATCTTATACATTCAGCTAAGAGGGCGGACAAGGCCTCGGTTCAGCGTTTCAACCAAAATGGGCACCTCCGTCAGTGCAGAGGTGGCTCAGAAATGTCAACCTAGATTTTGTGCTCAGATCTCTGGAGTGGCACTTCAAGACCCTGGAAAATTTGGACCATTTTCCAAATCTAGGGATCCTCCTCACGACGAAGGCAGACATAAATGACAAAATTCATCATTGTTTCTGATGTGCCAGCTTAGCCTTTGGCCAACTGAGGAAGAGTATTTAAGAACCAGGATCTCAAACCAGAGACCATAAGGCCATAGTTTTCCAGGCAGCAGTGATCTCCATTCTCCTATATGCTTTGGAGGTTTGGACAATCTGCAGCAGGCACCTCAAAGCACTGGAGAAGTACCACCAGAGGTTTGCAAGATCCTCCAAATCGAGTGGCAAGAAAGGTGGCCCAATAGAAACACCCTCTCCAAAGCCAATATGTCCAGCATTGAGATGGTAATTACTCAAAAGTAGCTCCGCTGGGTGGAACATGCCCTTTGTATGCCTGACACCAGACTCCTGAAGAAACTGTCCTACTTGGAACTTGGTTATGTGGACAGTGCAATTGCTTTAAGGATGTCCTTAAAGTATTCCGGAAGAGGGCAAATATTCTCACCGACACATGGGAGTCCCTGGCTTGTGACTGACCAAAATGGAGAAGGTTCCTTTGGCAAGTCATCGAACACATCAAGAGATTTCATCAGGAACATGCAGAGGCACAGTTGAGGCATCGGAGAGAGCGCACAAATCTCCAAACAACTCATCTACTTGACCTTTCAAGCACCACCTACCCCATTTGTGGCAGAGTCTGCAGATTGTGTGTCAGCCATCTCAGAACCTATCGAACTGCAGGGGAAGCATGTCATCCTCAATCCCAAGGGACTGCCTAAGAAGAAGAAGACTTCAAATCACAACCTTCTAACTCTGAGGCTAGAGTGCTACCAACGGAATCACAGCTGGCACATTCACTGGGTAGCAGATTTTTCTTGAGTGTGATGAGTGACACGTGGAACCTATCAAGGCACTTCATATATGCCTTATGACTTTCATGAAGAACAAGTGCTCTATGATGAAGTCATTTGATGCTTTCTGACCACAGAAGCCATAGTGCGATGGCAAATATCCAGGCATTGGAAGGTCTTAGCACAACTTCCCCCTTTATAGAGAACTGCTCTGGCACCCAGTTTATTTAATTCCTCCTAACTGAGTCTGCTTCAAATCAAGACCTACCAGTGAATAGAAACCGTAAAACCAAATTTTCAAGGGTAAGCTTAAAATTTGGTTCTATTGTTGGAACATGGAACATTGTTCCATGGATTGTATCAATATTGCCCTGGCAGAGCTAAAAATATTAAAATCAACCACAATCTGACTGATACCAAATAATAAATGGTTTGGCTATGTGGACACTGAGGAACTGAACTGCACTACATGACCAGTAATTCTCATCTAACGTAGAGGCATTAAAACAACATCTGTGTTGTTCTGAGATATAGTACACCGAAAATTGTATAAGCAATAAAGCATACTTTTAATATACTGTACTTTCCTGGAATAGTTTTCCATGGCGAAAAAATATTGATATAGAAATTTCTGGCACAATCCATAAAATGTAATGAAATAGAAATTGAAAATGCCGCAGCTGTTCAGTAGAGATATTGCTGAATTTATTAATACTATAAAATGTATTGAGACTCAGTACCTTAAATATTGGTGAATCTCATTTTATATGCTAATAAACAGACCAGTGCAATGAAATTATTAGCATACATGAATAAGTGATGATGGTCAAAGGAGATAACATTTGAATGCGAGGAAATGAACAGTGCCTTAATTTAAAAAATGGACTAAGCGCAGCAGTTGACTGCAAGGGTTAGCAGCACTGAGGTAAAATGCTCAACAATACTTTCTATAATTCTTTTCTACCCCATTATTCACCTTACATAGCAAAATAGGGCAGGGGTTTGCATTCCCCACTGGCGGGTTTGTAGGCTGGGGTGTGGTGGGCCTGCCCGCCCTTGCCCCAGCTGAGGCCCTTAAGTGGCCAATTATTGACCACTTAAGGAGCTTTTCCCACCCAGCCTCAATTTTCAGGCTGGTGGGAGGAATTCTGGGGCGGCAGGGATGCCCAAAAATTAACCAGGCTCAGGCCTCTTGCAACAAGGGGAGACTTGTGCCCCCACCATCCCCCCCCCCCACCCCCCCCACCCCCCATCAACGGCCTTGTTTTACCATTGGCCGCACCCCCCCCACCCCCTCCAACGCGAGAAAGTCCGGTGCCTGCAGGTCCTCACTCCCCCCACCCAGCATCCCCACACCCCACCAACATAACCCCCAACCCCACCCAGGGCCTCACCTCCGCTGCCCGCCTTGAGACCTGACTAAAGCATACCTGGTCCTGCTCCCAAGACTTAGACTCCAGGGACTACGTGCAGTCCCAGTCCTGTCCGCTGCAGCTTCTGGTGCTGCGGTGACTAGGGAGCTACTGGCGAATCAGATTGGCTGGCAGCTCTCTGAGCCAGGACTTCCCACTGAGTGAGGGGCAAAAGACCAGTCTCCAGCCAGTTAGTGCTCTTTGGAGCATGAAATAGCTGTGGGGCAGCCAGTATGAGTGAGGATTAGTTTGCCATTAACTCCTGGGATGGCAGCAAGGGAAATTGGGAATCTCCGCTAATGTTGTGCAGTCAGTTTTTTTAATTCTTTCTCTTCATGTGAGTGTCACTGGCTAGGCCGGCATTTGTTGCCCATCCCTAACTGCCTTTGAGAAAGTGCTGGAGAGCTGGAGAGGACCAAAACCTCACAAAAAACACAAAAGCTAAAATTCTGCGTGACTTAAAAAAAAATTCCAGGATTCGACGGGTTCGCAACAGCGTAGTGCTGAAAGGGAGAGGTCTGCAGCCAGTCAATCCGAGCAGCCATTGTTTAAATTCTTTTTCAAGGCTGAGCTTGAGCACCATTTACAGCCGGAGCCTGCCAAAACCAGCAAGCGCAGGAAAACTCTTTGTCTTCAAGTGAACAACAACGCCATCTTGAATTTCAGCAACTCCTTTGAGCTGAGCCTACACATTAAACCTTTCTAACCATGGATCAGAAATCCGCTCTTCCAGATCCACGTGGACTTATCTGAGGCTCAGATCAATCACATAATTGGGGATGTTGGAGAAAAAGATTCCTTGGATTATGTGGTTGCTTCAGATCTGGATAAAAGTGCAGAAGCTCAACATGTTAACACATTGCTTTATTCAGTAGGCCTGAAAACGGACAACATTATTGCTACACAAGGAATCAACAAATAATCTGCTAGATTTGAAGAAGTACTAAAATCATTCGATGTTTATCTTAGCCTAAGAAGTGACAAAATCCTTGAAAGAGCTAAATTTAAAAAAAAAACTTGTCAAGCAGCCAGGAGAACCTGTCAATTCCTTCATTAATGATCTGTACAGGATGGCTGAAGGTTGCAAATACGGAGACCTAAAATCTGGAATTATCAAGGATAGAATAGTTGTAGGAGTAGTGGATGTCGCACTCTCAGACATACTGCATGCCAAGGAAGATCTAACCCCACCTCGAGATAGCTATCTAGATGGAAGGGAGTCTGAACTCCATGTGCAGCACAGGTCCATTTTAAGAAGTGAAAGTAAACCATGGTACAAAGGAAAGCTCACAGTCAAGTTAAACAGCACAGAAACAGAGACACTCCAGGTCAAAGGAAGCAATGCCCTAACCAACTAGTAAAGCAACCATGCCAATGTTGTGGGGCAAAGCGCCCCCTCAGGTGAGATCAATGTCCTGCAAGTTCAGCCCATGCTCTTAATATAACAGAATTGGATACTTTGGCAAACTGTGCAAGGGTAAAACATCTAGATGCACTGAAGACCCAAAGATGATTCATAAGGTCGATACTGCACACCAAAAGGACACACAGCCATGCTTCTTGGGTGAGGTCAAAGACCTTAGATTTTAGTATTTGAATGTGGACATTTTGATTAATGGACGCCTCACAAACTTTAAATTGGAACTGGGAGCCAGTGTTACGATCCTATCAGACGAAGAACCATGGCTGGGAGATCTCTGGCTTCGAACAACACACACGCCACTCTGTGGGCCTGGAGGAATCTGACTTCTGGCCATAGGCATGATTCTGGAGCCACTAAGGAATGGCAGTAAAGAAATCTTCGAGCTTATGTACCTCACCCGTAACCAGTCTTTTTCTCTCTTGAGCAGAGATGCCTGTGTAGCCTTGAATCTCCTCAAAATGGCCGAAGGTGTCAAGAAAACCACTGTCATAAAATACACAGAACTGCAACCTCCTGAGAGCTCAAACAAGAAAGAATATCCTGAATGGGACTTCAGCTCTGAACTGTCTTCACTCTTGCAGAGCAGGTCTGTCCATTTTCGTTACAGGTGCCAGAAAGCCCTCATTGGTCAGACCAGCCAACCACTCAGCTGGTTGCCATGATGCATCCAGTGGAGTACAGACAAGAGAGCAAACAACAACCAGAAAAGCCTCAACCTCCAACTCCGATGACTGTTGATGAGATCAATACCATGACTACAGAGCAAATGCTGCAACTCACGGACAGCATGACAGTGCCACAGGCGATGCTGCAACCAAGTAGCAGCCATCCATTGCCGATGGCACACCACACAGCTGAACAGAGGTGAGCTTACTAAAAACCACATTCTCATAGCATGGCCATCTTCCAACACAGAGAACATGGCTGCAGCCCACACAATGAAAGAGAAAGAGGGAAAAAAATGACATGGGGATGAGCACAATGTTTGTCTGCCCCACAAGAAATGGCATGGAACAACGACCACGGATCACCATAATCACTGAGTCGACAAAGACCAGTTCAATACCAGGGAATGGAAAAAGAGGGTGAAAAGATACACAGGACCACCTCCAAATCAACAGAGATTACCTGCAGTGACAGAGCCTACCACTCCTCCGACAATAGTGTGAATAAGATATGGAAGGGTTGTAAGATTACCAGACTGCCTGAACCTATGGGCTCAGATACTTGAAGGGAGGAGTTGGGGTAGTAATAACGATGTAAATATGTGTGATGAATTAGTATAACTTGAAATACATTGATTAAAGACTTGGTGGGGGGGGGTGTAGTTTGAGGGTCTGGCACATATAGGATTGATATGGGACTGAGTTCAGTACAGCCCTCACACTGATGTAAGAGAACACATGCCCTACACCTGGGAGTCAGCCTAGTCTTGGACAAGCACCATGTGCACAAGCAAGCATGGAGACAGCTCTGAGCATTACTGTATATATGTAATTACTTCTTTTAGTTATTAAACACATACAGTTAACCTACAGTTAAGACTACAAAACCTTTATTAAGACAGAATGATAACCAACACCTTACAACAGTGTAGATACATGCACAGTGCTGTTGTTGGGGGGGAGGTGGTTCTAGGTTTTTGGCCCAGCAACAGTGAAGGAATGGCGATCGAGTTCCAATTCAAGATGGTGTTTGGCTTGGAGGGGACTTTGCCATGGTTGTTGCCATCTGCTGCCCTTTTCCTTCTAGGTGGCAGAGGTCACAGGTTTGGAAGGTGCTGTTGAAAGAGGCTTAATAAGTTGCGACAGTGCATCGTGCCTATGGTACATACTGCTGCCATTGTGTGCGTGGTGGAGGGAGTGAATGTTTAAAGTGGTGAATGGGGTGCCAGTCAAGTGGGCTGCTTTGACCTGGATAGTGTCGAGCTTCTTGAGTATTGTTGGAGCTGCACTCATCCAGGCAAGTGGAGAATATTCATTCACACTCCTGACTTGTGCCTTGAAGATCGTGGACAGAGTTTGGGGAATAAGGAGGTGAGTTATGATTGGCAGTATTTAGTCAGGTTGAGTTTGTCCTGCTTTTTGTTGGAAGGACATACTTGGGCAATTTTCTGCATTCTTGGGTAGATGCCAGCATTGTATCTGTACTGGAACAGCTTGGCTAGTGGCTTGCTGAGTCCTGGAATACAAGTCTTCAGTGCTACTGTGGGAGTGTTGTCAGGACCCATAACCTTTGCAGTATGCTGTGCATTAAGCTGTTTTTTGCATCACGTGGAGTGAATTGAATTATCCTTCATGTGAGGAAGTGTTTCCTGACATTGCCCCTGAACGACCTAGCTCCAGTTTTAACTGTATGCACCCTTGTTCGAGAATTCCACCATCTGGAGAAATAGTTTCCCTCTATCTGCCCAAACAACTCCTTTAACCATCTTGAATATCTCAATTAGATTTCCCCTTAATCTTTTATAGTCAAGAATATACAAGCGTCATCTGTGCAATCTGTCCTGATAATTTAATCCTTTTAGTCCCAGTGGCATTGTGAAAAATGCACATAAATCAATCCTTTCCAACAGCTTGTATGGGGCCACAGGTGACTCCAGTGCCTCTGGTGAGCTTGTTATGTGTGTGTTTCCTGTTCTTTATTCTTTATATTTTCCATCCTATGTATTTTTGATTACTTTCTACAACTTCCAGATCATCTTCACTAACTTGATATCTGTACGTGTAAGCTTTCAGTACTGTGCTTTGAATAAGCATACTTTAGATTAACTCTTCATTTTCACTACTGGAATTAATTCTGTTTGATATCGCTCCTGTGAAACACCTTGAGACAGTTTATTACATTAAAGGCGCTACATAAATGCAAGTTGTAATTTGGGACACCATTCAATCTATTGATCATATCTGAAACAAATAATAGAGCATCATAGCATTAGAACTCATTTTATGGTCAAATTATGAAGCAAATATATTTAGCAGAAGATGGACATGTAACATTTGCTAAATAGTGCAGTGGTGATGTTACTGAACTAATAATCCAGCGAACAGGGGCCAGGATTTTTCGAGTGGTAGGCGTTGGTGGAGAATGCATCGCTGCCAATACTGGCTGCCCCACGGTTATCTAATGTTCCAAGGGCACTCAGAGCAGGGAGGGAAATGAGGTAAAATCCAAGAGGGTGGGAAGAGGGGCGTGGGGATGTTGGTGGTGAGGCTATGATGGGGTGGGGGAAGGGAGCACCTGCAGGAGACAGGTCTTTTTGGGGGAGGGAGAGGCGCCTGATTTTGAAAGGAGGCTATTGATGGAGGTGCCCTACCTGGGTCTCACTAATGTCGCTTTGAAAATTAAACCTGCCAACTTTTCCTGGTTTGGCCTATCCATGATTGCAGCCCCTATACCAATGTGACTCTTAACTGCCCTCTGAAGTGAGCTAGCAAGTCACTGAATAGCTGAGATTGCAGCGCTTCAAGAGGAATCACAGAATCAGAATCGCAGAATTTTAATAGCACAGGAGGAGGCCATTTGGCCCATCACGTCTGCTCTGGCTCTCCAAATGAGCATTATCACCATGTGCCATTGCCCTGCCTTTTTCCTATACACCTGCACATTGTTTCTATTGAAATAATCATCTAATGCTCTCTTGAATGCCTCAATTGAACCTGCCTCCACCACACATCCAGGCAATACATTCCAGACCCGAACCACTTGTGTGAAAAAGCTTTTTCTCATATCACATTTGCTTCTTTTGCAAATCATTTTAAGCCTGTGCCCTGTCATTCATGATCCTTTAATGAGCAGGAACAGCTTCTCCCTACCTACTCTGTCCAGCGGTCTCATGATTTTGAATATCTCCATCAAATCTCCTCTTAGCCTTCTTCTCCCCAAGGAGAACAATCTCAATCTCTCCAATCTATCTTCGTAGCTGATGTTTCTCATCCCTGGAACCATTCTTGTAAACCTCTCCTGCACTCTCTCCAACGTGTTCACATCTTTCCTATAAAATGGCACCCAGAACTGTACACAATACTTCAGCTGAAATATAATGAGTGTCTTATATAAATTCAGCATAATCTTCCTGCTCTTGTGCTCTATGTTCCTATTAATATACAAAATGCTTTATTAACTGCTCTCTCCGCCTGTCCTGCCACCTTCAATGAGCTATGCACATATACACCCAGATCTTTCTGCTCCTGATCCCCCTTCAAAATTTCACCCCTCATTTCATATTCTCTGTCAAAATGCATCACCTCACACTTCTCCACATTGAACTTCATCTGCCATCTGTCTGCCCACTCCACCAACTTGTCTCTGTCCCTTCGAAGTTCTATACTGTCCTCCTCGCAGTTTACAAAACTCCCGAGCTTCAATACTAATCGGGAACATTACTAAATGCTGATGCCCAAAATCCCAAGCATGAATAAAAAAAAAATCACAAATGTGATCTGAAGGCTGAGTGCCATTACTGCTTGCTTCAGATACTGACAGACCCGCTGTGTCTTTAGGCAAAGTGACAGAGACAGGACAGCTAAATGCAGTTGATGCCAGGTGGCACAAACTTTCTTAAGGGCTTGCAAAAATACATGGGAGTTGTTCAGAAACTAACTGGTTGACATGTCTATGAAAATTGGGGAATGTATGCAGAGGTACAGACCACCACTTTCGCCCGAGACTCAATTACCCAAATTGACCATATTACTGTGCTTTATGAACACCCTGATTTGTGCCGCTTCACAGTGGCACAAATCACAGTGGCACCCACCTCAAACTCAGCAAGTATTGTAAATTTTCTAAGAGCACAAGGACATAAGCATCTGTGCCCTAAATAGATGAACCCATTGTATGTTTGACATTAATCTACACAGATAACCCTCTCATTGCAGGAGACAGGATTGTAGATGTATGAAATCCACGTCAGTTAGTTAAGAAGTGAACATGGTGCTACAAGCAAGCCGCACTGCCAGATTTGCCCTGTCACATCTGACTTTGGCACTGTTACTCACTGTTCGACCCGAATGGCATTCTATGTTAATGCCTACGAAATATATCAGCCCTGGGAAATAGAAATATACAAGGTCATTGAGGTGTCACAAAGTACGATCACACCTTCTTGTAGGTTCCTGCGGATTGAAAATGTGGCAAGAAAATATCACAAAATGCTCCCTGCCTTCAATTTTTCACTGCTTATACTTCCTTTCTTGACAGAGAAGCAGCATTTTTTTAAAAGAGAAGCTGAGAACAAATATTTAAATTGGAATTGACTGGACTTAACTTGACCTGATGTTCGTTACATTTAAAATAAAATCCCAAATTTCAGGCACATTGTGATTGATTCTTCCATCTGCTGCATGTGTGATTGATGCTTTATCCACTGCCCAGCTGACTCTCTTCATGCAGACCATAAACCCTTGTTAACGAAACATGGATTAAATGCGAGACACAGTTCTGAAAAAAACCCAAAACAGTTGACTAACAAATAGAAAACAGAATACCAGTCAAGCCAGGGGCAACATGCCATGCAAAAATTATACTCAAATTCTGTGTGATAATTTAACTTCTTTCAACAGCAATAAGTAGTTTCTTCTGTTTTACACACACCATGAAAGATAGTCTCTCTCAATGGTCTTTAGAAGAAGGTGCGGTACAAGGGAAAGTATCTTTGTAGCTGCTATCTTGACAAACTTTGGCAAATTGCAGGAAAACCTAGATAGCACAAGTAGTTTGAGAACTCTATTTTTGCAGAAATGTTTTCCCTCAATGTCTAGTTCTCCATTTTTCAGTAGGTACAAAGAATATGTCTAATTATCAGCATGGTGCATTTCAAAAAAGATAATTCATTGCTTGTAGAGTGATTTGAGATGGCCCGAGGAGGGGATAGGATATTATGGGTGAGATTTGAACTCATTCAAGAAGCCTATTCACTTATATTTAAATAGGTCCTGATATTAATTCTAAGTTTTTTCTTTGTCCATGAGGGTTTAGTAAATATGGACTTCCAAAAGGCGTTGGATACAGTGCCACACAAGCGACTTGTGCGGAAAGTTATAGGTCATGGACTAAAAGGGGAAGTAGCGACATGGATACAAAATTGGCTGAGGGATTCGAAACAGAGAGCAATGGTTAATGGGTATTTTTTGGGCTGAATGGTTTGTAGTGGAGTTCCCCAGGGGTCGGTATTGGGACCCTTGCTTCTCCTGATATATATTAATGATTTAGACCTTGGTGTGCAGGGGACAATTTCAAAGTTTGCGGTTGACACAATACTTGGGAGAATTGTAACCTGTGAGGAGGACAGCATAGAACTTCAAAAGGATATTGACACATAGTCCTTGCGCATGAATCCCAAAATGCTAACATACAAATTCAACAGGTAATGGGGAAGGCAAATGGAATGTTGGCCTTTATCTTAAAGGGAATAGAGTATAAAAATAGTGAAGTCTTGCTAAAACTATACAAGGCACTAGTTAGACCACACCTAGAGTACTGTGTACAATTTTGGTTCCCTTATCTAAGGAAAGATATACTGGCATTGGAGGCAGTCCAGGGAAAGGTTTACAAGGTTGATCCCGAGTATGGAGGGATTTTCTTATGAGGAGAGGTTGAGTAGGTTGGGCCTGTACTCATTGGAATTTAGAAGAATGAGATGCGACCTTATTGAAACATATAAGACTCTTAGGGGGCTTGACAGGGTAGATGCTGAGAGGTTATTTCCCCTGGAGTCTAGGACCAGAGGGCATAATCTCAGAGCAATGGGTTGCCCACTTAAAACAGAGATGAGGAATTTCTTCTCTCAGAGGGTAGTCAATCTGTGGAATTATTTACCACAGAGGGCTGTAGAGGTTGGGTCGTCAAGTATATTCAAGGCTGAGATAGACAGATTTATAATCGGTAAGGGAATCAAGGGCTATGGGGAAAAGGCAGGAAGGTGGAATTGAGGATTATCAGATCAGCCATGATCTTATTGACTGGTGGAACAGACTCGATGGGACACTTCTGTTCCTACATCTTATGGTCTTATGGTGGATTGGGCAGATAGGTGGCAGATGAAGTTCAATGTGGAGAAGTGTGAGGTGATAAACTTTGGTACAAAGAACATTGAGAGACAGTTAAAATAAAGGATACTATTCTAAAGGATGTGTATGTACATAAGGCAGGACAGGTAGAGAGAACTGTTCTAAAGCATACAGTATTCTTGGCTTCATTAATAGATGCATAGAGTACATGATCAGGAATGTTATGATGAACTTATATAAGACACTAGTTAGACCTCAGCTGGAGTATTCTGTACACTTCTGGGCGCCACACCATAGGAAGGATGTGAACACATTGGAGAGAGTGCAGAAGAGGTTTACGAGCGTGATTCCAGGGATGAGACACTTCAGTTATGAGGAAAGATTGGAGAAGTTGGGACTGTTTTCATTGGTGAGGAGAAGGCTGAGACTTGATAGAAGTTTTCAAAATAATGAGCGGCCTGGGCAGAATAGATAGGGATAAACTGTTCCTGCTCATAAACGGATCGAGAACCAGAGGGTATGGTTTTAAAGTGTTTTGCAAAGGAAGCAAATGCAAGGTGAGAAAAAACTTTTTCACACAGCGAGTAGTTAGGGTTTGGAATGCACTGCCTGGAAGCGTGGTGGAGGCAGGTTTGATTGAGACATTCGAGAGGGCATTGGATGATTATTTAAATAGAAACAATGTGCAGGGTTATGGAGAAAAGGCAGGAGATTAGCACTCAGTTAAAATGCTCAGAGAGCCAGTGCAGACACAATGGGCTGAATGGCCTCATTCTACACCATAACAATTCTGTGATTCTGTGAAACTGCCTATGTTGAACTTTGTTTTTAAGATTAAACATACTTTTTCACTTATTGGAATCACAATTACATTTTTAAATTTCTCATCCTGGTTTCCAAGTCCTTCTGTGGCCTCACCTCTCCCTATCTCTGCATCCTTCTACATCCCTACAATCCTCTAAGATAGCTGCGCTTCTCTAATTCCGGTATCTTGCCCATCCCTGATTTTAATTGCTACACCATTGATTGCTATGCTTTTAGCTGGTGAGATTCCCTCCCTAAACCTCTACATCTCCATCTCTTCCTTTAATGCACCTTAAAACACACTGTATGTAACTCAGGCCTGAATTTTCACTTCCACATCAGTAGCTCAGAGGTGGAAAAATTCCTGACTCTGCAAACCTGACTCAGGAGAAAGTGCCCTGAATCTTCAGATTTTCGTTGTTGGAGGTGGGGTCAAGGGGCAGGGGTGGGGGTTGGTGGGTGGGGTTGCTAGCTGGAGTTGAACCTGTCATCTCAGGAAAGAGTTCACAGGTAGCCAGGGAGCTGCTGGGTGCAGAGGTGGGCTGTTTAAAAGGCCCATCTCAGTGCTCTGGGACTTCATCCCTGTTACAATAAAACAAAAAACAGCCCTCACCCCTGATGCCCCCTCACCCCCACACAGTTACATACCTCATCCATGCCAGTTCATGCCACCTCATACCTCTCTTCTACCCCTCAGGTGCTCTGATAGCCTCCATGCCAATCTATGCCCATGATCCTGCATAACCCTGTGCCAACCTTTGTCCCTCCAGTCACCCCAAAGTCCTTTAAAGCTCCTATGCCAACTTAATGCCAACTCATGCCAACCCATGACCCCCATGCCAACTTAATGTCAACCCATGTTCCCTCACTCATCTCCATGGCCTTTTATAACCCTCATGCTAGCTCAGAGCCAACCCATGCCCCCACACCCACTACCCTTTGCCCCTACACCTCTCATGCCAACCCACCCAGTATCCACCATTGGCAGACCCAGGAGCCATGTTGAGGTGAAATCAAATAAAGTTCTAAGTGTCTATTGCAGACTTCACTATATTAAAAAAAAACACTTTTTTGATAACATTTAAAACCCTTCAATTACTTAATCCCTTATATAAAGCAAACATTTCTTTCAGGTACCTAATCCTTTATAAAGACAAACATTTGTATTCATAGCCCCACATCAAAGACAGCTAATCTCTTTTTCATCACTTGGGCCTTTTAATCGGACTGTGAATTTACAGGCCCCACTCACCCCACTGTGATAATGATAGGTTGTGGAAGTTGTCAAGCAGCACTAATCCTTGTGTCAATAAACAGTGAAATAGCAAGTACTCTAATGGATGTCAGCTTTGAAAAGCTGACCTGACTCCATGAAAATTGCAGAGGAACAGGACATGCTTGTCCCCACAGTGAAGCTAGCCAGGTTGGGAAAGCAGGGTGCTGGCTTACGACCTGAACCATCCATATCCTTAAAAAGCCCTGGTGGAAATCAGAAACCCCTGGAATGGGGTCAAGAGTCCTGGGCCTGAATGTTTCAGATGGTGGCGTTTCCCATCTCATAATCGGAAGAGTCAGTGGGAACATAGCCCCTCTGACTCTGCCTGCCCTGCAACCATTTCACAGTTGAATGATGTCAATTGGCCACAGGCGGGACTTCCGCCCCTCACTTAGGAGGAAGTCCCGCCTTAGAGAGATGCCAGTCAATCAGATTGGCCAGCAGCTCCCTAGTCCCTGTAGCGACAGGAGCTGCAGTGGACAGAAGTGGAAGTTCAGGAAGGTGCCTGATCTTAAGTCCTGGGACTGGACCTGGTCACAGGGCAGGGAGGGTAGGGAATGCCTGGGGGTGGGTGGAATGGGGGGGGGTTGGGGGAGAGAGATCCAGTGGGTTATTAAGGGCATGGAGCGTTGCCTGAGGTCTGAAGGGGGTTTCTAATGGAGGCATCCCCCCTCTCACCCTGTACCATGCAAGCCCTAAACACATTCATTTTCAGGCTTCCCCCACACCATGTAAACCCTCCCGCCAGCCTAAATATTGAGGTTGCTTTGGAAACAGTCCTTAACTGACCAAAAATTGGCCACTTAAGGGCCTCAAGTGAGGTAAGAGCGAGTGACTCATCTGCCACCATTTTTAAAGGTCTGTGGAGTCTTCCTGACTCTGCAAAGCCCACGATAACCAGGTCAACATCATAGAAAGCCTTGGTGTTATCATTGAAGGTCTCATGGTGTGATACTTGTGTGCTCATCAAGGGAAAAAAATTTTTTTTTTTTGCAGTTGGGATGCTGCTTTCAACTTGTTGTCCCAATTAAGTAAAATAAAGTTCCATGTCTGATACCCAGTAATCTCGACTAAACATGCACTCCAGTGCAGTACTGAATGGTGCTGTCTTTCGAATGAGGCCCAATCTTCTCTCTTAATCGAATGTGGAAGACTTAATGGCACTATATTAAAGAAGAGCAGAGGACATCTCCCCAGTGTTCTGACTATATATACATATCATTGAACCAACACCTAAAAAACAGATTATCTGGTCATGTGGGGGCTTGCTGTGCACAAGTTGGCTGTGTTTCCTACGTTACAGCAGTGAGTACACTTAAAAAAAAAATGGTCAGCTGTCAAGCACGTTCACACATCCAGGAATGTGAAGGGTGCTGTATAATTTGTTTTGCTTTCTCTTTCACGCATTGTTGCAGATGAGGTTAGGATCAGGTCGACTGTAAATCTCTCCTTATCCTAGTTGAGCTCCACAACCCAAACTCACTGTCTAGAATCTTGCCAGATAGTGATTACTTGTGTCAAGTGAGCTGCTTTTCAGGATGGGAGTGTTGAGTAAACCAGAGGAGGCAATAATAGACTTCTCATGATTTAACATTTCCTATATTTGTAGTTTTAATGATGACTGTTGATGTTACCGTTTATTCTTTGTGTTACATTTTGAATACAGAGGAACTATAGGTGTTGTCCAATTAACAACCTTAGATTTAAACCATCCAAACATCTGGAATTGAAACATGCTAATAAAATGCCTGATGAGCAGACATGGGGAGGTCAATGGGTAAGGGCATTTCTAGCACTAGGTTTTTAATTTCTTCATTCTTTTTTTACACTTCTGAGGTTGCTCATTTGCTTTTCTTGTTCATATTTTAAACCAGAATGTTTTACCACAGTGCTGTAGGAATTTTGAGCAATGAATATTTAATGTCTCTGCATTATCCTCCAGCGCAGTGCAGACTAAAATGGAAACAACACCTCATTCGCATCTCCGGACTCCACATTAGAAAAATGTTTATGTTTATTATTTTGTAAGTTCTGTTTTAACAGATCCTGTAGTTTCTATGGTGCAAAATATAAATCTTACAGCAATAAACAGGGGAAAAAATGATTGCTAGAAATCTGCTAGAAATCTGCAGTATGATAAAAAGAATAGAAAGTTACTCAGTATTTCAATATAAAGCAGAATTTCTCATTTGGCATCCTAGACTTCATTTGTTTTTAATGACATCAAATGGATTTCTGTGGTCCATTTTTATTAGTTTTATGCAAGGCCTATTAGATCATATAGGCTACACTTCTGGTGCGTGCAGTATTTTGGAAGTTCTATATGCCATATTCTAATTATTTTTGATCAATCTCTCAATCATTTGTAGCCTTGAGGAAATAAAACCTCTTATCTGGGATCAGTTGACAACGGGGACTTTTTCTGTGATGTTTGGACCATTGTATGTGGAAGCTGAGGAATAACATTCAGCAGGTACTTTCTGCTTATCAGCTGCAATCACCAAAGGCGATCATTTCAAAAAACAAGGTTTAACTTAACAGGGGGGAAGGTTGGTCTTCAGTGTAGATGAAATTGGGGATGGTGTAATGCGGACTACTGATATTTTTCCCTCTAATGGCAATTATGGTGAATAGCAGTGCCATTATGTTTTTAATTGTAAAAACTGTGCCTATTACAGGACCACTGCTGTTACTGGGACACCCAATTTTAGTATTAAATGCTTCCAGCTGATTTAATAGTATGGACCAGGTACACAGTAAAACCTCCTCTGCACTGGTCAGACAATTTGCCTTAATTGGTCCCCGTCTGAGGAGAGCACTTTCTAAGCACCAGTATTGAATCTTTCCACTTGCCATATCAATCATTCTTACTGCCTTTCTGAGTGAGCTTGACATGTTTTTGCTGCATTAAAGGTGGTTTTCTTCTGTGGATTTACAGCCAGGGGTAACTTCTCATCCAATTTCATTTCACTTGGAGCTCTTACAGCTGGCACCGAGAGGGGATTGTCATTCCGTCAACTCAAGACCATGTTCCTGAGGTGAAAGCTCGCCATTCAAAGCCCTAGTGCCACTCGCTGAAAGCCAATATAGGATTGGCAGATATGCCCGGTTCAGCTCATACCAGTTGTGAATATTACAACACTATTTTGGGATATTATTAAATCACCAACTACTTTCCATCAAATAAAACAATTCATTGAGACTGGCAATATTTAATCCCAGTGGGGACAAAAACATTTTTATTTACATGATTTGGAATGTTAATGAATTAATTAATTCCCTTTAATCATGGAGAATTGGCATGCATCTTCATAATAATAAATTCACTTGGTGAGCTTAGTCTTCTGGCATACATAATTTAACACTGCGTTCAAGCTACATCAAAATTCATGAACTATTATTGTACAACCAAAGAAGCTGTGATGACATGATGATATTCAGGACGTGGCATAGAAATATTATTGTACCTTAATAGCACTCTTTGCCTCAATTTATAAGGAAATGCTTCAGAACCATTACAGGACTTAAGCATGTCACTGACTCCAGTGTTTAATTTTGTCGAAATATTGGATTTTTAAAATTATATTCTGAATGTATTCAAGGCCGAGATGGACAGGTTTTTGGTCAATAGAGGTGCAAAGCTTATGGGGAACTGACAGGGAAGTGGATGAGGCCAAGATCAGAGCAGCCATGTCTTATCCAATGGCAAAGTGGCTCCATGGCCTACCCTTGTTCCAATTTCTTCTGTTCTTATTTGTTTCTGACCACTAACAAAATTCTGCCAACCTATATAATGCAATTCAGAAATTTGTTGGATTTTACTTTGTGCTTGGAACCAAAACACAAAAACACAGATTGATGGGGAATAAGGAATTCATTCTAGAGAGCGGGGCCTAGACAGCTGACTATTATTGCTATCAGTGCTGAGGTATCAAGAGGCCAAATTCAGAAGATTGGAGAGTATGGAGTGGTGGTTAAGGGGGAAGGCTGTATAACTGGAGAAGGTTAGGATTGGTCAACAAGGCCATGGAGCAATGCACAACAAAGAGAATTTGTTAAATCTGAGATTTTTGGGGACAAGGAAACATTGCAGCCCTGTGGGGTCATGTTCTAAGGATGACAAGAGCTTGCTTTACGATGGGATAAGGGCAACAGAGCTTTTGATTACCTTAAATTTATGCATAATGATAGGCCAGCAGGGACACTATTGGTCTAATTTAGTGAAGATACTGATGTGGTAGTGGCTGGAACGAGTCATATTCCACTGATTCATTTGCAATCCTATGGTATCCCCTAGCCTTCCTGCTGCTACACTGAGGTACTTGGTTATCGCTACTTTGGGCCAATTTTAACACAGTTTCTTTTTTTACTCATTCATGGGATGTGGGCTTCACTTGCTAGGCCAGCAATTATTGCCCATCCCTAACTGCCCTTGAGAAGGTGGTGGTGAGCTGCCTTCTTGAAGCGCTGCAGTCCATGCGGTGTAGGTACGCCCACAGTGCTGTTAGGCAGGGAGGTTCAGGTGGTGGTGGTGGGGGCAAGAGGGCGGGGGTGTCAAGTTTCCAAAAAGTGGAAGCATGTAAGAACCCAGCTCAAACTCACAACTTACAGCTTCTACTGAGATGAGACAAGGGGTGAGGTAGCCAACCCAATCCCAGGAGCTGGACTAGTACTTTAAATATATCAATGAGGCTGAAAGCCACAGACTTAACCTGCAGGGATCAGGCTTCCTTAGGATTGGACACCTCCCTCAGGGTCAAAGATTGGGTTCGCTCTTGAGATCCAAACCCCTCCCTCAGGGCTGGGGATCAGAACAACATTCCCTCTAATCTGCATGAATGTGCAGCCAAGCAGCAATCAGGAATGAGTCACGCAGTAGACTGACAGGCCACACAAAAGCAGCGGACTCTTTAAGTGTGTCAGTCTTAAAGGGATTGTGCATCAAATGAAGAAACTGTGTACAGCTAAGGGATATTACATTGAACAAGACCAACCTCTCCCCACGATTGGCCCAAGGTTTGGACCACCCTTAGAATTGCACTCCACCCATCCCTGGAGCCAAGGGATCAGGCCTCCTCTGGAGTATGCCCCACCTATCTGGAAATCAAACCTGTCAATCAGGCTGACTTGTAGTTGAGAAACCTGTCAATGATGAAAGGTGCAAGCTTTAATGTGCCCTTCTGGGCTCCCCTACTCACAGTGTTAAATATTAAAATTCCTCCCCACCCCCAATGTACCCATAATTGGGCAGAAAACACCTCTGTGCTATTCACTTCTGTCACCACACACTAATGTTTTGAAATGCTAACTTTCTTTCAGGTCAGTAACTCCAGGTATGTTTTGGATTTAGAATACAATGTTCTGGCTATCTCCCTCCTTGTGAGATTTTACACAATGTTTTCTTCATCAGACTTTAGTAAATCCTTAACAGTTTAAATTGGATGTTAGTTATGATCCAGTTAGGGGTCATTAACTTTTTGTTTAAGGTAGACAAAGTTTGAAATCCCAGTTCTGAAGAAGAGTCATGTTGGACTCTGAGATGCAGAGGGATCTGGGTGTCCTAGTGCATGTTAACTCTGTCTCTCTCTCTCTACAGATGTTGCCAGACCAGCTGAGTTTTTCCAGTATTTTCTGTTTTTATTTGAAATCCCAGTTACCCAGTAAGAGAATAAAGTTGCAAGATTCCATGGTTTTAACAAACAATATAAACTTTACTATACAAAGGCAGAAAAGTAAAACTATCTACAATATCTATCTTATGCTCTAACATTCAGAATTAACATGAGGTAAATATGAATTAGCAGGCAAACTGTGATCAAACACACTACAAAGCACATTAAGTGGCAGATGCGACCAAGTCAGATCCAATCAATTTCTCAGCAACCCACCCACATCTCAGTGACCACTGTGGGTCAACCAGTCTCATTGAAACCATTTCCCTCATGAGGGATTTCAAACTCTTGACTTTTGAAGACCTAGCCTCTGAATTCCTCGAAATCTGCTCCAGCTCGGTCTACCTCAATGATTGCTCACATCACCTCCTGTGATCGCATACCACGAGATTCACAAAATTGCACTTACAGCTGTAATGGGGAGACAGTGGTAATGTTATTGGACTAGCAATCCAGAGGCCTGGGCTAAGCACTGGGAGCATGGGTTCAAATCCCACAGTGCAGCTGGTGGAATTTAAACTCAAGTAATAATCTGCAATTAAAAGGCTAGTTTCACTAATAATGACCATGAAACATGATTGGATCTCTAACTTTCCTTCCTTTAGGGAAGCAAATCTACCATCCTCACCTAGTCTGGCCTACATGTGACTCCAGACCCACAATAATGTGGTTGACTCTTAGCTGCCCTCTGAAATAGTGTGACAGGACACTCAGTTTAAGGGCAATTGGGAATGGACATCAAATGCCATTGATGCCCACATCCAATGAAAGAATAAAGGAAAAAAAGTACTGGTATACTTCCAACTTTTTCACAGGTCTCTAGCTTCACTAAGCTGGTACTGCCCCTGGGTTTCTCTGAACTCCAGTCTCCCAGTTTCACGGCTCCCAAGGCTTCCCTTAGCCCCAACTCCTCCAGCACAGGACCAGTGACCTTTCGCCAACTTCTCCACTCCCCATGACTTCACTGAACACTAACTGCCTGGAGCCTGCTAACAACTCCCAGGACTTCTCTATGAGCTGCAAACCACATGAGGCCCAAACTGCAACCAAACCCCTCTCCCAGAAAACACAATGATAAATTGATACCAGAGAACCTTCTTAAACTCCACCCATCTCATAACAACGTAACTTTTCCTGATCCATCCTCAAGTTGATCTTCTAGCCAATTATCCTTCCTTTACAATTTCCCTAGCTAACTAAGCCCACCTGCTGTTTTATGGATCTTACTGTTAACCCCTTAAGTAAATATTACCGCATTATTTCTGTTGCGCTTATTCAATTTTCTACAGTTAAACTTTAATCTTCTCAGAACTAAATATTACATTTAAATTATCTAAATGGTGAGAGATTGCAGAGCTCTGAGATGCAAAGGGATCTGGGTGTCCTAGTGCATGAATTGCAAAAGGCTAGTATGCAGGTACAGCAAGTAATTAGGAAAGCTAATAGAATGTTATCATTTCTTGTGAGGGCAATTGAATACAAAAGTATGGAGGTTATGCTTCAGTAATACAGTGAACTAATGAGACCACATCTGGAGTGCTGTGTACAGTATTGGTCACCTTATTTAAGGAAGGATATAAATGTGTTGGAAGCAGTTCGGAGAGGGTTTACCAGACTAATATTAGAATGGGCGGATTGCCTTGTGAGGAAAGGTTGGACAGGCTGGACTTGGACCCGCTGGAGTTTAGAAGAGTAAGAGGTGACTTGATTGAAACATGTAAGATACTGAAGGGTCTTGACAGAGTGGATTTTGAGAGGATGTTTCCTCTTGTGGGAGAATCTAGAACTAGGGGTCACCGTTTAATAATAAGGGGTCACCCATTTAAAATGGAGCTGAGGTGAGTTTCTTTCCCTGAGGGCCATGAGTCTTTGGGCCTCTCTTCCTAAAAAGGCAGAGGAAACAGAGTCTTTGAATATTTTTAAGGCAGAGGTGGACAGTTTCATGGTAAACAAGGGGGTGATAGGTTATCAGGGGTAGGCAGGATGCAGATTTTAGGTTACTATCAGATCAGCCATGATCTTACCAAATGGGGCTCAAGAGGCCGAATGACCTACACCTGCTTCTTGTTCGTATGTTTGTATGTTCATCACATGTTTTTTTTAAAAAAAACCTTTCTTGAAGTTTTTTAAATCCCTTTCAGATAGGAACATGTGCAGAACAATGCTAAATGTTCATGCACATCTACCTTCCCAGTAAAATTAACAGAGCAAGGAATGGCTTTTAGCATGCTCATGTTCCTGTAAGTCTGTGCAAATAAGTAATGCACATTATAAATACTCTGAGTTGAACAGAGCTCTGCCCCAAGGTATAAAACCAACCTGCCTTTTTTTCGGGAACGATGTTTAGCTCTCGACTATGGTGTAATTGCTCCCAAGATACCATATGCTACTCTCTTGACATTAATAAAACAGCCACTGCAAAAAAAAAAATCACCCACTTATAGCAGTGAAGTGAATGGATTACAGCTCAGTTAGCCCTTGGTATAGTCCAAGTGCTCCCAACTTGATAGTCGCTGCTCACCAGATAGGTGAGTAGGCGAAATACAATTTTCATGATTCACTATTCCTTGTAAATTCAATGCTGTATTGAATATATTAAACTTTTATAAATCACAGGGGATTCATTGAGCCAGATTATGTAATTTATTATGCTGTCTTTTAATTTTTCCTCTACATTTACCTCCATTAATTCGCAAAAAGCAATTAAAAGTAATGCATTTCCACTGAGATTAATGAAAAGTCTTTCAGCATATGCACTATTTACAGCTAATGTATGTCACATTTTTCTTCTCATGCGTTTGTCCCAGACCCACGCCGCAGCAACTCGATTTTCAGCTTAATAGTTTCTTTGTTTTAGAATTCATGGTTGAAACCTGTGGACATTTCCTTTCATCTGAAGGGTTCCACGGAACATGTTTCTTCAGAATGCAAAAAGTATCAAGCAGGCAAAACTTGGTCCATAAATTCCCAAACTTCACAGTGGTGAAATACAACTTGCATTGCATTACAAAATGGCTGATAATGAATAGGCAGGCCAGTTCATACCCAGGCTGGTTCTCTTGACCAATGGGAAAGACAAAATTGGGTGGGTGCAAAACCGGCTGTTGAATTGCTGCCACTCATTTGTGGTTCTGTCAATGTAAAATTTCCCTCTCAATTATCGAAACACACTAAATGTATGAGAAGACAAGGTATAAGACAGGCTTTCTCATCAATAGATAATGCTTTACTGGAAATTATAATTAGATGGAATACACAGGAATGTTCATTAAGGCTTATGAATGTAAGACAGTTGCTAAAAAGAGACATGTTGCCAAAGTTAAAACAGAATTACCTGGAAAAACTCAGCAGGTCTGGCAGCATCGGCGGAGAAGAAAAGAGTTGACATTTCAAGTCCTCATGACCCTTCAACAGAACTAGGTGAATCCAAGGAAGGGGTGAAATATAAGCTGGTTTAAGGTGTGTGTGTGTGTGTGTGTGTGTGAGTGTGTGTGTGCGTGTGGGGGGGGGCGGTGGTGTTGGGTAGGGGGAGAGAAGTGGAGGGGGGTGGTGTGGTTGTAGGGACAAGCAAGCAGTAATAGAAGCAGATCAAAAGATGTCACAGACAACAGAACAAAAGAACACATAGGTGTTGAAGTTGGTGATATATATCTAAACGAATCCTCAACCCCCACCTATGGCACCACCCCGTGCCCACGCAAAAGATGTAACACCTGCCCCTTCTCTTCCTCTCTCCTCACCGTCCAAGGGCCCAAACACTCCTTTCAAGTGAAGCAGCATTTCACTTGCATTTCCCCCAACTTAGTCTACTGCATTCGTTGCTCCCAATGTGGTCTCCACTACATTGGAGAGACCAAACGTAAACTGGGCGATCGCTTTGCAGAACACCTGCGGTCTGTCTGTAAGAATGACCCAAACCTCCCTGTCACTTGCCATTTTAACACTCCACTCTGCTCTCTTACCCACATGTCTGTCCTTGGCTTGCTGCATTGTTCCAGTGAAGCCCAACGCAAACTGGAGGAACAACACCTCATCTTCCGACTAGGCACTTTACAGCCTTCCAGACTGAATATTGAATTCAACAACTTTAGGTCCTGAACTCCCTCCTCCATCCCCACCCCCTTTCTGTTTCCCCCTTCCTTTTGTTTTTTCCAATAAATTATATAGATTTTTCTTTTCCCACCTATTTCCATTATTTTTAAATATTTTAAAATCTTTTATGCTCCCCCCACCCCCACTAGAGCTATACCTTGAGTGCCCTACCATCCATTCTTATTTAGCACATTAGTTTAGATAATATCACCAACTTCAACACCTATGTATTCTTTTGTTCTGTTGTCTATGACATCTTTTGATGATCTGCTTCTATCACGGCTTGCTTGTCCCTACAACCACACCACCCCCCTCCACTTCTCTCCCCCCACCCAACCACCCCACCCCCCCCACTCCCCCCTCCCCCCCCCCCCCCACACACACACACACACACACACACACACCCCTTAAACCAGCTTATATTTCACCCCTTCCTTGGATTCACCTAGTTCTGTTGAAGGGTCATGAGGACTCGAAACGTCAACTCTTTTCTTCTCCGCCGATGCTGCCAGACCTTTTTCCAGGTAATTCTGTTTTTGTTTTGGATTTCCAGCATCCGCAGTTTTTTGTTTTTATATTTATATATGTTGCCAAAGTTTTTCATCTTGCACTCAGCAGGGCAAACATAATGACAAATTTCAAACAAGCACGACAAATTATGCTATAATTTATATGTTCTCCAATCATCGTGTTGACTTGCTAAACCATCATCATCATTTTCTCCTGTGGTATAATTGGTTGTGGTAGTTTGAAATTTGGTATTCTTGCATTTGTCCTGATAAATGCAAGACAAAAAGCTTCGGCAACATGTCTCTTTTTTTCAGCAATATTCAAGTTCTGTACTACCAAACAACTGTAAGATAGTTACTGATAAGCCCAACAGTCACCAAAAAATCCAACAAGGAGTTCAGAATGATCTTCTTTACCCAGAGATAAAAACAAAAAAACTGCGGATGCTGGAAATCCAAAACAAAAACAAAAACAGAATTACCTGGAAAAACTCAGCAGGTCTGGCAGCATCGGCGGAGAAGAAAAGAGTTGACGTTTCGAGTCCTCATGACCCTTCGACAGAACTTGAGTTCGAGTCCAAGAAAGAGTTGAAATATAAGCTTGTTTTAGGTGTGTGTGTGGGGGCAGAGAGAGAGAGAGAGAAGTGGAGGGGGGGGTGGTTGTAGGGACAAACAAGCAGTGATAGAAGCAGATCATCAAAAGATGTCAACAACAATAGTACAAAAGAACACATAGGTGTTAAAGTTAAAGTCTTCTTTACCCAGAGTGTGGATGAGAATGTGGAACTCGTTAGCACAAGGAATAGTTGAGGCGAATAGCATAGATGCATTTAAGGGGAAGTCAGGTAAGCACAAGAGGGACAAATCAATAGAAGGTTTTGCTGATAGGACCCTAATTTGTATTATAAATGGACTTACTCCCTGACTCAGACAGATGCTCTGACTTCCCAGTGGCTGCCATAGCAACGGTGGGAATGGGGCAGTAAGTCATTTTTTTTATCAGTTTCTGGGCGGCAAAGCATCATTTCCTCTAGATTGGGATAGGGATTAAATCTAACCTTAGAGGTTAGATCTGTCCAACCATACACTCTTCCTGGTGGCTGAAGGCAGAATCTTCTGCCTGTTGGGCAGGCCAGTCAGGAGCGGGCAGGGGCAGGCGCGGAACCGATTGCCATCAGCCATCGGCTGCGTGCCACCATTTTACGTGGGTAGGCTAATTAAGGCCCGCCCAGCGTGACATGCGGTCGGTCGGTAGGTGCTCGGTGCTATCTGTGCGGGCACTGGGGAGGGGGTGGGGGGGGAAGGTGCGGGGAGGAGGGAGAGTCAGGCCCTGCGCTCTGTTGCACATGCGCGCGGAAGTGCGCAGAAATCTCCCTGAGGCACGGAGCTGCCTC
The DNA here is from genome assembly GCF_017639515.1 of Carcharodon carcharias. NCBI lineage: Eukaryota > Metazoa > Chordata > Chondrichthyes > Lamniformes > Lamnidae > Carcharodon > Carcharodon carcharias. Next base: position 153,619,709 of record NC_054477.1, read on the forward strand.
AGGGGGATTAAGTTCAATCTGAAACTTCAAAGTAAAGTAAAAATCATTGATGCATATCCCCTCATGTGACAGCGTCACATGAGCTGAGACACGTTCATGAAATGTTTGAAAAATATTCATTAATTTGATAAACCCTTCTCGAAACCTCATCCCACCCGTGGATGAAGTTTAATGAAAAATGTGAAGGCCGCCTGGTCCCTTCGCCTGGCCCGCCAACCTTAAGGTCGCCCTGTCAGTTTGGTTAATTGGTTTATTAATGGCCTTAACAGGCCTTTGACAGTTCGCCGGGCACGCAGCTGCCTCCGGTGTGCGCCCACCGAGCGACAGATCGGAACGAGGCGCGGTGATGTTGGGACACACGCCCGCCGTCACCACGCATCATTTTAAGCAATGGCGCAAATTACCCTCCCCACACGCCCCCGAAGGGAAAATTCTGCCCTCGATGAAAATGACGTCCGAAGCTCGAGGTCCAATATCAAATGGGGCCTGAGTCATGGAAATTGATCCCTGCTCCCACTACTCAAAACCCATGAGGGGAGATGTGCCTCTGGGGTGAAAGCCTCAAAATCTAACCCCCTGGAAGTGAGATCTGAATGGCCAAACTGCTCATTCTTATTTTAGAAAGGTCGTCATGAAATGTACATTTGTTTTCAAATAGGTGAGAAGATTTTCACTAAGTGATGAAGATAACTAGCAAACATAAGAGATTGCAGTTCATTCAACCACACTTTATTAAATAATATTAAGTAATGTTAAATCGAACCGATAAAAAACTGAAAAAAAAGCAATTGTTAGCTTATTACTGTTACAGGGAGCACAGATCTCATCTTTCACCTGTAAGTGTATTTATACTCATTTGACTAATTCCAACTGGAGACTAACAATGAGATGCATGAGTTAGTGACTTGTCACCACAATAATTATCATGATCTATGCTCCAAAGTATATGCTACTTACTGATGCAGAATAAGTTAATTGTAAGTCTCATTTTTTTGAAATGAAAACAAAAAGACTGAGGTAAACAAATTGTGGGAATTTGTCATCACAGCTTGCAAAGACCAACTACCTGTCAAATGTTGACTTCAGCTGTAATCTTGCTCTTCCCACCCATTGCTGTCACAGGCCACTCCTGGTCCTGTCAGGATCATGTTCTGAAATTGTTTTCAAAATCATAGTTAGTTCTCGCTGTCAGATATTTGGCCTTTCCCGTGAACTTCACCTCTTATGGCCCTTTCTGATTCTTTTCCTATCCACACAAAAGCAATGGAATGGATGTGATGTTGCGGTTCTCACGGATTCACGCATCACGTTCAGCCCATCCTGCTTGTAATGGCTCTTTCGGAAAGTTACCCATTGAATCCCACCCTCACCACCTCTCTCCCATACCCTGCAAAGTTTTCCTTTTTAAGTGTTTATGCAGTTTCCTTTTGAACATTATTATTCAACCGGCTTTTACCAATGTTATGAAGCCATGCTTTGGATATTTAAAAAAAAAATGACTGGTTGAAAATAACTGACTAAATCTTAAAAGGGCTAAAACAGCAAACTGATAAGATGGCCGCCAAGAGTCAGGTAAATTTTGTAATTTCTGTACAGACTCAGAATTGCCTCAAGCTTCTAGAAAGTTCTTAATTAAATGGCCCTGGGTTGGCCCTTGAATGGACATGCTGAGACGATAGCATTTTTCAAATTCACGTGTCCTATTGTCTGCGCACTTACCAAAACTCGAAGTAACACCAATGCAGCCTCCAGGGCAGAATCCTGTTGAGGCATTGGAGGTCTCACCTGACACTGGAGAGTTGGTGAGAGACCTGCGCTGCTTCATTTTGGGAAGGCCCACCAAACCACAAGCCAATCAGGCAAGGCTAGCAATGGGCCTTACTTTGGAATCCAGGCCCAGGGGTGGAAGTCTCACCTACCAGGAGCTGCTGTCCAATCAGAGGTTGGAAGCTCTTGTGCTTGGCTGCACTACTGGGATGGCCCATAGCTGCTGCCAGAAGGACAGGCACCAGAGTCCCAGGATCGCTGAGTGCCCAGGCCACAGGTAAGTATTGCTGGAGCGATGGCAGGGGTGTTTCATGGGATGGGGATCACAGGGCAAAGGGTGCAGGGGGATCGGCAGCAGGGGTAGGGGGTAACCCTCCACTGGCCCTTCTTGATGTCCAGTCCCTCGATTGAAAGCACTGAGTGGCAACAGGCCTGCCACTGGGTTCATACAAGTGGCAGCAGGGTGATGCCCTTACTTGGTCATTAATTGGCCACCTAAGGACCTCCATTGGCAGTGGGGAGGGAAGGTCCAACATGGGCCTTCCCCCATCAGAACTTAATTCTGATAGAGATGACAAGGCAGTGGGGTATGCCACCATCCCAACTAATTAATTGTCCTTCCCAACTCCAAGCTCACCACCAGAGAGAGAAGAACATTTCACTGAATGTCTCTGAACTGTACTTTTAACAAAATAAGCTGTGTAGAAACCAATTCATCATACGTTGTCGGTCATGAACAGTCACCGTGGATTCCCTTATTGTGTAGCAATGGCTTCTAACTTTGAATCATTTATGTGGACAATGGGAGAATTGATTATGTGGTCACATGACAGACATTGACTTCAAATGGCGAATCTTATTTTTTCCAAGAACCAGGGAGAAACAAGTCAATCCGGAATCGAATGGAACAGAAGATCCCAGTGAGGACCCACCTCTCTCTCTCCACCTAGTTTACAGCTCGAATTCTGTCTGCAGTTTAACTATCCACTGCCGCAGGCACAAATTTTTAAAGAACTCAACCCAGTCGCTGCTGTCTCCAGAAAAACAAATAAATCACCCGTCCACATCTTTACTCTGCCTCAATGCTAAAGGGCCACCAAACTCAGCCTGGATCAACCCAAGTCATCAGCTATGAAAACTGTAAAACTTGAATCTTTATTTAACAACATCACTGAATTTGCTTGCCATTTCAACACTCCACCCTGCTCTCATGCCCACATGTCCATCCTTGGCCTGTTGCAATGTTCCAGTGAAGCTCAATGCAAACTGGAGGAACAGCACCTCATCTTCCAAGTAGGCTCTTTATAGCCTTCCGGACTCAACAACTTCAGACCATGAACTCTCTCCTCTATCTACACCCCTTTCTTATCCCCTGTTTCAAAATTCATTTTTAATTTTTTATCCGCTAATTTTTATTTTTATTCATTTTTATTTCCATTCATTTATTCATTGTTTTGATCCCCTTTTTTAACCCCCCCTTTTTATCCCAATTTTGATCCCCTTTTTACCTCCCCACCACCGCTCCCTCCCTCCCTCTCCACCCCCACAAGGGCCGTCTGTTACTTGTTCATGTTGTTCTTTTCAGAGTGCTTACCCTTATCCTGCTATTATCACATTCTGCTTTCTGACCATAATGCCACTAACGTTACCTTTTTTAGCCCTTACCACTATCATTATCACTCCCTTTGTCCTTTTGTTCATGACATCTTTGTCAATCTCTCCTTTATCCCCACCTATCACTAACCTTCTATCCAGCTTCACCTGTTCCACCTCCCTTAAACGGCATAAATTTCATCACATTTCTACTTCTCTGTAGCTCTGAAGAAGAGTCATACGGACTCGAAACGTTAACTCTGTCTCTCTCTCCACAGATGCTGTCGGACCTGCTGAGCTTTTCCAGCATTTTCGGTTTTTGTACTGAATTTATCCTCCCATTTTGTAATCTATTTTTGTATGTGTGAACTTGATTGTGTGTGTGTGCGCATAAAAGTTGGAGCATTTTTATTAGTTTACTTAGGGCGGGATTTTTCACACCTGCCCGCCGTCTCAATTGTCCGGTCCTGCCGCAAGTCAATGGACTTCTGGCTGGGGGTCCGCCTCGCCCCTAGCAGGTCCCACCCACAACGGGGCCAGAAAATCCCGACCTTACACGGGGTTAAGTATAATAAAAAAACTACCCTCTTTTCCTTTTTAAAGAAACTCGAGAAAACGTGTCTGTTTGTGTGTTTTACAGTCACAGCACATAAACAGTTATGAAATATCCTTCATATAAAATACCTGTTGCCCTCAAACGTGGAGTGGGAAAAGAGAGCAGCACTTCTCCTCACCAGATTGTAACACTACTCTTCTGGCAGTGCATGCCAGATTATAATAACTCGCTGTATAAAAAGTCTCCTTATATCTCCTCTGGTTCTTTGGCCAATTGATTCCAATCTGTGTCCTCCGGTTACCGATGCCCCAGTGGAAACAATTCCTCCTTATTTATTAGATTAAAACTTTATTCATTTTGAAGACCCCTATCAACATCCTAGCAATAAGATAAACTAGTCACCAGTTTTGATTTGTGTCTTCAGCTTCAGCGCTATCAACATGAAGCTACTGCCAAAACTTAAGGGAGGCTAGTTGGCTACTCATTCTTCTTCATTTCATACAGAAATTATTGAATATATATTGCTTGTCTACCAATGCACAAAATTTAGCTCTATTTTGGATTAATTAGAAAGTTTCTATGTATAACTTTTAGGTGGAAATTATCGTTAAGAATTGGGAGACATCAGCATCTTTTTAATATGATGCATCATGTTATGTTCTGGGGCTTGAACCTGCAATTAGGGGCTGACACAACTTAAACAGCCATTCTATTAAAGTCTGGCTACTGGCAGAAAGAAGGACTTTGGGGGCAATGTCGTAATATAAATGAGACATCTCTGCCACTGGCCCAGCCAAAAAAATTATGGAATGATTACCGCACAGAAGGTGGCTATTTGTCCCCGTCGAGCTTGCCGCATCTCTCTGCAAGAGCCATTTAGCTGGCCCCATTTCCCCGCCTGTTCCTCATAACCCTGCAACATTTTTTCTCCTTACGGTGCTTATCCAATTCCCCCTTGGAAGTCCTGACTGAATCTGCCTCCATCACACTCTCAGGCAATGTGTTCCAGAGCATGACTACTGGCTGTGTAAAAAATTTTTTTTCCTCATGTTGCCTTTGGTTCTCTTGCCATCTAAGTCAAAATTCTCTGGTTCTTGATCCTTCTGCCAATGGGAACAGTTTCTATTTTTCTCTATCTACTCTGCCCAGACTCCTCATAACTTTGAACACCTCTATCAAATCTCCTCTCAACCCTCTTTTCTCTAAAGAGAACAACCTTAACTTCTCCAATCTATCCATGTAACTGAAGTCCCTCATTCCTGGAACTATTCTCATAAATCTTTTTTTTCAAGGGGTGCTTTTCCGAGGCTCCTTTGGAATTAGCACTACCAGTGATAGTAAATATAGACAGCCAATGGTGGAGAATGTTAAGTGCCATTGGTAGGTTTGCTCTTGTTGACCCTTGCCATGAAGATACATTAAATAACAAGAAAATGAAATCTATGATCGCTATGCCTAAACAACTGTCCCATAAAGAAATGTGCAGGGCTATTGGGAAAGAACAAGGGAATGGGACTAACTGGATAGTTCTTTCAAAGAGCCAGCACAGACACAAAGGGCTGAATAGCCTCCTTCTCTGCTGTCTGATTCCGTGTGTAATCCTGTGTTGTTTTACCTTGGTTGCTGACAGTACTGTGCTTAGCACAAATTGGGTTGACTCCATGATTCTGGGAGCCCCAGATATTCAAGTAGAAATAGATCTATTGTACAAAAGTAGTATTAATTTCTATCACCTTCCAAAAGGCATCAAATTATTCTCTGTGAATTAAATTGTAGAGAATCTACTCCAAATACCAATTCTCACTGATGAGGAACACTAATTATAAATCAATAACAGAGGTTTGCTGGTGTGCCAAATCTTCTAATCTATGCTCATATTGGGAGCAATCCCATTAGGAGTAGAAGTGTGATACATTGATCCCAATGTTTGCTGATGGACATGTCAACATAAAAGACAATGACATCATGTTGCACCATGATTGTTCCTCAGCCAGATTTTTTTTTTGGATACAGCGTCTCTGTAGTATTAATGTGATATTTTCACTTTTGTGATTTAAATAGTCTGCAGCACTAAACGGGGATTCTGTATTGAATTCATGGTAAATGATGTGAGTAACTTATTGAGTATCATACTATGATTTATAAACTACTTCCACAAATCCTTTAAACGATGTGTTGAAGTTTTACCTGATAAATGGACAAGGTGGAAGGCAGCTACTGAAGTAATGAGGACCAAGAGAATAAGAAAGAGAAGAATTGGGTAGAATCAAACCCAGACCAGGAAGGAGATTAACCAAAACTGTGGTGTTACAGCGCAAACAAGGTTAAGTGCAATATGATCAGTATGTTTGACATTAGATGATGCACAAAGTAAAAACAAAAAATGGTTACAACTTATATGTCACACAACTGGTCTTGTTTTAATTTGCCTTCGTATTCAAAGTATTAATTGGGAGTAAGCTTAGTTTTTCTTTTTCCCCTGCTCACCTGATTTTCCAGCATCATGAGGAAGGCAGAGGATTTGGCTTCCAGTTCTCTGTCATGGGCACACTGAATCAGCCGCTATTGATTCAAGAGGATGAGATCAACTCATCAATTGTTCATTTTCTCCAGGAAGGCACTAGGCTTGAAGTTCTGTGAAAGATCAAGGGAAGATCAGATTCCCAACAGGTGAAGGATTGATTGCACAAGTCCATACCACCCCCCGCCCCCCCAAGCCCCACCACTCTCCACTCCATTACATCACCTGGTTATTCCCCAATACCCCATACTAACTTACAGCCTCCAGTTATATTATTTAATTCCTTTTCACGTGTGCTCACTCCTTATCATTCCCTGGCAGAGAAGGAAGGAGCATAGAACAGGAGTAAGCCTTGAGCATATTCAACCATTCAATTAGATCAAAGCATGTCACCTCTCCTCAAACCCTATTTACCATCTTTGGTTGTCTTACCCTTATTTAACAAAAAGAATCATCTTTCTCAGTTTTAAAATTTTCAATTGCGCCCCAGTCACAACTGCTATTTTGGGAAAGCAAAATCTGGATTTCCACTACTATTTATGTGAAGAAGTGCTTCTTGATGTCGCTTCTGAATGGTCTTGCTCTAATTTAAAGGTCATGCCTCCTTGCTTTGGATTGCACACCACACCGCACACCCCAAGCCACCACCACACCTCCCAATCATCAGAGGAAATAATTTTTCTCTCTCTTTCCCTATCAAAACATCTCAATTTGATCATCAGTTAATCTTCAATACTCAAAGGAAGACAGGCCCAGTCAATGCAACCTCTCCTCCTAATTTAACACTCTTAGCCTCCTTTCAATCCAGTGAATCCATGCTTCTCTGGTTGAATTATTACATTTTATTATGGATAAGCACAAAGCCTCATTGCAAGGCCTCAATGGATTTTCCAATCACTTGTGTAGTGTAGAGTCTTGAGTTTCTTTAAAATTCATTTATGGGATGTGGGCTTCATTGGCTAGGCCAGCATTCATTTCCCATCCCTAACTGCCCTTGAGAAGGTGGTGGTGAGCTGCCTTCTTAAACACTGCAGTCCATCTGATGTAGGTGCACCCACATTGGTGTTAGGGAGGGAGTTCCAGGATTTTGAACCAGCAGTAGTGAAGGAACAGTGATATGCTTCCAAGGCAGGATGGTGTGTGGCTTGATGGAGAACTTCCAGGTGGTGGTGTTCCCATGTACCTGCTCCTCTTGTCCTTCTAGATGGTAGTGGTCTTGGGTTTGGAAGGTGCTGTCTAGGGAGCCTTGGTGAGTTCCTGCAGTGCATCTTGGCTGGGCTGAGGACACTACCCTGAGAAGCTCCTGCAGTGATGCCTGGAACTGAAGACACTACCATGAGGAGCTCCTGCAGTGATGCCTGGAACTGAGAAGGTTGACTTCCAACAACCAAACCATCTTCCTTTGTGCTAGGTATGACTCCGATCAGTGAAGAGATTTCCCCTTGATTCCCATTGACTGCAGGTTGCTCGGGTTCCTTGATGCCACACTCAGCCAAATGCTGCCTTGATGTCAAGGGTAGTCACTCTCACCTCACCTTGGGAGTTCAGCTCTTTTGTTGATATTTGAACCAAAGCTTTAATGAGGTCAGGAGCTGAGTGGCCCTGGTGGAAATCAAACTAAGCGTCAGTGAGCAGGTTATTGCTAAGCAGGTGCTGCTTGATGGCACCTTTGATGACCCCTTCCATCACTTTACTGATGATAGAGAGTAGACTGATGGGGCGGTAATTGACAAGGTTGGATTTGTCCTGCTTTTTGTGTACAGGACATACCTGGGCATTCTTCTAAATGATAGATGCTAGTGTTGTAGCTGTACTGGAACAGCTTAGTGAAGGGCATGGCAAGTTCTGGAGTACAAGTCTTCAGTGTTAATGCTGGAATATTGTCGGGGCCCATAGCCTTTGCAGTATCCAGTGCCTTCAGCTGTTTCTTGATATCACGTGGAGTGAATCAAATTGGCTGAAGACTGGCATCTGTGATACTGGGGACCTCAGGAGGAGTTGGAGATGGATCATCCACTTGGCACTTCTGGCTGAAGATTGTTGCCAATGCTTCAGCCTTACCTTTTGCACTGATGTGCTGGGCTCCCCTCTCATGGAGAGGGACTGATTCATCAGCTGAGCTGGGGATGGTACATGGTAAGTAGCAGGAGATATCCTTGCTTATGTTTGGCCTGATGCCATGAGATGTTGAGGACTCCCAGGGCAACTCCCTCCCAACTGTATACCACCATACCGCCACCTCTGCTGGGTCTGTCCTGCCAGTGGGACAGGACACACCCAGGAATGATGATGGTGGCGCCTGGAACATTGTAAGGTATGAATCCGTGAGTATGACTATGTCCCAACAGCTCTCCCAATTTTGGCACAAGCTCCAGATGTTAGTAAGGAGGGCTTTGCAGGGTTGACAGGGCTGAGATTGCCGTTGTTGTTTCCAGTGCCTAGGTCGATGCTGGGTGGTCCGGTTTCATTTTTTTTTGGATTGCTCTTAGCAATTTGATACAACTGAATGACTTGCTGGGCCATTTCAGAGGGCGCTTAAGAGTCAATCACATTGCTGTGGGTCTGGACTCACATGTAGGCCAGACCTGATAAGGACGGCAGATTTCCTTCTCTACGGGCATTAGTGAACCAGACAATGATCGACATGGTTCATGGTCATTAAACTTTTAATTCTAGATTTTTATCGAACTCAAATTCGAACCCGGGCCCTCAGAGCATTACCCTGGGTGAAAGGCAAAATACTGCGGATGCTGGAAATCTGAAGCAAAAACAAAAAAATGCTGGATAAACTCAGCAGACCCAATAGCATCGTGGAGAGATGCTGTCTCTCCACAGGCACTGTCAGACCTGCTGAGTTTTTCCAGCACTTTTTGTTTTTGTTTCATTACCCTGAGTTTCTGGGTGATGATATGACAATGCCACTGCCTCCCTCATGAACGCTCCGCCTAAATAGAACAGAGTTATGACTATTATATTTTCTGGTTGTGATACAAATTCATTTTATTCATTCTATAATAGCTATAATTCTGGAAAGGTTGCAGTTAAATAAACAAGCAATTTTCTCTGCAAACAAAAGGAATATGTTCAAGCAGTGCGCCTTTAATGAATTACCCAGGAGCTTAGGGAGCCTATAGTTCCTCATTGCTTTCTTCATGGCAATTTCTTGGCCTATCGGAGTCAACTTGCCAACCAATCAGCACCATTTTCTCCTCTAGTTTAAATTGTGATGATCATTTGAAATTTGGTATTGATCATTTGAAATTTGGTATTCTTGCATTTGTCCTGATGAGTGCTAGACAATAAGCTCCAGTAACAAGTCTCTCTTTTCAGCAGTATTCAAGCAATTTTACAATTTCCATTTATGGTGGAAGTGATAATTGCACATTATTTCCATTTGTTGAAACGATGAAAATATCAGGAGCGCAAGGCAGGAGAATCAGAGCTACAGGAGCTGATCACCCTGTCTGTGCACCAAGAGCCTACTGGATTGTCTGGGGGTCACGAAACTGGGCAATTAGAAGAGCTCAAGGCAATTGGGAAGAGTTAGCATTGTTTTGTGAAAGGAAAATCATGTTTAACCAATTTATTGGAGATTTTTGAAAGAGTAACATACGCATTGGATAAAGGGGAGCCTGCAGATGTGCTGTATTTGGATTTCCAGAAGGCATTTGATAATGTGCCACATCAAAGGTTATTATGGACAATAAAAGTGCATGGTGTAGGGTGTAATGGATAGAAGATTAGCTGGCCGGCAGAAAGCAGAGGGTATGCATAAATGGGCCTTTTTCGGATTGGCAGAATGTGATGAGTGGAGTCCCACAGAGGCCTCAACTTTTTCTGATTTATATCAACGATACAAAGATAGGTAGGAAAGTATGTTGTGAAGACGACATGAGGAGGTTGCAGATGTACATAGATAGGATGAGTGAGTGGGCAAAGATCTGGCAAATGGAATTTAATGTAGGAAAATGTAAGTTGTTCACTTTGGCAGGAAGAACAAAAAAGCAGAGTATTAGTTAAATGGAGAACAGCTGCATAATTCTGAGTTGCAGAGGGATCTAGGTGTTCCAGTACATGAGTCACAAAAAATTAGTGTGCAGCTATAGCAAATAATTAAGACGGCTAATGAAATGCTATCCTTTATTATGAGAGGGATTGAACATAAAGGTAAGGATGTTATGCTTCAGTTATACAGGTCATTGGTGAGACTGCACCTTAAATACTGCATGCAGCTTGGTCTCCTTATTTAAGGAAGGATGTAAATGTATTGGAGGCGGTTCAAAGGAGGTTTACTAGATTGATACTGGGAATGAGTGGGAATGAGGTAAGGTTGGACAGACTGGGCTTGTTTCCACTGGAGTTTAGAGGATTGAGGGGTGATTTGATGGCAGCATACAAGCTCCTGAATGGCCTTGACAAGGTGGACATTGAAAGGATGTTTCCTTTTGTGGTGAGTCTGGATTAGGGGGCATGTTTTAAAATTAGGAGTCACCCTTTGGGGACAGAGATAAAGAGAATTTTTTTCTCTCAGAGAATTGTGCAACTTTGGAACTCTCTGCCTCAGAAGGTGGTGGAGGCAAGGTCATTGAATACTTTTAAGGCAAAGGTAGATAATTCTTGTTAGGCAAGGGAATCAAAGGTTATCAGGGTTAGATGGGAATGTGGAAATCAAAACACAAGAAGGTCTTATTGAATGGCGGCGAAGGCTCGAGGGGTTGAATAGCCTACTCCTGCTCCTATTTCTTATGTTCTTATGTTCTAAGAATAACTGGGAGAGGAGGAGTGTATGTTTGCATGAAAGTCAGGCTGATTTCATCCACCACCCGCTCATCATTTAAATGAATGGGCAGCAAATTGGATTGTCTCCATAAGTAGTTTAGCCTCTTCCCTGCCTCATTCTCCTGCCTTTGTTGTGCACAGGAGATTCAATAGCCCAAGGATTAGGAAAGGAAACTCTGCCTGAAAAGTTGTCTACCCATCTCTGGCCTCAGTTGTTTCTGAAGATGGCTTTGCGAAAATTGTGGGGTTTGGTGAATTTCTCTTTATATCTACAGCAGCATTTTGTAGTATTTATATTATGTGTGGTATCTACAACATAATATTACACAAGTGGAATAAAGCAGGGTCTGATTGTATTTCTGATTGTACATCTCACAATTAAGATATTAGCTACTATCTCAGTTATGCAGTCGATCATACTTAAATAAGTGAGGAATGTGACTTCCAACATTCCCACCAGGATATAGCCATCACATTTAATCTTGAAGTGCCAATATCAGGTCAATATACATAATTGTTTAGCAGTTCATCAAGGCTAAATTTGATCTATGCAATGCCAGAATGAGTCTGATTGACCCATTTCCTCCAAATTTTCACCAAATAAATAACAACTCTTTAAACCAATTTTGTTTCATTACCAGGGATGGAGTTAAATCTTCCCAAGGAAAATGGGTTACCTGATCGAATAAAGTCATGGAATAATTTGGAAAGTGTTGTAACCTTACAAATTAAAAAGTGCAAATGGGAAACATCATACAACATGAAGGGATAGCGTTCCATAGATTCATAAGATTTATTTCTTTTGAACCATAATCACTGGATTATTTACCACAAAAGTAAATCTATTTAAAATAATAATGATCATGCATAAATACCATAGTTGTGATTACCGGCACATTCACAGCAGATCAATAAAGTGTCAGGATTTGTTCAGAATATTATGTTTTTACTACCAATCTACTTCTATTGCTGATGCGAGTGAGATAATAAAGTTGTGCTGCAGAAATCAATGGAATCTGATACGTAAGTAAGAATGAGCCTCACATTCAAAAAAATTGCTGCGAGCATTATCTCCATCATTCAGACAGAGCGCTGCCCCCACAATGACCTTCAGGAATTTGTTGAGGTACATTCAGTTGGTATTTAGTATCCCACATTGAGAATTAATCTGGAGTTCAGCAATCAGAAGCAATTTTGCTCAAAGTGAATTTGTCCTTTAAAGGTTATTTGTTTCTCATATCATAATGTAATCCTTTACAGAACAACCAATTAAAAATGAGCCACCTAAGGGTGTGAAACCACCTTACAGCCATTCAAGGATGTAATATCAATATTTGGTCCTTTTAAAACCTCAGACACTAAATCACTATTGGTTAATATTAAGTTAAAATTTAATTGAACTGTTATTGGCAAGTATTTGCTGTATTTTAATTTGTTCAAGTCTAAATATCACAGCCTGTATTGCATGCAAAGAGCAAGGAGAAGTTTTCAAAGGCAACCGTGATGTTTATTGGTTTACTTCAGAATGTCCTTCGAGAGTTTTGATCTTAATAGTGTATGCTCTTAAATGGAAGGGCATTCCCAGAAAAAAAGGTGATGTATTATCTTCAAACATGGGATTTGAATAGCACTCAGTGACTGATTGCACCGTAAGCAAAGTCTGCCAGTCTGTAAAAACATTAGCGGAGATGGGAGGGGACAATATTTCCTTTCAGATACGCAGCACACCAGAAGGCACTGCACAGGCCACTCACATGTTCTCCCTTTGAAGATAATATTAAAGGTACCATGCATGAAACAAACAGGCCATTTATGACATTTATGACAAAAAAAATTAGGGTGAAGGTTATGTGAGGATGAGGTTTATTTGAAGTATACAGCAGGTAGGCAGTGGGTAGGTCTAAGATAGCCCGGAGCTAATCTCGCTTGTGAGAGACACCATGGCCGGAACCTTTGGGCTGGCGTGGAGGAGTGGACCCCGCTCGATGATGCGTAAAATGACGCGCAGTGATGTCGGGTGTGTGTCCCGGCGTTACCGTGTGTCATTCCAATTTTCAGTTCGGCGGGCAAGTACCAGAGTCGGCTGCGCGTCCGCCGAACTGGCAAAGGCCTATTGAGGCCACTTAAAATCTAATGAAAATACATAAAAGAGCTGCCATCCAACCTTAAGGATGGTGGGGGGGAGGGGGGGGCAGGCGAAGAGCCCAGGCAGCCTTCGCATTTATCATGAAACCTCATCCGCGGGCGGGATGAGGTTTCGCTGCATCATCGAGCGGGGTCCACTCCTCCACGCCAGCCCAAAGGTTCCGGCCATGGTGTCTCTCACAAGCGAGATTAGCTCCGGGCTATCTTAGACCTACCCACTGCCTACCTGCTGTATACTTCAAATAAGTATACGGGATGAGGTTTCATGAACTGTTTATAAATTGAATAAAACTTTATTAAAGCTCAAGTGACACTTTCACATGAGGGGACACATCTTAATTTTTTTTTTCTTTATTAAAGTTGTTGACAATCAAACTAATCTCCCTGAGGCAGCTCTGTGCCTCGGGGAGATTCCTGCGCTCTTTTGCGCGCAGTCTCACGGTATTTCGTGCGGTGGGTGAACGCAGGAGACAGCTGCACACCCGCCGATATGTAAACGGCCTATTATGGCCATTAGGAAAGCAATTGAAGTAATTGTTAACGTTGCCCATCCAATCTTACGGTTGGCGGGCAGGCGAAACGGCCAAGCGGCCTTCACGTGTTTTAGGAAACCTCACCCATGAGCGGGATGAGGTTTCCTAAAGCTTTTATTAAATAAATACACTTTCTTTCCTAAATATAAAAACATGTCCCATCACACGTGACACAGTCTCTTTCCTGCGCGTGCCCCGACTCTCCCTCCTCCACCCCCCTGCACAGGTAGCGCTCAGCGCAACCACTCATGTATTACGCTGGGCAGGCCTTAATTGGCTCGTTCGTGTAAAATGGCGGCGCGGAGCCGATCACAGGCGGCGATCAGCTCTACGACCACCCCTGCCCACTCCCGCCAAGCCCGCCCGCCGCTTGAAAACTTCAGGCCATAGAAACTAGAAGTAGGTGTAGGCCATTCGGCCCTTCGAGCCTGCTCCGCCATTCAGTATGATCATGGCTGATCCTCTATCTCAATGCCATATTCCTGCTTTCTCTCCATACCCCATGATTCCCTTAATAACAAAAAAAATTATTAATTTATTTCTTGAATATACTCAGTGATATTCAGCCTTCTTTGGTAGAGAATTCCACAGGTTGACCACCCTCTGAGTGAAGAAATTTTTCCTCATCTCAGAGCTAAATGGCCTGCCCTGTATCCTGAGACTGTGACCCCTGGTTCTAGACTCCCCAACCAGGGGAAACATTCTCCCTGCATCTAGTCTGTCTAGCCCTGTTAGAATTGTATATGTTTCAATCAGATCCCCTCTCATTCTTTTAAACTCTTGTGAATACATGCCCAATCTCTCCTCATATGACAGTCCTGCCATTCTGATATCAGCCTAGTGAACCTTCGCTGCACTTTCTCTATGCAAGTATATCCTTTCTTAGGTAGGGAGATCAAAATTGGATGCAATAGTCCAGGTGTGATCTAACCAAGGCCTTGTATAACTGCAGTAAGCCATCCCTACTTCTGAACTCTCATCCTCTTGCAATGAAGGCCAACATTCTGTTTGCCTTTCTAATTGCTTGCTGCACTTGCCTATTTACTTTCATTGACTGGTGTACAAGGACACTCAGATCCTTTGTACATCCACATTTCCCAATATATCACCATTTAAATAATACTCTGCCTTTCTGTTTTTCACACCGAAGCATATAACTTCACATTTATCCATGTTATACTGCATCTACCATGTGTTTGCCCACACACACAACTTGTCTAAATCGCCCTGAAGCCTAATGCATCCTCTTCACAACTCACAACACTGCCCAGTTTTGTGTCATCAGCAAACTTGGAAATATTGCATTTGGCTCCCTCATTCAAGCCATTCATATATATCGTGAATAGCTGGGGCCCAAGCACTGATCCCTGCGGTACACCACTAGTCATCGCCTGCCACCCGGAAACAGACTTATTCATTCCCACTCTCAGTTTCCGGTTTGTCAACCAATTCTAAATCCATGCCAGTATATTACCCCTAATCCCATGTGCTTTAATTTTGCCCACTAGCCTCTTATGTGGGACCTTATCTAAAGCCTTCTTGAAATCCAAATACACCACATCCACTGGTTGTCCCTTATCTATTCTGCTAGTTACATCCTCAAAAAACTCCAGTGGATTAGTTAAGCATGATTTCCCTTTCATAAACCCATGCTGACTCTGTTTAATCTCGTTAATGCTTTCCAAGTGTTCTGTTACCACATCTTTTATAACAGACTTGAGCATTTTCCCCGCTACTGATATTTGGCTAGTCAAGTCAGTGGGAAAGTTGGGAGCAGGTGATAGTGGGGGAAGGGCATGGAAGGATCATTTTTATGGAGTCAGGAAAGGCTCTCAGTAAATAAAACCCACCACCACATTTTCTGTGCCACCTCTATTGGTCCCATTCAGAATCAATGGTTTGAGACTTGACATTCAGTTCCATTGGCCAGGGCTTGCAAAGTTTGTTAAGGAAGATACATTGTGATTTTTATTTACTGATTCCACTACATTCGTGTGAAGAAATGCACCCTGACATCTCTTCTAAACCACCTAGCTCTAATTTAAAGGTTATGCCCCCTTGTTCTGGACTCCGACACCAGAGGAAATAGTTTCACCCTCATAACATTATGGAATTGTTTAATCATGGACAAAAAGAGCTGAACTCCAGATATGAGGGCTGAATGACCACTCTTGACATCAAGGCAGCATTTGACTGAGTGTGGCATCTACAAGATGCACTGCAAGAACTGACCAAGGCTCCTTCAACAGTACCTTCCAATCCCACTA
The DNA here is from genome assembly GCF_017639515.1 of Carcharodon carcharias. Classification (NCBI taxonomy): domain Eukaryota; kingdom Metazoa; phylum Chordata; class Chondrichthyes; order Lamniformes; family Lamnidae; genus Carcharodon; species Carcharodon carcharias. The sequence continues at coordinate 153,635,870 of NC_054477.1, forward strand.
CCATCTAGAAGGACAAGGGCAGCAGATAGGGCACATAGTGCTGGCAAACCTTTCTATATCCTGCTGATCTTCAGCCAGTTAATTTATTTCAAAGACAGAAGGAGCTAGAAAGGGTGTCTGAAAGTGTTCCACAGCCACTGAAATACATTTGATGCATAAGGAACTGTGGCAGCTAATTTGGACATAAGCGGAAATGTCCCAGTTTTGTGTTTGTAATTCCTGCTGCTGCTTCACTCCTGTTCACTGATGGGAAATTAAAGCAGTAGTGATCCATCTAGGGTCAAGTCCTCTCCTAATTGCTCCACACTTTGCAGCCTTGGACTTTCCTCATTAGTTGCCGGTAGGAGCTTCCTAATTTCAATTTCAAGTTATCTGACATCATCATTTTTCAGTCACCTCCTTCAACAAGCTCTCATGCCTTAGAATGTGACCAGTCCAACCATGTTCCCTTTCCTTGATGATATTCATTAACAATCTTTCCGTCTCCACCATCCCGAGAACTTCATTGCTCTTGTGTACTCTCCAACTGACCCACTCCACCCTCTTCCAGAACCACATTTCACAAGTTCCCAGTCTTTGGATGTTCACTTTTCTCAAGGCATGAACAGCTGGACACTCCAAATTACAGTCCTGATAATTCTTTCTGAAGACTTGAGAGGCTACAGCAGTAATGAGAGCATTAAGCAAAAGAAGCAGAGAATGCAAACAAAAAGTATGCACCTGCTTTGTGAATTATGAGAAAGCTTTCAACCAGATGAACAGGCAAAAAGCTGTTCAAGTACTGGAGGTGATCAGAGTTGATTGGAGAGATAAAAGAATGATTGTATCTCTGTACATGGGACAAACTGCTACAATCAAGATAGTTCTTGATGTAGTTGAATTTGGTGCAATTAGCCATGGGGTGAGACAAGGCTGTCTGGTCTCACCATTGCTCCTTAACATCTATGTGGCAGCCATGATAAAAGAACCACTAGATGAAGTGTAGAAAGGTTTCAAAGTTGGAGGTAATTGGAGATGGTAGTGAAATTGATAGGTGACCAGGTCCAAGTACCTTGCACAGTAGAAGATCAACAGATACTAATGGATGGAACGAATGAAGTTGTGAAAGCTTATGAAATGAAAATCAAATTTAAAAAAAGACTAAAGTTATGAAGACTGGAAGAAATAATGGTGGGAAAGTAGGTGCCAAGATAAACGATCAACAGCTGGAACAGGTATTACAATGTACATACCTGGGAAGCATCTTGTCAGAAGACGGTAACTGCCATGAAGAAATCAGAGCTACAATAGCAATGACAAAGAATCCACTCTCAAAACATAAAGGGTTGTACAGTATAAGAATGATAGAAAACTATCATTGGAAAAAACACCTCAGGGAAAACACATTTAGGAGCATTGAAAATAGCTAGATTTTTGTTCTTGCTGTGCAATACCTACAAAACAAGATAAAGCAAAAACGCTTCAACCTTTGCTGCACGGACATTGTAAATAGAAATTACATATTCTATGGAGTAGCCAGAATCCTACAGTAGGCATGTACAGCTAGAAAAGCAATCACAAGTGACTGCTGAGAAGAAATCAGGTGGGAAATGACGGGGGTGGCGAGGAATGACTTGGAATGGGTTTTTATATTTTGCGATGTATTATAGATGCTGCTCTTATATTGATTTCTGCTTTTGAGCTCTGCACTCATCAGGAAAAATTAATTAATTTGAACAGTGCATGTTCGGCAGGAGCCATGCTCCTGTTCAAGTTTGGAGGGATGTTTTGAAAAATGAAGCTATTTGAATCTTTTGGCAAAATGAAGCGATGTTGCGGAGATATTCCACAAGTCAGGAAGGATTCAAACAATAGGAACTTGCATTTATATAGCACCTTGAATGTAGTAAAACATCCCAAGGATATTAAACACATAGATATCTTTACTTAGCTAACTTTAACAACATTTTGTACATTTAACTACCTCTGTTACAAATGTCAAATATAGAGCCTCTTTTTTGTCTAGGTTCATTCTTAGATACCTCCTAACTGGGTAAAATGTACAAAATATCTGAAATAACCTTTGTTCTGTTCTTCTGCTGGGAGTGGTAACATACATAACTAAGCTGCAGTTTTATGCACTTGTATACTCTAAGCTTTCCAAAGGTAAGATGATGACAAAGGGATAGGTGACATATCCAGCAAGCTGAAATACAGTGATAAGTTTTTCTGTTTGATCCCTGAACTAACAAATCATCATTACCCTGATGTTGAACGTATAAAGCCACAATGGCTCATATAACAAGGACTCAATAAGTCAGGTGAACCTTGATGTTGAGCATGAGTAAAGCATTGGAGGTAAAAGACCCAAAGTTATGATATGAATTTCCCGGTAGCATTTGGAAGTTCTACATATCCTACAGTCATCAAGAAATAGTGGATGAAACAGGAGGGGATTGCAGGCTTATTTTAAATTTGTGTAAATGAGTGTATTAAAAGACCGATTGAGCTAAACCATCATTCCTGAGAATAGTTTTTGTTTTTACTTTTACAGGAACACATTATGGAGGTGATTAGGAATCAGGAATTTCTGCTACTTCCTGCAGACGATATCCTTAAGCTTATTGTAAGTGATGACGTGAATGTTCCAGATGAAGAGACAATATTCCATGCCCTGATGCTATGGGTGAAATATGACATGCAAAGAAGATGTAGAGACCTCGGCAGACTGCTTGCTTATATCAGATTACCTCTGCTACCACCACAGGTAAATCAAATAGTCTTAAACATTTTTGTTGTCCCTACTCATCTATCTTTTAAATCTTTCAATATGCTTTCACTTTCATCCACTAAAAGGTTAAGATGGTTGGATCATTTGGTTATTTACTTGGAGAAAATGAGAACTTTCAGGACAATTCTATCAGTTCACATTTATTATCCTAGTATACCACAGCCCATTCATCAATCCTTTATATCAAGGAAGATGTTGAATCTCAAATGACACTCACAGTGTGTTAGGTTACATGATACCACAGTTAGGTACAGAGCCGATCACTGAGAGCCATAACTTGGTGAAGACGTCGGCAGCTAAAAATATTATAGGTCAGGCAAATGATATTTTAAACTGCAGTGTGAAACTTCTTGGATTTAAATATCCTGCAACATCTAAATAACAGCCCATAATTTCACTGGTCCTACTGCAAGATCCTTCTGATAAAACCTAGCTGCATCTTCAATGTTCATGTACTCACATATCCAATGGGCTGGTGCATGGGCATTTAAGTGTCATTATATATAGTTCTGATACATCCACCATCTCACCAATACTCCTGCTTGCAGGACAAGATGGCAAGTAGCAAATGGAAAAAGAGCAGAGCTGGAGAAGGGCCTTGCAAGTAAGAGCTTTTGAAATTCATGTTGGATTTTCCAGGTCTTGACTACATAAAGGCGTGAGGCAGAATGAAGCCAAATTTACCCCCTTAAATGGGTGCTGATACCCTGCTTATCAAGTTATTTATTCTTTGTTCACTCACACATTCACTTACTCAATCTCACTGCCAGCCAGGCATCAATTCAAGCACAATGTCATGGCATATATACTTCAACAAAATCTTTCAGTCAATTTTTCTTGCTATACATGTCTCCCCATCAGAATGAGAGCTGTAAATTCCTGTGAATAAGTCAATGTCACTCAGTCCATCTATCACAAGCAGCAATGCAGATAAATACACTCTGAGAGAATTTGAATCGTGAACTTGAAGAGGAAGCATGGGTTGTGTATTGTGTTTGATTGAGGAGGAACAAGCGGAGGAGCTAGTGAAGCTCATACATTTGATTTTGAAGGACAACTTGATACTCAATGCTAACTACTGGCATATCCTAAGAAAGAACAGATTGCATTTACTTGGGTTCAAAGATATATTTCTGGAAGGTTGGCAAATATTTAGTGACTAACTGGACAGTCCAGTTAGGCCCACCAGCAGTTGTCAAAATGCTTGCATGTAGTTGTTGTATCCTGTTTAATATGTCCACTACATAGTCATCTGCTGCAAAAGCAAGATCTCAGTCCAAATATCGCCTGCTTGGCTAAGCATCTTATATAAGTTCAGTTCCTTCATTGCTCTGCTACAGGATTGAGGCTGATTTGGAAGGATTAAATGATTCCCATTTTACCATCTTCTTTCTTACTGGAAGGCAGAGCAAACATTTGTAATATGATGCCAGTGTCAAAAATAGCACAACAGCAACCTGCATTTACATGACACCTTTAAATGTCCCAAGGTGCTTCACAGGAATGTCATCAAGCAAATGTTGGTACTGAGCTACATGAGGAGCTATTAGGACAGATGACCAAATATTTGGGCAAACAGATAGATTTTAAGGGTCATCTTAAAGGAGAAGAGAGAGGTGGCAGGACAGAGACATGTCGGGAGGGGATTCCCGAGCTTAGAGCTAATGCAGCTGAAGGCATGACCAGCAACATATGCTGCAGACAATGAAATTAAATGTGGTATTGTCTATACCGTACAACAAATGTTAGAATTACTTTGACTTTATTGTATAAACTATACCAGAGAACCTATCTTGAATCTAAATTGTTCAGCCTTCTTTTGTTTTATCATGTCAGTATGTTCCAGACAATTTTCTTAACAGCCCATTGCTATTAACTATTCATTCACCATCTTATAAATTGGTGATACTTTTAAGGCTACTAAATGTAACAGCCCATGTAAGTGTGTTTAACTGGTAGTGATTGGTTCTCGTTAATGCTTGCATTTTTGACCTGCATCCTTGCTTGCTGCATCCTTGTAGCATGTAATGTACCAGTTAAGGTGAATTAGCATTAAAATGTTGTAATCTTGTTGGCTGTCTAGGATCATGTTGTTAAGTGTAGTCAGGCAGAAACCTTCAAACAGTTAGGCACAAACAATACATTTTGCTAGCCTGTCCATGTTTTATTATTCTACTGTCTGCATAGGGGTGTAAATCTGAGCAAAACCAATGATGCATACACACCACATCAACAACAACTTTATATAGCACCTTTAACACAATAAAGCATCTCAAGGTGCTTCACAGGGGCGTTAACAGACAAAACTTGACATTGATCGAGCCATGTAAGAAGATATTAGGACAGGTTTGCAGGGAGGTAGATTGTAAGGAGTGTAAGACAGGTAGGCAGGTGGAGAGGTTTAGGGGACAAATTTCAAAATTTAGGGCCTTGGCAGCTGAAGGTGTGGAGTGATGAAAATCAGGAGTAAGCGCAAGGCCATAATTGGAGGAGAACAGAGGGACTAAAAGAGAAAAAGTGATGAAGACATAAATGCCTTGCAATGGAAGAAATATTCCAAACCAGAGTTTTAATTCCAGCCAACAAAGGCGTTAGCTGGGTGGTCTGCTTCCTCCGATTACAGGTTTGTCCCTCTAATTGGCAAGCCAGGGAAAAGGTCAGACATAGAAAGAACAAAGGGAGAGATTTGTATTAGGCTGAATGGAGCAAGCAAGATTGGTTGCATGCCTGAAGGGATGATGGTGCAAGGCAAAATGAACTGATAATGAGACAAGTATAGAAATAAAAGTTGGTTCAAGAGGATATGTAAATGGATCAGGACAGAAAAGCGAAACAGGGGGGAAGCATGGGACAACTGGCCAAGAGAAAACTCCTGTGGCCCCGGAATGTGAAGGAAGAAAGTCAGGTTGGCCACAGGGTTGTGAACTATCCTCTTAACCATTCCTCTATTTTAATTAACAGTTTTGATCTATACAAAATATGCACTGTTTGTCCAGTGTCTTTTCACACAATATGCTGTAATAATTCTACAATTCAAATTATGCCAACAGTTTATGCTGGAACTACCAAGTGACCCTTCATCTTCTGCACTCCTTTACACTTTGAAACTTGTAATGTCTTTTTATATAGCTGAGTATAATTGAATAGTTTTATATTACTGTCACTTACATAAAACATTCTGCATGAATCTAAGCAGGATATGGAATATTGGAGAAGTGGAGCGTGATATGTGATGAATTACTTTACACACGTCTGTCTGACAGTTAGCTACAAGAAAGCCTTAATATTCTGATGTCTATGTGCTTGTTCTCTTAACATTATTCAGGTTTATTTGATTTATATTAGATTGTGAATAAGTGAAACAACACTGTGGACCAGGCTTTCTTGTATTGTCTGCTAATGATTAAAACATGTCATGTAGTTGGGGAGCTGTGAAAATATTGATCGATCTCTGAAAAATGTGGCTGGTCATGTTTGCTGCATTAATGGACGTGCACTGTGTTTGTCTTATCACCTGTTGGTTTATATTGCATGCAGTAGCATTTAGAGTGTTTGCTGACCAGTCAGTGGGCTTTAAATGGCTGCTTCAAGTGTGCAGTATATATCGAAAGTCATTGTTCCTTCAATAAATAACCTCTATGCCTTGCCACTTTTCTTATTCATCAAAGGACATAAAAGAAAGGCTTTCCATTAAAACCTTCAATGTAACAAAGTGAAAAGCACTTCCAAAAACAGGGTTCTTGGTACATTCATTATCTGTTGACTAAAAGAAATGTCTCCAGCTTTGAATTGAAATATAAAATAGTAAAGCTAGAGGCATTTGCTGAAGATGAATAATAGAACACTCAAAGTGCCAAACTGCAAGAAACATGTCCAAACCTTTGTTAGCTCTCATTAATAGCGGTTGAGGCTAGACTTTAAAACAAACTTAACCTTTAATCAACGTCATCAACAAATAAGATTTATACATCCTTATATTATAGTTATTATTTTCCAGTAAAAAAAGTCTCAAAATGCAAACTTAACCCACTTCAAGAAAGTCATTAATGGCAAGCATCATCATTAACAATTATACGTTGGTTAATCTATTTTTTAAAAATCATCAGATTGAACCAAAACTGATGATTTACCTCATTGCTTTAGTTTTTGTAGCCCTTTAAGTTTTCTTTAAAAATTAATTAGGATTCACATCTTCTGGGAAATATCACTAAATTGCAGCTCGAGTGCTTCAGGAAGTATTGACAGTCGGGAGTTTGGAAAAGAGACCCTTTGGACAAGACTGAACAAAACATTTTGGAGTAGAAATTGAAAGAAACAAAGGAGCTGTGTTCTGAGAATTAGGTTGACTGTAACAGTTCTCTTACTATCTACTTTTACCTTGTTCCCTTGAAACTCTTACCAAACTTATTACAAAATTTACTTTGAGCAAGTTAACATACACAAACAAGCTAGTCGCTTGATCAGATAAAACTGTTTCATCTAAGAACAGTTTTTTTTTCCATTGGGGGCCTAGAAATATCATTGGTGCTGTATGAAATGGTTAACTAAGCACTGTTTAAGTTTTCCCAAAGTAATTACGCATGCTTGTCACCCTGAGATTTTACTGCTTCATCTGTCTGAGATTTAACGCACAATATGGGAGATGCATAATGAAGCATCTGGTGGAGCACAAAGGATTGATTGTTACAACGAGCATCCTTGAAAAGTGATAAACAATCATCCAAGTCCCGAAAATAGTGCATGGAAGGAATGAAGAACTTGAGTATTGCTGAAAAAAGAGACATATCGAAGCTTTTAGTCTTGCACTCATCAGGACACTCGCAAGAATGCCAATATAAAGGAAAAACAACGATCTATAGAAGAGAAGAAAGTGCTGATTTGTTGGAAAGTAGACTCTGATGGGTAGGGGTGTTGTCATGGAAAATGCACAAGTTACTGACAGTTAACTGCCAAGCATTGTTTGAAATTTAAACCAGACATCTTGGCCCTGATTTGTCAAGGCATTACCCTGAAAATGAGTCCGCGAATGGCTGTCACTTAATTTGTTTAGCTGAAACAGGCATAACATGTGCACATGTTCTTTCTGTCTGCAAAGAACAGGGCCCTGTGTCTTAATACATATAGCTTCCAGTACACGCAAATGCGCAACATTGCGGGCATGACTGACAATCTTAAATTGGTTGTCAGCGTAATTCTTTGCGCACTGAGGATTATTTAGCAAATGTTGTCTAATCATGGAATCACACCTAATGTTGGACACTGTGTTTTGTGTTTTGCAAAGCATGGGCTGGTTAGGTATGATCTGTACCTTGCCCATTGCGAACAGTGACGGGGACATGCTGTTTGTTATGTATCTTCAGCACTCTCTTCACATACAGTGTAAATTGTTGTTTTCTCCTTATATTGGTATTCTTGCCAGGTCTCCTGATGAATGCAAGACGAAAAGCTTCCAGAGATCCAGTGTGGTTACTGCTTCTCCCACAACAGCTAGATGTTCAAATTCATAGGGCAGTTTAGATAGAGATTCCTGTCATAGCAGGATCATTAACACTGTCTATACAAAGCAAGGTCTTGGGAAGTGTTCATGACGCAGAGTTGTGAAGTGTTGGAAAAACCCCTGTGATATCAGCAGCAAATTCTTCAGTGGCACAGGGCATGAATGTTCATATTGTTGTTACAGAAGCCTTAGTCTTTGCTCTTAGAGATGTTGCGCTTGAAGATCAGATAGAGCCAACCTGGAACCCAGTACCCACAAATTCCATACTGCCCTAAGCAGATCAGTGGATATGCTGAGAATGCCCGACAGAATGCCTGTACATATGAGTCATGGATCAGGGAAGAGGTTGGCAAGAGAATGCCACATCTGGGCTGTCAGTCATCCCTGTCAAAAGTGACAGCAGCCTGACAGCAGCAGATACGGTTGCAGACCAGCTGAGTGAACACAGTGTGGAGCAACAGTGCCATCTGAATCCCAGATGATCATCGGACGCCAGAACGCCTGCCCATTCCATACTGAATCACTGAGAAGTACTAGGTTTGGTCACACATCTTTGTTTTACTCGTGAAGGTAACAGAGATTGAATGTGATAGCTTTATTTATGAAGTACAGTTCATATATCTTGAGCTCAAATGACATATTTATAAGACATGGGTTCCGCAGCAGAAAAAAATAATCAAATATCAGCAAAATACAGAATGATGTGTATAAATTACTGTTAGAGAAAGGAAAATAATTATCAATATCAATCCCAATCAGATTCATGGTTCTGTCTTCAAATCAGTTTAGAACTAGACACAAAGCAATACAAGGGAATCCAGATCCTGATATTGATGAGGTTTCAACATGCTAGGAAGTAATGCTGGGCTCAGGAGAAGCAGGGTGAGTGGATTTTTATCACCATAATCACTTCCAGACAGAGGTAGAAGATGTATTTACTCCAGGTGCTGCTTTAATGAGTTTGTTGCTAAATAGCCTTTCCTTCTGCCTCTTTGAATGTTTTTTTATGCCGTGAGAATCTTCAGATGTACGATGAAATTATCACAAACAACAGATGTGGCTTTTTTTTCCGAAGCTCAGAAAGCCAATTTCATTCCGACTTGCAGCAAGGAGCTGAGGCTATAATGTTGCTGGAATAGATGGCGGAGCAACTACTGAATCTGGAGTATAGTATCTATAAAGATATCTGTCAGGTTGCCATTGCTCATGATACCAGAGTTTGGGGAAGATTGGGGGAATGTAAAATCAGTCAGAGATTAAATTTGGTCCTTGTCCTGCAAAGGGTGGTAGAAGTTTGGAATTCTCATCCACAAATGGCAGATGCAACTATGTCAGTTATTAATTTTAAATATGCAATTGATTCTTTTTTTTACCCAAAGGTATTAGGGGATATGGGACAAAAGATGGGTATATGGAGTTAGGTCACAGATCTGTCATTATCTCATTGAATGGTGGAAGAGGTGACAGAGGCCAAATTGCCTACTCCTGTTCATTCTTTTATCCATTCATGAGATGTGGGCTTCTCTGGCAAGGTCAGCAGCATTTATTGCCCATCCCTAATTGCCATTCAGAAGGTGGTGGTGAGCCGCCTTCTTGAACCAATGCAGTCAAGGTGGTGTAGGTACACCCACAGTGCTGTTAGGGAGGGCGTTCCAGGATTTTGCCCCAGCGACAGTCAAGGGACGCAATATATTTTCAAGTCAGGATGTGGCCAGGAGGTGAACTTGACGGTCATTACATTCCCATGTAACTACTGCCCGTGTCTTTCTCGGTGGTAGAGATCATAGGTTTGACAGGTGCTTGTGGTAATCTGAGGTGTAATACACCTTTAACAGAATGTGAGCAGATTGACCACATGACTATAAGACCCAATAGCTGTGTAACATGTTAATGTTAGCCTCGACTAGGGTCTGGTTGGGGAAGCACACATCATGTTAGTGCTCTGTTGTTTGTGTAAATAAATAGCATGTGCTTCATTTCATATTGAGCTCTGCATCTACAGCATATTGTAATCGACTCACTGCTGACAGATAAGCCTGCAACCAGTTCGTGAGCAAAAGTGACCCCATAGTAGAACATAACAACTAGCAACGAGGCAAAACACAACCAGTCGATGACATCAAGGAAAGCTGCGAAACCTCAACTGAAGTGAATCAGCCATGCCTTGCAGGATGATTGTAAGTACTGCCCTCACTGTAGTCATCGAAGTTATCTCCTCCAGTATGCCACAATTTGACCGCATCGTACTATTTGATCAGACCACTGATGACTGGTCACATTATATTGAATGCCTCGCATTTTTCTATTTGGCCAACAACATATCGGGGGAGGAGAAGAGGCGGACGACCCTCTTATCAACATGTGGCAGTAAAACAATCGGCCTAATTCGTAGTCTACGGTACTCAACACCCCAGATTCCAAGAGCTTTGATGAGTTGGTGAATCTAGTGAAAAGCCATTTTCAGCCAAAATCCTCAGTAACAACACAGCATTTTAAATTCAATTTGAGGTGTTGCTTCCCTGAAGAGACAGTCGCTTGTTTTGTAGCAGCCTTAAAACAACTGACAGAGCGCCGTGAACATGTCAGTTAATGACATGTTAAGAGACCAATTAGCATTTGGAATTAACGAAGGCGCCATTCAAAAAAAGGTTGTTGTCAGAAACAAATTTAGACTTCAGCAAGGCGCTGGAGTTGGCGCTCGAAATGGAAAGCGTGGTCAGGGACTCAGAAGAAATCAAGGGAGCACAACATCACTGTACCTATACCACCTGGACTGCAGCAGTTCAAGAAGGTGGCTCACCACCACCTTCTCAAGGGCAAATCAAGGGAGCGCAGGTCTCTGCGGAAAGGTGGGAAACAGATGCCATTAGCAGACCTACAAAAAGCAATGGTTTAATGGATAAGAACCACATTAATAATGTGGTTAATAGCAGAATCGGAACCAGACAACCTTCAAACAAATGACAATTTAAAAGAACAGAGTGTTTCTCTGTTCACAGAGTGTTGCAATGGGCTCATTCTGTGATATTGTAAAGAGGGATCGAGGCAAAGTTTCAGACAAAAAGGCAGAAGTCATGAACTTCATGTAAAGGAGGAACCAGAAGAAACAGAGTCAGATATTTACTCGCTACAAAAATTAAAAATGGGTAAAACAGAACTAATCTATGTGACAGTAGAAGTCAACAGAAAACCTATTCGAATAGAGACAGACGCACCCATGACAGTCATGGGGGAAACATACGTGTAAGTATCTGAATGGAAGAGGCCACTCATAAAGCTGGAAAACTCAGATGCCAGACTAAAGACATATACTAGTGAAGGCATACGAGTAAAAGGTATGTGTAAGGTTCCAGTACAATATAGAAGCCAGTATGCTAATCTACTCCTCATGGTGATGGCAGGCAGAGGACTGAGTCTCCTTGGAAGAAACTGGTTAAGGGAGAACAATCTTGAGAGATTACTGAGATCTCAATCAGGAGCAGAAAATGTTACTGTTTGGAAAAAGGAGTATGTAAAGACTCAATAAAAGGGGCAGGGATAGGGCAGCTGATGACATCATTGCAGGTATGGGTCAGCGCTGACAGAAAGCTCCCTGAAGGCAGAGAGCTGCCTCAGGGAGCTGAAGACCTGAAAGAGCAGAAATACAGGTTTCAGAAGCTGAAAAAAAAATGTCCATGCATCATCATAATCAGTCACCTGAAAATTTAGCTTATTAAAAAGCTGTCCACAGAAATTTATTTATATTATATTTCATCACGGAAATCTCATCCTGCCTGTGGCTGAGGTTTGTCAAAAATGAGAGGGCCACCTGACTGATTCGCCCATCTGCCAACAGAAATTATTCCTGCTAAACCGCATTTGCCAGCAGCAAAAACCACTTGGCAGGATCTCATTAATGAGAACTTCATCTAAATACCCCCTGCACGCAATGTAACATTGAAGAGAGTGCCTTGAAAATTTGATCTTCCATTCTGCATACAAGAGACTCAGCCTCTCCTTCAACATTGCCAAAATAAAACTCATGTATCAACCCACACCTGGCCAGCCAAATATTCCACTCCCCATTTATGTTGCATGAGCAACTCTGGAATATGTTGAGCAGCTCTCATACCCTGGCAGCCACCTCTCTCAGAAGACGACCATTGAGGAGGAGATCCAATACCAGGTCAGCAGCGCCAGCTCAGCCTTCTACTACCTCAAGGGACATCCTGCCCCATGTGTCCAAAGATCTCCGGTCGAGAGTCGGCCTGTTGATTCACATGAAGATCCATGGCAGAAATGTGCGACCTTATGTAGACTTCATCCTTGAATCGAAGGACAGCTGCTGACAATCACTCAAAGTACTTACAGTCCTCAACATGTACCAAAAGCAATGGCCAAAGGCACTCTCAGTAACATTGGCTTCTGCACCATCTCAGCAACCATGAATCCCACTCTTTCAACTGTTAATATCTTACTTTACACCATTCCATGAAACGTCTTCTGATGTCATCGAAATACATTGCAAACAGATTGAAAACTCTATCAATGAATGGTGTGTGTGCCAAGCATTTGTTGCTCTGGTGCTTTACCATGTTGATGGCCCAGGTGCTGTGGAGTCTACCCTACTGCTGTCTCTAGGTGCTTCACCCAGTGGCCAGAGTAAGTGAACTCGATGGCTGCTGGATGCTGGTGGGCATCCTTGAGATTGGTTTGGTGCTGCACCATGAGAGGTAACTGGCTCTGTTCATATCCGATCTTTGGCAATGACTGCCAAGTAGTGACAGCTGCAGAAGGCGCGAGTCCAGATCGCAAGGAGAGTGTTACATTCCTGGATTGAACCATCATTCAATAGTGCACTTTGAGTCAATTCCATTACAGGAAGGTACTCAGATTGCTTAAGGGAGCAACTGATGCCCTTAAAATGGAGAAGGTATTTACAGCAGATTTAAATCTAATTATTCCCTCTTCTCTCAGCATTCATTACCAATTTGCTTGCAACTCACAATCACTTTAGCAGTGTGGTATAATGATATGTTTAACCAATTAAATTATTGCACCTCAAAAAACAATGTATGGTATAAAATAAAATTTGCTGTGGAAAAAGTTACAAGACTAGAATTTAACCTTGAAATCCTACTGACGCTGGTAAACAGTTTGAACTTTACAATTTCATCAGAACTGCTCAGTTGATTTACAGCCTTCAACCTCCTTCCAGAATATCCACTATTCCATATATACTTTATGAGCAGTTGCTGGCAAATCTAGAAACCAGTTACCTGAATGTGTTTATTTACTAATTTATTGTTTTACAGCTTTTGGCAGACCTTGAAAATAATGCTCTCTTTAAGGATGACCTGGAATGCCAAAAACTTATTCTTGAAGCCATGAAATACCATCTGTTACCAGAGAGACGACCTTTAATGCAGAGCCCAAGGACTAGGCCTCGAAAGTCAACGGTTGGAGCCCTTTATGCAGTTGGGGGGATGGATGCCAATAAAGGTAGGCTTTTTAGCGCAGATTTGAAAGTTAAAATGATGGTCATTAAAGGTCAGAAACTATCATTAGTAATATTCATGGATGAATGTAACTTGCCTGTGCATGTGCTATGAAAGATCCAGACACGTTCAGATTAAAATCCTCTGGCTGCCATTTGAACTGAAACATTTGCGGTGGACAGATAAATGCAATAGAAGTACAGTGAAGGGTACCACAAACAGAAAACGTCATGAAGAAGATTCATATTAGACTCGAAATGCTAACTCTGTTTCTCTCTCCGCAGATGCTGCCAGACATGAGTTTTTCCAGCGTTTTCTGTTTTTATTTCGGATTTCCAACACCCCCACTAATTTGCTTTTGTGACAGTAAGGGTAGTGTGCCTGCTTTGGGATGAAATAGGTGATTCCAATGCAAATTGCGGCCTAAGTTGTGGCTGTGCTGAAAAGTGTTTTCCTTCCCCGGGCTTCTGCTCCAGCGGATTTGTATATCGCCAAATGCAAATCCGCCACAAGAGGCTTTTTTTGTTTATTCTTTCATGAGAAGTGGGTGTCTCCGGCTGGCCAATGTTTATTGCCCATCCCTAACTGCCCTTGAGAAGGTGGTGGTGAACCGCTTTCTTGAACCACTGCAGTCCATGTGGTGTAGCTACACCCACAGCGCTGCTCGGGAGGGAGTTCCAGGATTTTGACCCAGCGACAGTAAAGGAAAGGCGATATATTTCCAAGTCAGATTAGTGAGTGGCTTGGAGGGGGACTTGCAGGTGGTGGCGTTTCCACGCATCTGCTGCCTTATCTTTCTAGGTGGCAGAGGTTGCAGTTTTGGAATTTGCTGCTGAAGAAGTCTTGACGAGTTGCTGCAGCGCATCTTCTATATGGTACATACTGCTGCCACTGTGCGTCAGTGGTGGAGGGGGTGGATGTTTAAGATGGTGGATGCGGTGCCAATTAAATGGCCTGCTTCTTCCTGGGTTTTGTTAAGCTTCTTGAGTGTTGTTGCAGCTTCCCTCATCCAGGCCAGTGCGGACGATTCCATCACATTCCTGAATTTTGCCTTGTAGATGGCGGAAAGTCTTTAGGAAGTCACGAGGTGAGTTACTCACCCCAGAATTCTCAGCATCCGACCTGCTCTTATAGCCACAGTATTTATAATGCAGCATTTTAAAGTTAAATATTTGCTTTCAAAATATTTATGAGTGGTAAGTTGTCAAAACTTTATGGACAGGATATTGCAGTCGGCGTGCGGGGGTGGGTCTGACACACTGACGTGTAAAATGACGTGCGGGGGGTATTAGTTGTTTGCTTCCGGCGCAATGTCTTGAACATCTAAGCAAACTTTCGCAGACACCTGAGTTGCATTGAACTCAATTTGCACTTTAGCACCTGTTATCCCAATATCAGTTTCGGGGGGAGAAATGCACTGCAAAAACTAGCATAATTAATAATCAATATCTAGAGCCATGTTTAAAGACCAATAAACAGAGACCAAAGTGGTTAGATAACCCTGAAGAAGGGATTTGAATGGTTAAAACAACTTTTGTCCACTGCAGTCTAGAGGCATGAAGCATATTAAAAAGATGAGAAACTTTTTTTATGGGATCAAACTTTATTGCATCGTTTCCATTATAAGCTGTTCTTATTTGAGTGAATTTATGCTGCAAGTTTGATTTATATTCATAACGTTGATTATGATTGCACTCTTCAGCTGCTCAGTGGTTTATAGTAAATTAATAATGCATTAGAATCACTTCCCAAACTTTGGTGGATTTAATGAATATAAACAAAACTCTGGCAAAAGATGTATTAAAGACATTCACCAAGGACAGTGAGGGAAGTTTATCTAATGGGACAAAGAAACAAAATATGAAAATAAACAGGAAAAAACCTGTAACTTACTGGAGAGCAGCCTGGAGAGATAATGGGCCACTCATCTCAGCATTGATAAAGGGAAGGAAGAAAAATAAATCAAAATTTTGGATGTACTGCATAGCTATAATTAGGATCAAATGGGATATTAACAGACAAGCACATTAATGTTAAGGAGGTTAATGCCTACATTAAAAAAGTGACTAAAGGAATTTTATGGAAACATGCTTGTATATTATTACCCATCCTTCGGATGAGATATTAAACTGAGGCTCCTGCTCAGATTTTCGCCATTGAGGTGGGAAGCTTGACTTGGGAAATTTCTCAACTCGGTAGATCCTTCTCCTTTAAAATGGCCCCCACCCACCATCTTTTCATTCCGGGAGGCGGGGTGGGAAGGAGTCAGGCCTGCCATCTCTACCAGCAATTTGGAGGTGGTCATGGAAGCATGCTAATGCTGAAACTGGCTGGTTGGGAGGCCTGCCTGGGTTCTCTTGGACTTTGTCCTAGTTGTTTTAAAGGCTGTTGGTTCCTCCAGCCCTTAGACCACACACCATCCCCACTCACACCCTCTCCATGCCAGCTCCATGTCCCTTCCGTGACCACCTTGCTTCCTTCATGCCCAGTATGTACTGTAAAAGCAATGAGCCATATAATAACAATGGCAAGCCTTGAAATGCATTTAAAAAAAACACCCATTCAAAAATCAGCTTTGAAGGAAAACTTCTGCTCTTACAGCCTTAAAAAAGTGCTAATCAAACAGAATCATTATATTTCAATAGCAGAATCTTTACCTTGCTCCACACTTCTTTGTCTTGTTGAAATAAACATACAGATATTAAAAGAATGTGTTCAAAGAAAGAAAAATTTAATATATCAAATGCATCAAAGCAAACACTCCACTTCCACTTATGAAAACAGACCACTGTTGAGCTCACCTATTAGTGAGTCTTGGAGCTCAGTCAAGTATTCATAATAAGGCCATCTGGAAAAACAGATGGGTGGCCATTTGTTTCTGCAGATATTGTTCACAAGCCTGCCAACCTGTCCCCAGTGTAAGGTTTTGGGGAGCATGTTGGACAGGGCAGGGTGGTATTGGTTGGGGGGGTGGGGGGGGGGGTGCGGGGGTGGGGTAGCGTAGGTGATGGCAGATTCAGGGAGTCAAAATTGTGGTGGGGGGAGGCTCTGATTGGCACAGGGAGCCTGGGAAGGAGGCACTCCCCCTTTCACTGACCAGCATCCGACAGGGTTAAACCTGCTAGGCTACACATTGGATGCAGACCTCTCCTGGCATCCATTATAGAAACATAGAAAATAGGAGCAGGCGTGGGTAATTCAGTCTTTCAAGCCTGTTCCACCATTCAATATGAACATGGCTGATCCTTTATCTCATACTCCAGCTCTCTTCTCATGACCTTTGACGCCTTTAGAGTGATGGTAGGATAAGGCTCTTAATTATGCATTAATTCCCACTTAAGGGCCTCAATTGGGCCACAGGTGCACCTGATGCCTCCCCACCACTTGTGAAACCATGGTGGAGGTGGGCAGGCTGGTGACAGCTATCCTGACGATGGTGTGGCACCCTAAGTTATGAGTCGCCCCCCCCCACCACCCCCCCATCTGTTTTCCCATCTACGGGTGGCCTGTAAAATATAACCTCTTGAAACTACGGGATTGCTGTAGAAACTCATCTCGTTCACTAATGCCTTTTAGGGAAGGAAATCTCATGTCCTTACCCCATCTAGTGGATATGTGGCTCCAAGCCCATAGAAACATGTTTGACTCTTAACTGCCCACTACAATGGCCTAGCAAGCTGCGCAGTTGTAACAATCTGCTATGAAAATGTCCAATTAGTATAAAACAGGATGGATCACATAGCATTGACTTAGGCGCTGCAGTCATGGCAAAGGCACTACCTACACCGCATGGACTGCAGCGGCTCAAGAAAGCAGCTCACCATCATCTTCTAACAGGAAATTAAGGATGGGCAATAAATGCTGGCCTTGCCAATGATACGCACATCCTATGAACAATAAATAAATAACTGCAGGTATTTAGCAACATCAAAGCCACCAGTAGCTAGCAATCAGGGAGCTTTATTGTTATTTAATTATCAAGCTAAAATGATGTCATTCAGACTTCATGCAATTTTAATTGCCAATTTCCACTGCCAGAGTGGTCAGGGAAAGTCGCTGTCTATCAGGATCGTAATCAGAAAAGGCTCAGGCATGTCTAACTTTTTGTTTTCTAAAGGTTACCTTCTAGGCCTGGAGAAGCAGGAGATATCCTCTGAACTCCACAAGGAAAACTTGTTCCCAGACTTCCCTATCGCGCCCCTTGGCCATGGTTGCCACTGGACACCAATCCTTTGTACTTTTACTGGGTATCTTTTCCTTGAGTCCCTGTTAGCAGTCTTCTGTCATGTGACTTCCCAGTCCTACCCACTGGCAGCCACGTCATTCACTGTTGCAATCCCAGCAGCACCCACTAATGTGCTCTTGGCGCTATGCTGGGACTGATGGAGCTGCTGGCAAATCGTATTGGCTGGCAGCTTCTGAGAGTGGGCAAAGGTCCCACTGGGCCCTTGTTTAGCCTGCCTGGAGTGCATTATGGATGTGGGGCAGGCCGCCGAGGAGCGGATTGGCTCCACACCAATTTTAATTTCTGAGACGAGCTGTCTGCACCCCTGTGACATTCAGCCCCACAGAAATTGTTCACCACTCCTTAAATATCATCGAGTTGATGCAGAAATCAGAAGTGACTTTAATACTAGAGAGCAGTTTTCGAATCGAACACAAGTGCTGCTGAAGTAAGAGAAGGAACAACAAATTTAGAAACATACTGCAAGCCAATGAACATTTGAAAGAATGGATAGGTTACAGTCCTGTTGTGTGTCTGACGTGGTCCAGTAGTACCATTCCGACCTCTGATTCGAACCCTGGATATATTGCTGAAAAAAGAGACATGTTACCGAAGCTTGTTGCCTTGCATCCACCAAGACAAACACAAGAATGCCAAATTTCAAATGATCACAACAATTTATACTACAGGACAAATGGTTGCTGATTGGTTGGCAAGTCAACTCTGATTGGCCGAGAATTTGCCATAGCGAAAGTAATAGGGAGCTATAGGCTTCCCAGGCTCCTGGGTAATTCAAAAAACGTGCAAGGCATGAACATATTCCTTTTGCTTGCAGAGAACGGGTCGCTGCATATGAATGACTTGTTGGACACTCTCCTTATTTTTCATGCCCCCAGCTGCCTTCAAGTACGCTGGAGGGGATGGGTGAAGGGGTGGGGGGCATAAAATTCACCCCGAAAAGTTATCTGGCAAAGGTCCACTGTGCTCCATTTGTATGTCACGAACAAAGATTGGACAGGTTGGGGTTGTTTTCTTTGGAACAGGGAGCTGAGGTGAGACCTAGTTGAAGTGTATAAAATGATGAGGGACCTAGATAGAGTGGATAGGAAGACTCTATTCTGATTGAAGGATCTATAACATGGGGCATAGATTTAGGGTAAGAAATAGGAGGTTTAGAGGGGATTTGAAGAGAATTTTCTTTTGCCTTGAGGGTGTGGCATTCTGGAACTCACTGCCTGAAAGGGTGATAGAGGCAGAAGCCCTCATAACATTTTAAAAATTCCTTAGATATGCACTTGAAGTGCCATAACCTACAAGGTTACGGACCAAGAGTTGGAAAATGGGATTAGGCTGGATAGCTACTTGCAGGCAGGCACAGACATGATGGGCCGAATGACCTCATTCCATGCTGTAAATTTCTGTAGTTCTATGATTTCTATACAACCCACCATCAAAATTAATGCCTCAGTAAAATTCCTCAATTGTTAATGATAAATTTTGTTTGAATTATTATTTTATAACTTCAGCAGCTACACTTTTATAAACCCACCCGCTTTATCCATAGGGAACAACCATAGATAATTAGTTGCTACACTAACAAATAGCGTTCAAGTTCTGAAGCTTCACTGTAACACATACTTAGAGAGATAAATGGAAAAAGTCAATAGTTCAAACAACTATTTGTGTGTATTGAGCTGCATGCTGTGAACCCCTACATAGTGGGTTATAAGGGAAGGGAATTTGACAATGTCTGTGACTCGATAAGGTCACCTGAACAAACCAATTTTCGAGAAATCCTACTTAAGGAATATTTTACCTTCACAGTGCTTTTGGGAGCCTGCAGTGTAACACAGTCTGCCAGGGCTTTGTAGGCAAAGGCAGAGCTAGGCAAAGTTTCCCATTTTAAGCTTCATTGTGGTGTAATAGTATTTCAATTTGTGAAAAATTCCTTAAGGCACTTTCATACTGTGACTGCTAGACATTACATTGAGCTACATAGAATGCATAGCACAGAAATAGACCAACTTGTTGATGCTGCTGTTTCCTACATTACAAAGCACTGACAACACTTCAAAAGTATTTAATTGGCTGTAAAGCACTTTGGAATGTTCTGAGGCTATGGAAGTCTCTATGTAAATGCAACTGTTTCTCGTTATGCCCCACACAAGCCACTTCCAATCCTTCTTCATCCAACCCCATCAACATAGCCTTCTATTCCTTTCATCTTCATTGCACGTACCTAAGTTGCCCTTAAATGTGTGTAGGCTAGTTTTTTTAAAAAATTCATCCACAGGATGTGGGCCTCGCTGGCTGGGCCAGCATTTATTGCCCATCCCTAGTTGCCCTTGAGAAGACGATAAGAGCTGCCTTCTTGAACCGCTGCAGTCCATGTGGTGTAGGTACACAGCACATGGTGCTGTCAGGAAGGCAGGGGTAGAGTTTTATGTCCATTGGGCAGGCGCATGCCCGAACCGATCGGACATGAAATAGCGCACGATGACATCGAGAAAAGGTCACGACCTTATCGCGCACAGGTGCGATATTTCACTCAGCGGGCACGCGTGGCAGTCAGGAGTGCGCCCGCCGTCAATTAAACGTGCAATCAACAGCAATTTTAAGTGGCCCGTCCACATTTACGGTTGGCGGACGAGCCATTCTCCCAGGCGGTGTTCCCATCTTTGCTCAAACCTCGATCCAGGGCGGGATGAAATCTCCACGGGGAAATCAAATAAAAGGAGATACCTGGGTGCTGTTTTTTTTTAATGAGGTATACTTTCAGATGCTTGCCACGTTTTGCAGCATGTCATGTCCTTTATTCTGTGGAGGTCTGCAGCTTCCTGGGGCAGCTGTCTGCCTTCAGGGGGCTTTCTCACAGCGCTCACCTGCACCCTTGGTTATGTCAGCGCCTGCCCTCTTCTTGCCCCCACCCCAGCAGCGCCGAGTATTTCAGCGTTTGTTTCACGCTGGCTGGCCTTTAAATGACCAGACAGCATGAAATCACGGTCTGGGCTGGTGGCCAGTTCCCGTCTGCTCCCGGGCCTGTCGATCATGTGCACCTGACGATCGAAAAATTCAGGCCCAGGATTTTGACCCAGCAACAGTGAAGAAACAGCTAATATAGTTCCAAGTCAGGGTGGTGAATGGCTTGGAGGGGAACTTGCAGGTGTCTGCCCGTCTCCTCCTAGGTGGTGGAGTTTGTGCGTTTGAAAGGTGCTGTGAAAGGAGTCTTGGTGAGTCGCTGCAGTGCATCTTGTAAATGGTACACACTGCTGGCACTGTGAGTAGGTGGTGGAGGGGTTGAATGTTAAAGGTAGTGAATGGAATGCCAATCAAGTGGGCGGCTTTGTCCTGAATGGTGGTGAGCTGCTTGAGTTTTGTGGGAGCTGCACTCATCCAAGCAAGTGGAGAGTATTCCAACACACTCCTGACTTGCGTCTTGTAGATGGCAGACAGGCTTTGGGAAATATTGTGGTGAGCTACTCTCCACAGAATTCCCAGCCTCTGATCTGCTCTTGTAGCCACAGTATTTATATGACTGGTCCAGTTCAGTTTCTGGTCAATGGGTATCCCCAGGATGTTGATAGTTGGTGATTCAGTGATGTTAATGCCTTTGAACATCAAGGGGTGAGGGTTAGATTCTCTCGTGTTGGAGACGGTCATTGCCTGGCATATGTGTGGCGTGAATGTTACTTGCCACTTATCAGCCCAAGCTTAAATGTTGTCCAGGTCTTGCTGCATATGGGCACGGACTGCTTCAGTACCTGAGGAGACACAAGTGGTGCTGAACATTGCGCAATCTTCGGCAAACATCCCCACTTCTGACCTTATGATGTAAGGTAAGTCATGGATGAAGCAGCTGAAGATGGTTCTATCTAACTACTCCTAATGGTAACAATTTCCACATTCTAACCACTCTCTGGGTAAAGAAGTTCTCCTGAGTTCCCTATTACATTTATTAGCGATAATTTTATATTTATGACCATTACTTTTGGACTTCTCCACAAGAAAAACCATCTTCTCTACATCTACCTGATCAAACCCATTCTAGATTATTTGAAATTAAAATTTGAAGCAGACGTTTCAGGAGTGAAGTTAAGAAACACTTGTAAAAATTGGTGGAAGTTTGGAACTCTCTTCCATAAACTTTAGTTGACATCAGGTCAATTGTTAATTTTAAATCTACCCGAGATTGATAGCTTTTTGTTAACCACATGTATTGAGAGATAGGGGGCAAAACTGGGTATGTGGTGTTAAGTCGCAGATCAGCCATGATCTCATTGAAATGGTAGAACAAGCTCAAGAGCCAATGGAAAAGAGCCTATTCAGTCTTCCCTGATAGGTATAAGCTCTCACTTCTGGTATCAGCCCTGCAAATATTTCTTGCCCTTTTCCCCTATACTCACTTCAGCCTATCAAGGTCACTTATAACAATTTTTGAGATTTTTTTTTAAATCAGCAAGCAACTAGGACATATGAAGGTTCATAAGGTGGTTACAAACAATAAAAGCAGGGTGTACTTGTGACAGTTGTCTATTGTTTGAGTTGACTTTTGAACTCAACCGAGGCAAGGATTTTGACCTTGTCGGGTGGGCACGGGTGGGGTGGGCCTGGGAGTGGTCACAAAGCCGACCGCTGCCCGCGATTGAGCCCCGACATCGATTTCACGCTGGCCGGCCAATTAACAGCCATCCAGCGCGTAACAGCCAGTCAGTGTGAATTTTGTGCTGCAGCACTCAAGCGCTGCCAGAGTGGGGGGGGCGAGTGTGCAAGTTGGCGCATGTGCGCAAAGGCGTGCAGTGAAAGCTCCCTGAGGCATAGAGCTGCTTCAGGGAGCTAAAGGTTTTAAAAATCAGAAATAAAAAAAAACTTCTCTATGTTAAAAACATGACCCCCTCATGAAACTCTGTCACATGAGCAGGGACATGTAATAAATTAAATTTAAAATTTTTTATTCAATTTTTAATTGCTTTTGAAAATCTCATCCCACCCGTGGATGAGGTTTCCTAAAAAAAAAACAAAGGCCGCTTGGCCTTTTCGCCTGCCCGCCAATATACTTACCCGGCAGGGGAGAGACCATGATCGTGAAGGTGGTTCTCCCAGGACGAGGCTAGCCCATTGTGCTTCGGGTGTGCTGACGCCTGCGATGTCCCCAAATGCGGGACACTCGACTGCAACATTTGTGGTAGTGGGGGACTGGGTTCATGCTCTCTCCTGAAAAAAAACCCCAAAAACCATAAGGTTGGATGGGAGGTGAAAAATTTCATTCAATTAGAACAGGCCTGTTAATTGTCGGCAGGCATGCTGGCGACTCCCCCGCGCACCTGTTGACCCAAATGTTGCGCGATGACATCAGGGCGCGCGCCCGGCATCATTGCGTGTCATTTTATGCTCACAAATTTCAGCTTCCAAATTTCCACTTTAATCAGTGGTGGGAGACAGATGAAGGTCCATCATAAAGCAACACCCCCTATCCCCCAGCCCCATACCCTTTCCATTTGGGTAGAAGGTATACCAAGCAGCCAATCCACTGCTCCCATGCACTAACATTTTTAAAATTCATTCATGAGATGTGGGCGTTATGGGCTGGGCCAGCATTTATTGCCCATCTCTAATCACCCTTGTTCAGAAGACATTTAGAAGTCAACTACATTGTTGTCTGTTTTGAGTCACATGTAGGCAGCAGATTTCCTTTCTTAAAGGACATTTATGAACTAGAAGAGTTTTTTTATGACAAATAGCAATAGTGGTCATCATCAGACTTTTAATGAATTCAAATTTCACCACCTTTCATAGTGGGATTTGAACCCAGGTCCACCAGAGCATTACCCTGGAACACTAGTCCGGTGATAATACCACTATGCCACCACTTCCACACAAAGATAAATAGTATTGGCAGTTCTGAAGAGCTTGCCTATTCTCTGCACGGCTGCTGAGTGACTTATTGTGTTTCTTCAGAAGTTCATGTTTTCGTTGTGGATTTTTAGTCTCTTGCCTTTAACTTCAAACTGTTTAAGAGATTGGATTTGCCTAAGGTTCCAAGCAGTCGTGTTGACCTTCCGGGGCAGTCTTAACCACCTGGGGGCTTTGGAAAGAAATTTCCCATATTTTTCTTCAAAATTGTCTTTTTTTATTAATTTTAATCTGTTTCCTTGCCTCTCCCAGGAGATCACATTGCTTTTAGGTCAGGTGGCGAGCATATATATTGTGATTCACAAGGTATCACAATGGTGGGGGACAGGCTGGTTGGACCAGTGGGTCTTTTCTTGTCCTTCATTGACCTTTTATTCGTAATCAAAACTCTAGTCAGCTCATAGCTCTTCAGAAGGCAACTAAGCTTATATCAGTAACATATATAAACTAAATCAGAAATTCCTTCCAGGCCAAATGGTTGCAAATGGTTTAAATAAAAAATGGAGCAATATCTCTTCTGCAGATCATATCAGCTGGGATATGATGGATTTTTTTAATATGTAATGAACGCCGCTTGCTTGTGTTCTGCCTTGGCGGTGTAAGAAAGAAAGAACTTGATTTTATGAAATGCCTCTTATGTCCTCAGGACCTTCCACAGAATTTCACATCCTGTGAATTGTTAAATTGCTCGTTAAGATTAGTTGCTGAGGTTTTGCAGGCAAACGTTGAGACTAAAAGAGAGAAAACTTGCATTTATATAGCGCCCTTCATGGCCGCAGGATATCCCAAAGCATTTTACAGCCAATGAAGCACATGTGAAGTGTAATCACTGTTATAATACAGGAAATGCGACAACCAACCTGCACACAGCACTCTGCCACAAACAGCAATGCGATCATGACCATATAATCTGCTTTTGTGATTGAGGGATAAAGTTTGGCCAGGGCACTGGAGACAACTTCCCTGCCCCCCTTTGAAATAATGCCATGGGACTTTTACTTCCCCATGAGTGGTCGGATGGGGTTTTGGTTTGATGTCTCATCCAAAAGATGCCATGTCTGACAGTGCTGCACTCCCGATCTACTGCACTACAGGGTCAGTCTGGATTTTTGTGCTCAAGCCCTGGGGTGGAACTTGAACCCACAACCTTCTAACCTCGAAATGAGAGTGCTTCTGAACCATGGCCAACTCACCGCATTGCAGTAATTTGCATACATGAACGAGATAAATGACCAGTTATCCTTGCATTTGGAGGTTTAGAGGGAGTGCTAAGGGCCAAGACACCGAGAACATCATCCTTTCATTCAGTGATGCTATGGAATCTTTTAGGTCCATCTAAACACACAGATGGGGCCTCAGTTAAACGTCTCATCTGAAAGACAGTGGGGTCAATTTTAACTTAACTGGCTGGTGAGAAACCCACAGGATCAGGTGGAAAGCTGATTTTACACTCCACCCAATGTTACTTGTGGACTTCAGTGAACTGCAAGATCAAATTTGCAGCCAATCTAGTTAGTCTTCTGACAGGTAGAATGGGTTAGCATTGACTTCAATACCTCTGACAATGCAGCACTCCCTTAGAACTATACTTCAATGTCAGGCAAGATTTGGCATTTTATGAGTTGTATAATGTTGCTGATTAAAGAATTTTAATTGAATGGAATTGTGTTTTTTGAATTTGGACAGATTAAGAAAGACATGTAGCTTACTTCTTGGCTTTTGTGTAACCATTAGAATTTTGAAAGGGGACTAACATTCCCCTTTTAACATAGACAAAAACAAAATACTATTGCAACTCTGAAATAAAAAGAGAAAATGGTGGCAACATTCATTGGATCAGGCAGCATTTGTGAAGAGAGAGAGAGAGAGATACCATGTTAATGGGCCCAGTTTTAACTCAGTGTAAGTGAATGGGTTTTGAGTGAGTTAAAATGGGACCTAATATTTAATATTTGACCTTATAATCAGAGCCATATCTTTAACATTGGCTTTCTGTATAAAAACAAAATTATTTGTAATATTGAGGGAACAAGGGTGTCGGCTATACCACACATTGCTTTGAAGCTGGCCTTTCTAGTTCTTATCACGAGGCTACACCAAAGTGAAGTGCCACAATAAGTGAGTTGAAGCCTGTAATACAGCTCCTGATGTGAGGCAAGGAAGAAGTAGACAGAGTGAGAAATGAAAGAAACAGAAATGAGTGATGTGAGAGAGAGAGGGGCAGAAGTGAAGGAGAAAGAAACAGAAATGAAGGGGTGAGAATGGTTAAATGTAATTGGCAATTGGACACAGTTTTACATCATTATTCTGCATGACTCAAAAATCAATTTAATCATAGACAACTCATTCACTAGCCCTCTTCTTTCATTCTTTCTTGGGATGTGATTGGAAACCGCTTCACTCACCTGACTAGATACACCATCTTAAGTGATTAGTGCTTAGCACCATAGCCATTAGTAATGTTTCTACTTCATTTCTTCCAGCCATTTGGTAAATATTTACTGGGACTCAGCTGACTTTAGTTGCTAAAATGAATAAGCAGTGCAGTGGAAAAGCAAAGAATGAGAAAAAAAATCTTGTTACTCTTTGTATTTTAAAGGTTAAATGAACACACCAGCTACAGCTTGAATGACATAGTGGATAAACACATAGTTTTGTTAGTTTGAGGCGATGCAGAGCTGTTTTACTCAAGGAATTCCAAGGGTTGATCCCTGATTTGTGCTGACATACTTGGGAATGGTGGTGTCAAAGTTATGACAGGCCACACTACAAGAGATTAAAAACAGAGAATACTGGAAATACTCATCAGGTGTGGCAGCATCTGTGGAGAGAGAAGCAGAGTTAATGGGCAGATTCTTGTGGAGGCAACGAGGTTCTCACCTTTTTTGAAGAGGGTTCGGCAATCTTGTGCCACTCAGGCACTCGATCAGCCAGCAGCGAGCCCTTCCCAGTGATCAAGGACCCAGGAGGAGGAAGCCAGTCTCTGCTGAGAGCTGCCAGCCAACCGGAAGCCCGAAGCTTTCCTGTACTCAGCAGCGCAATGGAAGGTGGTGGTTGCTGCCGGTATGGCAACCACCTCAGGCCTCAGATTGAGGAGGGACCCAGGTGCTTGGCAAGAGGAGGGTTGTGGTGGAGTGGGGGATGGGGTCAGCAGCAAGGGGAGGGGCAAGTCTCTCAGTGCCCCCACGCCCCCCCCCCGCCCGCCTCCCTCCTCATCTTCCCAATGCCGGGTCCCTTCGAAATGCCTTCAAATGAGTGATTCCTCTGGCAGCCCACAAGCAAACATGCTAGTTGTGCTCCCAGCATGGTGAGACCCCGCCTGTGTCTGGTTTATTACCAGCGGTGGTGGGATGAGATCCTTAAGTGGCCGATAATTGAGGCATTAATTAATCAGAGAGAAAGAACGAACAAAAGGGAAGGCCAGCGATGGTGTGGTTAGCGGGAGAGATTAAATGACTAAAGGGATGATGGTGCAAGGCAAATTGAGATGGTAATGGGACAAGTAAAGACATTAGTTTGTAGTTGGTTAAATATACTGCTGATTCTCATTGTTCAGGTTTATACTAGGGAAGAATGGTAGCACTTGGCTGGGATGTTGCTGAAAGAAGGAATTTGATTCCAAGACCTTCCCCTATTTAAGGAAAGATAAAGGAGCAAAATTGGACAAAATAGGAGTAAAAATGCAAAACTTAGAAGAGGCACCGTTTTCATGAAATTGTGTTTTGGGTAGATTTACATTTTTGTCAGGATAATATTGGCATAAATGGCATAATGTTGTATTCAAATATGACTTATATCATTTGGTCATGTGTTTGCAAGAAAAGACCAATTTGCTAATGTATGCTTTCAAAATGAGCCTGTGAAGATTTTGATCCCTCTCATCAGCTGTGAAGATGTTTAGAAAACCATTTCTGAAATGAACAGACAATGGTTATCATCGCTTGGCCCATCATGTTTGAGTTGTCATTCACAATGTCCATTTAATAATGTGACAGCACCTTGACATTGATTCCCTATGCCTGTAATAAGGAAGGGTGTGTGAAATAGCTACAAAGAATTCTCATTAACTTTAGTATCGTTTCTTTAGTATTTCTGATTAGGCAGTTGATTGCATGTGACATAATTGGGAGAATTAGCTGTGATTAGTTATTGACCTCAAGGGCACCAGGGAGCCTGAATTAACATGCATCACTCAAACTCACGTATCCTCCATACTTTCTAATGGCATCTGCTCCCTCACCTTGTCAGTATCAGTAATTTATTGAGATTATTGTTATTGATATCACTGCTTAAAGAAAATAGACACAATAAACCACGTATGAATTAAACATGTCTAGCAATTGTTTGACACTTGAAAATTATTTGAGGTAGTGAAAGAGAGAAAGAAAGAAAGAGAGAGAAAGAGAGAGAGAAAGGGAGACAGAGGGAGAGAGAAAAAGAGACAGAGGGGGAGAAAGAGAGAGAGAAAGAGAAATAATGAGAGAAAGAGAGAGAAACGGAGAGAGAAGGGGAGAGGGAGAAAGATAGGGAAGGAGAGAAGGCAAGCAGCTGTGCGCAGAACATTCTCAATTACTTCAGCAAAAGGTCAATCCAAGAGCCTAGAGAATTAGAGCTGACAAAGAAAGATGATGTCGAGCAGGGATAGAGCATTTAAAAGGTGCATCTACATGATGGCACCATTGCTATTTTTACCCAAGCTGT
The DNA here is from genome assembly GCF_017639515.1 of Carcharodon carcharias. Lineage (NCBI taxonomy): Eukaryota > Metazoa > Chordata > Chondrichthyes > Lamniformes > Lamnidae > Carcharodon > Carcharodon carcharias. The sequence goes on from NC_054477.1 coordinate 153,664,450, forward strand.
GTTTGATCAGGTGCTACACTGACCTTTAGGAAAGCTTGCAAAGTAAATGTTATTTCATTTCCAATATCTCCAGAGGAAATAGATTATTAAGTTTGACATCAAATGTCATGGAAATAAAACAAACTAAAAGTACAAATCAAAAATAAAAAGTGGCACAGTTAAATTATTTTCATGCTTTTCTGGTGTCCTTTCAGCAATTTGCGTACAAGATAAACAACTTCAGAATAAGGAAAAAATGTGGGGTGTACATAATTTTTCTAGCATGAAATAGGACCATTGAAAGCTAGCTGTGGAGTCAACCCCAGGTAGCATTATAATTTAAAGGTGTAGGGAAGAGGCATTCATATGATGATGTATTAGAGTTAGACAAAATGATAGATGAATACAAGAAAGACAGGATGCAAATCTCCAAATTCAGCAACACTACTGTAAAATGTCACGACACATTTGAGCAATCAAATAAGTGGAGCCATCACAACTAATACAGGAGAGAGTTCAGAATTAAATTATAGGGTTTAAAAAACTACGGTAAACAGAATCAATGGCATTGTCACATGCTATTACTATAAATCTATGCGCTCAAAAAAAGGAGACAGTATTTAAAAACTCTTAACTGTTAACAAATAGGTAGTGAAATAATGCTCATCAGAGGTGATGGGTAAGATTTTAATGAATTACCTATTATTTCTGAACTTACACAAAATGTAATACACCAATTAATAATTGATAGGACCATTAATTTTCCAGCTTTTCGTGATTATGCCCTTCCTATGATTACCTTGTTGCAAGTGTCACACTTTTGTATTTTGGAAGAGTCAGCCTTGTGGTTCATTTGCTGGAGTGTCTCACAAAAGTGTGTTTGAAGTGAATAGACAACCTGTGTCTTAAATTCTGCTGATGGAACACAATGCCAATTCTGATGCACACCTCCTGTATTAAAGAAGGGAATTTCACCCCCCGCCAACCCCCAAAACAGGAGCGAAAAGAGAAAGGGGAAATTAAGACTTCAAAAATAAGAAACTCTCTTACCTAGTACCTTTAACAAAATAAAATTGTATATATATGGCACCTTTAAGGTAATAAAAATTCCCAAGGAACTTCACAGTGGCATTATAAAACAAAATATGACACCGAGCTGTATAAAGTGACACTGGGCATGATTTAATGGAGATGAGGAGGATCTCGCCCACTGGCTGGAGAGCCAGAAAGAGCCTTGTGTCGCCTCCTGTCAGAAGGTCCATTGAGTTAAATACCAACTAGGCAGTTAAGTGGCCAGCAGCGGGTCTTGCCTGCGATCAAGTAGGCTGGGAGTGGAAATCCCACCCCTGACAGGTCGATCAGAGGCTGGCAGCTTTTCATTGCTCGGCAATCCTTTGGTGTTCAGCAGCAGCACCAAGCGGCTGCCATCACCAGTGTGCTCGTCCCCGAGGCCCAGGGTCATCGAGGGACCCTGGCCGCAGCTGAGTTGCAGCAGGGTGGGGGTCATGGGGCGTGGTTCACATGGTAGAGGGTGGTGGGCGTGACAGCAAGGATGGGGGTTGTCTCTCAACGCGCCCCACCCCCACCCACCACTTCCTGATGCTGGGCCCACGTTCAGGCCAAGTTGCAACTGCTAAGTCAGCTTCCTGCCACCCAGTAACACCTATTCAGGCAACCACGTTCAATTGATTGACAGCTATCTACCACTGCCAGACAGTTTTATTTAAACTAGGTTTTTTTTTAACTGGCTTGCAGTTTTAAAGTTCTAAGCTAGAGTCTGACTGTTAATCTAAATTATCATTAGGTCAGTTCATTTCCAGCACTGCTTGTGGGTTAGGAGGGGCAGGAAAACTTCCCAAATGTCCCCAAGCTAACCTGTTTGTCACTCCATATGATCGATTCTCATGATTGCCTTGCACAATCTATCCATGCCACCTTCCCACCCCAACGTACCTTGGCCCTGACCTTTGATCTCTGCAACCTCTCCTGCAACTCCAGCACCTCCCCCCCACACCCCCCTCCCCACCCCAAAACCACGATCTATCCATAGCCTCCGTCCAACCCACGATCCCTCCCTTTTCCCCCTCCTCCGCACACCCCCTGGGTGTGACCTGGTGCTACAGGCTTTCCTGACAATCAGAAATCCAACCATTCAATCTGACTGGCCGGGAAAGATGTTAAAACATGTGCTGCAGCTACAAGTCCTCTCAGCCTTCCCATAAATATCAGGGCTAAAGTGCTTGTCCTGGGAATAATCCATCAAAAATAAATGCATTGAGCAAGCAAGTGTTGAAAATCTCCAGACGATCATTTCACTCTGAAAAGGGACCAGCATTTAATCACCCCAAGCACATTTGATGCAAGAGGTTGGTGGTTGGGCCTCCAATGATAAAATGAAAAGAGCAGCGTTAATTTGCATCAACTCCGTCACCCATTGTGAACTGTGGTTACTCGTTTCTGACAGATTTAGAACAATAGACACAAGCCAGTGAGTCAACCAATGAAACAGTAATTAAACCCACTATGGGGTGAATCATGCTAAGCCCCTCTGCTGGTGAGATCAGCATGACAGTTAGGTACATGAATGAGTCATAAGAAATGGAAAAGTACCAAGTATGATTCCTTATCTTTAATAAATTAGATTATCTTAATTTGGGTGAAGGATGATTGCTATAGTTGGCCTCAGATGTCCTGGGTTAGGGAGGGAGAAGAGTTGACCAAGGATACCTATTGTTGGAAAATATGTTTATATAGACATTGTATGAGAAGAGAATTGAACTCAATTGGACCTTCTGTCATCTTTGCCAAGTATTATATCAACTCTGCCAGACTATGATGTGAAGAATGGTCAGAAGTGGCGAAAGCTTGTCAATACTTTTGGAATTGCTTTCAAAAGAGGATGGAGAGAAGAGTGGAAAAGATTGTGGGGGAAAGAAACACAGAGTGTTGTATTATTTGATCACTTAAGAGGGCCATGTGCACATAGCTGACAACAACAGAATGAGCAGCTTAAATGCTAATTTAAAGTCTAACTCCATACCTAAGTAGAAGAGTTGAGAGAGAGACAGAACACTATACTTGAGGTGAACAGTAAAGCAGATTCAAAGGAAAGAAATCACTGTGCTATATCAAATTACAGCAGGTGACAAGAGTTGTTGACAATATCAAGTTTTACTTACAGATGAAAACTGTATTAATGCCAATCTCCCTAATCTAGGTGTTAGGATCTATACTTTAAGACATTGTGAAGGGAAGGAAATTTCAAGTACCCACCCATTTAGGACACTAGCTTATTGGAAGTTCCTGGTGGTTGTTATGATCCCAACTGATGTTACCACTGGACAAGTCAGGTCCTACGGTGTAACTGGCTTGATAGATCTTAACTTTTATTTTTTTTTAGAAACATGGAGAGTGGCTGCTGAACAGAGTCGCAGGAGTCAGCTGATGAGCTTTTAACAATAGACTAAAACATTTATTAAACAAGAAAAGATCAAATATATCACAATACTCCTTCACCCACAATACTGTATAGATACATACAGATTCGTAAGGATAACACAACTTACAAAAGCTATCTTATACTCTAATGTTTGCAGTAAGTACACAGTCCATGTAAACCAATAGGCGACCTGTAGTCAGGCACACCAAACTCTGAAACCAAGTGACAGATGCTACCTCAAACAGATGCTGTGGGTCTCTTATCAAATCCACAGATGCTTGTCACCGTCAGCCAACTGGTCTCACTGAATTCTGTCTTTCACAAGAGGATTTCCAATCTCCACTTTCGAAGAACTCGCTTGGGAATCTTCTCCCAAATTTTGCTTTCTCTCAGATGACTTCCACAAGGGTCCACCTCCAGGGTTTCAAACTCTCCTTCCAAAGTTCCTCTCCCCTGGATCACCACATGCATTCAAGCTTTCTTCCACGCACTCTCTCTCAGACTTAGCTATAGCAAAAAGAACACCACTCTTTTATATTGAAGAGTTACAGACTTCCAGCTGTCTCCTTGGATCTTCAGGCTTCCCAGAAGCCTATTTTTCTTTAAATCTGCGCCCTACAGCTTTCTCCCTTTAAGGTTGGAGCCTTTCTCTGCTCCTCACTTTCAACTTCATTTGACAGGACCTTTTCCAGATTCCTGTCCTTGTCCTTTGTCTTACCTTAAAGGACTTCTTGGGCCTTTCTCTTTATTCTTTAGGACCTGTTCCCTGCAGTTCCCTCTCCCAATAGACTGTTGATAACTTGGTGTTTCCCTTGAGATCCAGAACTCATTTGACATTCACTGTTACTTTAACTTTAGGGCAACTCATCTAAGATTCTTAGACTTATTTCCCTCAGTAGTCTGCTAGTATGTCAGCTGGAGAGAGACTTAAACTGCTCCTTCATCTGCAAGCATAATGACCAACTGAACTCAAATTGCTTTTGGTTTCTTTGGCTGCAATTTTCCAGCACCTCACACCAGCAGGACCTTCTGTCCCGCCGATGTGAATGGAGATTTCAATGGCTCACTGTCCCTGTCATGGGGCTACCTGTTTGTTTTAACTTCCCTTCAAGAGTCGTAAACCTCATTAAAATATGGGCCTCTTTCAAAGTGAAACTAAAACTCAAGTTCTCCCTTTCTTAACACATAAACACAGACATATAAATTAAACTTAAACTTAAAGCTAAGACTCATTCCTAACACACAGATACAAATGTAACTTACTTAAACTATCTCTGGCTCCTAACATGGTATCTCGGCCTTTAGAAAAATCTGTTCAGATTATTTTGCTCTCCTGTACTACTTTCATTTGAGGAAGCATTGATGCTGATGACCACCTGCTCTTATTCTCCAAGGGTGATTCAACCTCTTAGAAATAGCTTCTCACCCCCTCCTCAAGTAAAATCTCAGTGGCTTCATTAGAGGACCGAGTTGTTTCACGGCTGATTTCGCCCCTTGTCAGGATTTCTCTTCTGGATGCTCACCATTTTAAGCTGCCGCAAACATGGAAGTCCTGGAGCAGCACACAGCCACCTTGCTCTGCAAAGGGTGAGCTCTCAATCAGACCCACTTCTCAATTACCTAGCAGAATTAAATTATGCTGACTGTGGAAGGTTCTATTGTTCACAAATGATTTGGTTTTAGGATTTAGAAGTACAATAGCATAGTGGACTAATAATCCTGAGGTCTGGCTTAAGGATCTGGATACAAGAGTGCAAATAACACAACAGTAGCTGGAGAGTTTAAATTTAATTCATTACATAAAATAAAAGCCTGGAATATAAAGCTAGCATCAATGATGGAAACCAAACTAACGGCTTGTTGTAAATCCCCATCTAATATAGTAGTAACCCTTTACAGAAGGAAATCTGCCATCCTTACCTGTCTGGCCCACATGTAGCATCCGATTCTCAGCACAGCGATTGACTTTTAACTGCCCTGTGATAACTTGATGGAGCAGTAGGTTTGGCGAAGGAAAGGCTAAAGTTTATTTAGGACACATGAAGAGGTGCTTGCGCTCTAGGCGTGATACCCCCATCGGAAGCCCCACCTACAGGATTACCTGCACAATAAGCCTATTGGTTGAAGCATCAGTAATCGCCTCACATGATGAGTAATTGACAGGAGGGAGGGGCAATACATCTAGCTACTACACTTCCTCCCCCTTTAAGTTTCTTACATTTACAGTAAAAATAAAGTCAGAAAATCCAGCAAGCATTTGTAGAGTCTCTGGTGATCACAAATCAAGTGTCTGAGGAGCTGAAACAGGTAGCTTCTGATGTTGCTGGCAAAGGGAACAGTGTTTAATCATGTTCTCGATGTCAGTGTTTATTCCTGGCCACCAGTCATGGCTACATGCCAGGATCTTCACCTCCGATATGAAGGCAAAATTCTGCGGATGCTGGAAATCTGAAACAACATCAAAAAGTGCTGTAAAAACTCAGCAGGTCTGACAGCATCTGTGGAGAGAAAGACAGAGTTAACATTTTGAGTCCGGAAGAGTCATATGGACTTGAAATGTTAACTCTGTCTTTCTCTCCACAGGTGCTGTCAGACTTGCTGAGTTTTCCCAGCATTTTTTGTTTTTGTTTCACCTCCGATATGCCTGAGTATGCACTGTGGAGCTCGGCCAAGAGTGACTCTCTACCCCTGTGATGGGACCACGACTCTTGAACCCCACAAAATTCTGCCTTGACAACTCAGTTCAGTGTTTCTGGAATAAAATGTGCGTAAGTCATCAGGCACAAGTGTTCTTGGCCAACCTTGTAAATCAAAGTCTTTGACTTTTAACAGTATGGGGGGCTGGGGTTTTCTGTGCCTGCTAGGCATGTTTGGTGATGTGAGCGGATAATATGGCGCGATCAGTTTCACAACAGCGTGAAACTAGTTCGTGATCGTCTGCTCAGCTGCCGATGGTGGGCCACGCTCTCTGCCTCATTGTAATATGTCAGCATATCATTATTAGGCCAGCCCGCTGGAATTGTGTCCGCCCATGTTGGTGGGAAAGCACGTCAACATGTTTCACAATAGCACATAAGTGAAGTGCACTTGGCGGGCTGCACTTCATTCAGGACTTCAAGGTTTGTTTGCCTACCTTGCTTCAGTCAGCACTCGCAGCCATCAGCGCCAGGCTTCACAGACAACACCACATCACTTTTAGGGAGGCTTACGGCAGGTGTCTACCTACTGGATCAGCCATATGTGGATGATTTTTTCAATGGCTGCAGGGCAAGGTATTGTTTGGCAAAGGGGGAGAAGTGGCCTCAGGCAAGGGAAGAGGTTGCAGGACAAGAGCTAAACTGGGGAAGGAGGGTATCCCAGGGCGTGTATGGGGTTACATGTTGATCTGTGCAAGTGGTGTCAAGATGGCGAGGACTGAGGAGGCAGCCTCCAGAGGAGATGAAGCCAGATTGAGATGTGAGGGTGTGTGTGTGAGAATGGGTGGTGGTGTCCCTTGAGCTGGCAGTGAGTGAGATGCCAGTGAATGTGTGATGGGCTCGAGTGTGTGAGTTTAAAGTGCTGAGATGGTTGCCACACCATGGCTGCATGGATGAGATCATTCATCTTCTATCTGCATTGGATAACCAACCTCTTCTGTGCCATTGCCTACCAAGCTGGAGTGGTAATGTAGCTGCCTCTCCTGAGGCCAGAGCAGGGTAGAGGACATCACAGCGGGTCTCCACAGCATCCAAAAGGCACTCAAAAGCTACAGTCTTCTTGCTTTTCGGGGCCATGTCTTCCTTGCTGCAGTCCTGGGCTGGAAGCACTGAGTGCGGCTGGACTTTAAATGTGGTGCCCAGTGTGATGAAGCGGTGAGGTGACAGCGTGACAGGCGAATCGGAGCCCGCCCACCATGGAAACGGCGTGTTTCCCGGGAATGCATAAATAACGTGGCGGGTTTGGGACGATATGGCCTGAAAACCCGCCACTGCGGCCGGTGGGTAAAATGGGGAGGATTTCCCATCGGGCCCAGTGCAGAGACGGGCCCCACACACCGACGCGTAAAATGACGCATGGTGACATCAGGCATGTGTCCCGATGTCACCGTGCGTCATTCAGATCTTCAGTTCGGTGGGCATGCACCAGAGTTGGCTGCGCACCCGCCTCCCTGTCAAAGACCTGTTAAGGCCATTAATAACCTAATTAAAGCAATTGTCAGAGCTGTCCGTCCAACCTTAAGGTTGGGGGGTCGCAGGCGAAGAGCCCAGGCGGCCTTCGCAATTATTACGGAACTTCATCCACGGGCAGGATAAGGTTTCATGAAGGGTTTACAACTTAAATAAAAATTTTTATTAAAATTCACAAACCGGTCCCAGCTCATGTGACACTGTCACATGAGGGGACATGTCTGAATAGTTTTTTTTTTATTTTTAACATCTTTTGCACTTCACTTATTTTCCCTGAGGCACGGATCTGTGTTAGGGAGATTTCTGCGCTCCTTTGTGCGCATGCGCGTGAAAGAGCGCAGGCCCCAACTCTCCCTCCTACCCCCTCCCGCGCAGGTAGCGCTGACCACTTCCGGGTACGCGTCACGCTGGGCGGGCCTTAATTGGACCACCGAGGCAAAATGGCGGCACGCAGCCAATCTCGGGTGGCGATCAGCTCCGTGCACGCTCCTGACTGGCCTGTCCGACGGGGAGAAAATTCCCCCAATGTCATTTTACCCTCTCACTACAGCACTCAGTGCAAATCTGGGACGACTCTACCCTGGTTCTCTGCCCAATTCTTGGTCCATTTGGCATACACAAGTGATGAGTTCAAGTAACAATAACTCTTGTGGAATGGGTGTATTGACAAGGCTACCCGGTAAAGGAAGATGACAAAGTGCACCTGCATTGGCTATATCTGAGCCAAGGCAGTACAGGAACTTGTACTCATAAGCTGATAGCATCAAAGTGCATCGTTGAATTCTCGCTGAAGCTATAGGCGGAATAGCTTTGTCTTCGCTGAACAAACCTGTCAGCGGCTTATGGTCAGACACATTATAAATTGTCGCCCGTGTAGGTATCGGTGAAACTTCTTGACACCAAATACAACAGATAATCCCTCTTTTTCCAACTGAGTAGCCCTTCTCAACTTGGAAAAGTCTTAGGATATTAGTTTAACTTTGCTGCTTTGTCAGCTGTTGGCTTTTAGTCACAGCAAATGCGTATAGTCTGGTCTGGTTTGACAACGGGGACTATGGGTGTGGTTCACTCAGCTAACTGGACCGGCTGAATTATTCCCAGCTTTTCTAACCTGCACAACTCTGCCTTCCACTTCTTCCTTTTGTGAGTGAGGCATTGAAGAAATGTGGCGTTGCCTGGGGATTTTAGCTTGCATGCCCTTCAGTATTCCGACTCATCTCGAAATGCAGTGTCATATTTATTCAAGAGCTCTGGAATGCGATGGGACTTCAAAGGAAATATTTCTGACCAGTCTAGTTTTATTTTCTGCAGCCAGTCTGGACCCAAAGGACTGGCCCCCACCCCACCCCGCGTTATGGTTTTCACAGGCAGTTGGGCTGTCTGTTGTTTGTAGCAGACTGGGACAGCAGCAGTGCCTTTGACCTGAATGGATTCTCCAGTGTAAATTCTCAGCTTGGCAGACATCCACTCCAACGTCAGTGGCTGACTCCCCTCACTGAGGTATTTGAATGTGTGCTCCCCAACAACAGTAGTTGAAGCACTGATATCCACCTCCACCTGCAGTTGTTTGTCAATAACTTGCGCTGTCACTGAAATGGGCTCAGATTTAACAGCAGCCACGTGATACAGAGAGTATACGTCAGTAATAGCAGCCTCAGTCTTTGCTGTATCCGTTAGCTCAATTAGATTCATTTGTTGTTTTGCTGTTTGCCTATCCTTTGTTCTGCACTGTCTAACCAGGTGTCCTTTCCTGTGGCAACAATTGCATCCTGCCTCTTTGAATCTACAAATGTCTGCTCCATGATTTCCTCCACATCTGTAGCAATGCCGCACTTTATTAGCTGACATGTCAGCAATAGGTTCCCTCAGTCTTCATGTAGTGGGCATAGAATCGCGTTTAAAATCTGCTGCTCTGATTTTCACGCTATGCTCCGTGGCAGAGTTCCACCCAAGATGGAGTACGGCGCTACTATCCACATGCTGCAAAGCCTGCGAGACTTTCACAGCGCTTTCCATAGCGAGAGAAAGCTCCAAGGCGCGCTTGAAATCGGTATCAGATTCGGCTAGCAAGAGGCGCTGTATGACATCGTCCTTGACTCCGCTTACAAGTCTGTCCCGCAGCTTATCGTTCAAGGCATCCCCAAACTCACAGTATTCAGTTCACTTGTTTCAGATTAGCCACAAAGGTAGCAATGGACTCTCCTGGGGCACCAACTCTCGAATTAAACTTCAAACGTTGCATGATCACAGACAACGTGGCTTGAAAGTGCGATTTCACGAGTTCGATTAACTCACTGTACGACTTAGAACTGGGTGTGTTTGGGGCAGCCAGGTTTCAAATCGGGTTATATGTTTTGCTTCCACATGCACTTAGAAGGATAGCTTTACATTTTACTTCAGCAATAATCTAATACACAATGAAATAGAACCCGAGTCACTCGACATACTGACTCCGATCTTCAATGTTAGCATGGCATGGATCAATTCTTCCTAATGGTGACGTGACTGGTAATTATTTTTTTAACTTCATTTTACTCACACCAACCAGGGTGAAGTACGCAGCAGAAATCAATCTTATCCTCATCATCAAATGGAATAACTTGATGGAGCAGCAAGTCCAGTGAAGAAAAAGTTAAACTTTATTTAGGAGAAATGTAGAGGGTGCTTGCGCTCTAGACTCAACCCCTCCATCAGAAGCCCCACCCATAGGATGACCCACACAATAAGTTAATTGGTTGAAGCCCTCGTAATTACACCACGTGATGAGTGATTGACAGGAGGGAGAGACAATACATCTAGTTACTCCATGCCCTCTGAGCATATCAGTCAATTGCATTATCGAGCAGATTGTCAAGGGCAATTAGGGATGGGCAATAAATACTGGCCTTGCCAGTGACACTCACATCCCCTGAATGAATTAATAAAAATAAAGTATAATATCAAAAGCTGTAGATGGATTAGACAGATGGATGATGTTTCCATTTGTGAGACAGTCCAAAACAGGGGGCCATTAATATAAGGTCATCGCTAATAAATCCACTAAGTAACCAAGGGTAAACCTCTTTACCCAGAGAGTGGTTAGAATGTGGAACATGCTGCATGTGGTTTTTTGTGGTGCATAGCACAGGTGCATTGAAGGAGGAGTTAGATAAGCACTAATACTGAAGCAAAATGCTCTGGATGCTGGAAATATGAAATAAAAACAAAAAATGCAAAAAAAAAAACCACTCAGCTGGTCAGGCAGCATCTTTGCAAGAAACAGAGTTAACTTTTCAGGTTGAGTGACCTTTCATCAGAACAGCTCAGATACACACATGGGCCTGAATCGTAAGCTCGGCGGGCGGACGCGATCGGCAGGCCTTGGATCGGCTGGGAAACGGACCGCCCGACTGTGATCAGCCCCCAACCCCGATTTCATGCTGGCCGGCCGTTAATTGGCGCGTTGAAAAACTCAGCACTGCCGGGTGGGGACAGGAAGAGGGCGGCCGATGATGTCAACACTGGTGCGGGTCAACACTGACCGAAAGATCCCCGAAGGCAGAGATCTGCCCCAGGGAGCTGCAGACCCGCCCGACAAACGTTCCAATAAAGTTTTAAAAAGCAGGAAGAAAAACGCCCGAGCATCACAATCAGGCACCTGAAAATATAAATGATAAAAATGCTGCCCACAGATTTTTGTTTTTATTTTATTTCACAACGGAAAGCTCATTCCACCCTTGGATGAGGTTTGATGAAAAACGTAAAGGCCGCCTGGCCGATTGGCCCATCCGCCACCCATATGGTTGGTCGGGTGATGAAAAATAGCAGACCTTTGCGCCGTTAATGGGCTTAATTGCCCTCTTAATAGTCGGTGGGTGCACTACCGACTTTTGTGCGTGCTCGCCAAGCGAAATATTGCATGAGTGCGCAACGACATTGGGATGCCCGCCCAATGTCATCTGGTACGATTTCACACCCGATTGGGTGTGAAATCAACGTAAAATTCAGCCCGTGGTGTGAAAAGTAAGGATATACTGAAAGGTTGAGATGAAGGGGCATGAGGTGGAGTGGGGGGACTCGTTTGTAGACTAGTTGTGTCGAATGTCCTCTTTCTGCCTAATAAATACTATGTAATACTCATACATTATGATCCAGGCAGATACAATTCAGGCACAATGCACTTCATAAAAATAAAAACAAAAAAACTGCGGATGCTGGAAATCCAAAACAAAAACAGAATTACCTGGAAAAACTCAGCAGGTCTGGCAGCATCGGCGGAGAAGAAGAGAGTTGACGTTTCGAGTCCTCATGAAGGGTCATGAGGACTCGAAACGTCAACTCATTTCTTCTCCGCCGATGCTGCCAGACCTGCTGAGTTTTTCCAGGTAATTCTGTTTTTGTTTTACAATGCACTTCATGTTGGACTGGTCAGAAATTCCAGGCCACTGGTCCTGTTTTAACAAGATCATTCACTAGTTGAAATCCTTCCTGCAGTTCTGTAACTCGATCTGCAGAATAGGAAAACAGTGATTGTTTCCTGTATGGTATTATCTGAATTGTGTTACCATTGGCATAATTTATATTGCCACTTGCTTCTCAAAGAATCATTTTACCAAAATAGAGTAGATGATGACATGGAATGGCAGGACCTCTGAAACTCTGTTCTCTGAGACTTCATTTCAGTTTTTTGCTTAATCATTAGACTCTCTAGCCCTCATCCCTCACGCCCTTATCCACTTTCCGTACCCATACATGGCAACTCATTGTCCCTATGCTAATTTAATGCCAACTATAATTGCCCCACTGACCCTCATGTCACCTATGCCAACCTAGTGCCAACTGATGACCCCCTCACCATCCTTTCCCTTCACACCCTCCATGACAACTCACCTAATGCCTACCATGGGCAGACCTCAGGAGTCTTTATTCTTTTGTGGGATGTGAGTGCCACTGATGATGCCCATCAACGAATGGCTTTCTAGGCCATTTCTGAGGCAATTAACAGTCAACTGCATCAAAAAAACAGAATTACCTGGAAAAACTCAGCAGGTCTGGCAGCATCGGCAGAGAAGAAAAGAGTTGACGTTTCGAGTCCTCATGACCCTTCAACAGAATAGTTCTGTTGAAGGGTCATGAGGACTTGAAACGTCAACTCTTTTCTTCTCTGCCGATGCTGCCAGACCTGCTGAGTTTTTCCAGGTAATTCTGTTTTTGTTTTGGATTTCCAACATCTGCAGTTTTTTGTTTTTAGTCAACTGCATCATGTGGATCTGTAGTCACATGTAGGCTAGATCAGGTTAAAAAAATAGGCATTAGAGAACCAGATGGGTTTTTATGACAATCGATGATAGTCTATTATGAGGACTAGCTTTCTATTTTAGATTTATTAATTGAATTTATATTCCACCAGCTGCCATAATGGAATTTGAACCCATGTTCCCAGAGGATTAGCCTGTGCTTTTGGCTACTAGCCCAATGGCAGCACACAACCATATCCCCTGAAGCATGCTAAGTTGAAATAAAATATCTATTACAGAGTTCACTGTTGGAGAAAACAGTCTAATTCATGAAATCCCATTCAAAACATTTAAATCTCTGAAGTACTTAATCTCTCATCAAAACAAACATAACCTCATATCAAAGACAGCTAATGATTTAATAACCTCTTTGGGCTGACGATTAAACTGTGAATGTAGGACCACCCTCCTGTCCCATCCCCCCCCAACCTCCCCTCGATGCTCTCGATAATGATAGCTTTTGGAAAGTAGTCAATCATTACTGATCATAGCACTTATGTCAACATATAGCTGTTGAAATTGTAAGAACAATTTTTTCTTCAACTCTCACATTTACAGGCAGTTTTCTTTTCAATGTTTAAAGGGTTAGCCATTTAAATAATTTGTGAACTTTCAGAGTCCTGCAGATCTTATCCCCCTTCAAAAACATTTACAACTTCTCAAAGCTTCATAACTCTCTGTGGGATAAGAGCCCTGCTGCAGGAAAAATAAAGTCTGTTTGAAATCAGCATGGAGTTCAAATGGCCCTGCTGAGTTCTGATTTCCCTCATGTGAAAGTTATGTTCTGTCCCATTCCCCTACCAGTGAAAAATGGGATCTGTCGGAAAAAAAGGTGGAACTTCTGAACCCAGGACCCACCCACCATTTTGGAAGGTTAGCACGACTCCACAAAAATCCAGGCCTTAGCATTTTTGACTTCTGGCCCAAATTGAAAGGGGTTTTTCAGTACCGAACCAAAACCTGTATCATTGTATAAGCTCTGCATAGTTAACATAACCAGGCTTAAGAATTAGTTTCTTAATTGAGCTATAATCACCACTGGAGACCACATGGAATACCTACCATGCCCTCCTGACCTACTGATCGATGGCCAATTAACATGCCATTAAATCAATGTATATGGGATAAAACTATCTGGCTGATTTTATTCACAGCTTTAAATACCAACTAAAGCCAAATGGTTAAAGCAAGATTTTGAAAGGACACAGACTAAAAAAGAGTCATAATTTGAATCATTCCACAAGTAAGTATAATGTCTGATAGATTATTTCCTACAAAGCCAAACAGGCAACAGAGTATGAAATGAGATTTGGTTCTTCTGTAAACTGTGGCCTTGGAACATAGATGCTGTGAATTTCCATTTCTTCCATAGGGTCTGAATTTTTGTACCAGAATTAAGAACCTTCAGGTGAATCCCAGAATTTACATACTCTTTAGATCAGAAACCAGTTAAAACATATCTTTGGAATCCCAACCTTGTTGATATGATCCTCACAGCAGCCTTCTCTCTTGTAAGACAATGGTTTGTGCCCTGGTGATCAGCTCTGTGTTAAGCATCACATCATGTGGCTCAGAAGCCCCAAATGATGTGATAAGCTCCCTCTCCCTAATCTCACCCTTGTTCTTCCCCTGTAGCCTGTTCAACACTTCTCTCTTTCCTTCCTTTCTTGGGATTTATCTGAGTTCCTATAGGTGAGGCAGCTGGCACAAAATTGAAGCTTTGGCTGGAGCTAGCCGCCTGTGGATGTGTGATCAGCACCAGCAACTCTCACCGAGTATGCTGTCCACCTTTGGGCTTTTTGCTTTATGTCAGGCCTGGACCTGACAATAAGGTTGCATTTGACCGAATCTAGTCCCAAGAAGCCCCAGTAAAACCAAAGTCAGTGTGTGTCGCTGAGTACTCTGCAATGGTTGGAGTAATAGCTGCCATAATGGAAGGTGGTCGGTCATAGGTGTTAAAGCCAAGTATCTTAAGCCAAGAACATCTTGCAGAAGTTCCTCAGGTCAGTGACCTATAGGCCCATCCACCTTTAGTTGCTTCATCAGTGACCTTCCATTCATCATGAGGCCAAAATGCTTCCATTCATTGATTGCAATGTGTTCAGTTGCATTCATAATTTATCAGGCAGTGAAGAAATCCATACCTACTTGCAGCAAGCCCTGGACAACATCCAGGCTTAGGTTAATAAGTAATATTTGAACCATACAAATGTCAGGCAATGAGCATTACTAACAAGTGAGAACATAACCACCCAAGTCCATGCACCCGCCTCCCCCCCACCATATCCCAACATTCAATGGCATATTAGTGAATCTCCACTATCAACAGCCTGGAGATCATCATTGACAAAAAATTCATCTGGAGAAATCCCATACATGTGTTGACCACTCCGGCAGGTCAACATCTGGCTCTTCTGCCTCTCTTTCATCCACAAGACACAAGAAAAATGGGATGGAATACTTTGCACTTGCTTGGATGTGTGCGGTTGCAACAACACTCAAGAAGCTCAATACCACCTAGAACAAAGCTGACCACTTGACAGGCATCTCATCCACAAGTCTTAAGTCTGCCCCCCCACCACCACCAACATACTTCAGCTGCGATGTGGACGGTCTGCAGAATGCACAGTGAGAACTCACCGAGGCTTTTTCAGCAGCACCTGTCAAATCCTGACTCCCACCATCTGGAAGGACGAGGATGACAGATACTTTGGAACACCATCGCTTTCAAAATCTCCTTCCAAATCGGACACAATCCTAGAACTTGCTGCCTAACAGCATAGTCAGAGTATCTTCACCACAAGGACCCGCAGCTGCCCGGTCAGGGCAACTAAAACTGGGTAATAAATGCCAGCCTTGCCAGGGACACCCACACCCCAAGGATGAATTAAGAATGTTTTTTAAATGTAATAACCATGTTGTGATCCTTATGTCATCACTTGCAATTTCATGGCAAGGAAAAGAGATTGTGAATAACCATCGGTCATAGTTGACCCGAGTTCAGACTTATTTTATCATTTGCTTTATAATATCATAAGGTACAGTTCAGTGAAGATATGCACTGTAACCTGTTCTTACTAAATGTGTTCAATTAAAATTATATTTTGAATGTAGTTAAATATTCAGCTGTTTGCACATAATGAATAGCCTGGTTTTGCTATTCTACAGGGTCACTTGCAGGGCTATTTACTTGCATGACACTCCATTCATCATTGCACTACAGCTGTGATGGAAAATCATTCTAGTAGTCTTTTTAGGAAAGCTTGTTAGA
This sequence comes from Carcharodon carcharias, assembly GCF_017639515.1. Classification (NCBI taxonomy): domain Eukaryota; kingdom Metazoa; phylum Chordata; class Chondrichthyes; order Lamniformes; family Lamnidae; genus Carcharodon; species Carcharodon carcharias. The sequence goes on from NC_054477.1 coordinate 153,680,581, forward strand.
TTTGTTATTGTTCTGTCGATTAAAAATGTGATGCAAAAAACATGCGCTAGGGAGGAAACACTTTAGAATTTTTGGTGAGATGCATTTTGCAACAACTGTTTACATTAATGAACCTTATTCTAGCATTGCAAGGAATTTGCACATCTAGAAAACATGACTGAAGTTGTGCACATCCAGTGATAAGTCCTTGTAAGGATATTCCGGGATGATATCTGACAATTCAGACAGAACTGCTTGTGATTAAGGATGGAATTGTACCAGATTTGCACTAAATGCGGCAGTGGGTGTGAGAAAAGCTATTTTACCCACCGGCTGTAATGGCAGGTTTTTGCGCCTTACTTTTGCCTCATTAATTCTGCAGTCACAGGAAACATGGCGACTCGCTGGTGACCAGCCCCCAATTTGCCTATCGTGCCATTACCTTGCCAATTCCTCACACTAGGCGCCATATTTAAAATGAAGCCATGCACACACTTCTTAATGCTTGCAGCCCAGGACTACTCCAGTGAAGACATGACCCCGACATCCAAGTAGGGCACAGCCCACCAGTTCAATGATGCATCCCTGGGACATCTTCTGGATGCCGTGGAGGCCCACCGCGATGTCCTCTACCCCCACTCTGGCCACAGGAGGCCCATCAGACTCACCGTTCTGGCTTGGGAGGCAATGGCAGAGATGGTTAGTGTCAATGCTGCACACAAGAGGTCAGCCATCCAGTATAGGAAATGGATGAATGATCTTATCCGTGCTGCCAGGGTAAGTCAACCATCTCATCAATCTCAACTCACCCACTCGCAAGCCCATCACACATTCACTGGCATCTCACTCGCTGCCAGCTCAAGGGACATCACCACTCACTCTCTCACACACACCCTTACATTTCCCTATGCCCTCATCTCCTCTGGAGATCACCTCCTCATCCTGTCCATGGTCCACTCAACACACACACACACACACACACACACACACACACGCACACGCCTGGCATCCTTCTCATTTGGCCTGGCATGCGCCTTGCTCACACTCTCTTCATCTGTCTTTACGCAGGATAGGATCATGCACGATCAATGGGAGATTTCCCAGACTGGGGGTGGAGGGCCGAACATCAAGGTTGAGAGTCGAGTGTTGGAGCTGATCAGAGAGGACGTTGACTGTTCCTGCGATGATGATGAGGTTGGCAGCGAACACCCAGATGAGGATCCTGCATGATCCACCTCTCAATGGGGCACTGAGTCCACTGTTCTGTGTTCAATGTGGCTGATAAGCACTAATAATCTCCACTTTCTGTCCTAGGCACATCTGACACAACACCCTCAGGCAACTGTGACCCCGACTCCAGCACTGAGAGCACTTTGGATGAGGACTCTGAGGGGAACTATGTTGAAGACCCATCACAACACTTACTCACACTCTCCACCAGCACAGCGACAAACACCTTGGTGGGACCTAGATGTAGAGTAGCATCGGAATCACAATCTAGTGAGCACAGCACACAATCTGTTCCAAAGCAGGCAGAGGCGGGGTCATCTGAGGGCATTGGCATCGGAGGACTACTGGAGGCCAGAAATATGCTGAGTCTGAGTCAGATGATGAGCTCCTGGACTCGGTCCTCAATCAATTAGTGGAGCTGCAAAGACAAATCACGGGAACATCAGGAAGGGATGTCTGCTGCACTCCTCAGATTGCAAGGCACAATGGAGGAACCTGTCCGCCTTCAGTCTGAGGTGATAGCTTCGGCATGCCAATGCACCGAGGTCAATGCTGGCAGGATGGCAGCCGCCATGGAGACCTTGGTCCAGGACATTGGCTCTGCATGACTGCACAGACTGAACTCTATCTCTGATGCCATATTGGCCTCCAACAATGTCAACGTGAGATGGGTTTGAGGCAGCTCAATCTCACTCCAGTTTCCACCTCTCCTCAAGGAGTCAGCCTGGGGCCCTCAGGCACTCATAGGGAGGAGGACCTGCAACTTGGCACCCCAGGGCCATCCACCCAGGTGACTGCGGGAATGCCTGGTCGATCCAAATCCATCCTTCCTTTGACCCCCATAGCTCCAGCTCCACAGCCCAAGGTGCATCTGGTCCACAGCAGGACATACAAAGCAAACCTCCAGGTCTCAGCCCTTCAGAGGGCGCATGCCAAAGTCATCACAGACAGGCCATCGCAATCAGCAGGCTGCCTCCTCCTCCACTGTGGATCTCATGGGAGCACCAAAACGTAGCAGCAGGGTTAGGAAGGTTAAAAAGATGTAGTTACACAGTATGGGCACGGGTGTTAATCACTGGTACGTAATGTTCACTATTGTAAATAAACTCCCAACAATGTCTCCTTGCCTATGGCTCCTTGTTATGATGAGCAATGTTCGTGTCACTCAGATGTGAAACCTTGGTTCCTGCACAAGATAAAAGCAGGTGTCTCAGTCCAGGGCCTCTTCCCTGTGCAGTGTGTAACCTTCAGACCAAGGTGATGGTCCAGCTTCACACTCACTGGACACATTTGTTGTTGCTGCCAGAATGTCATGGGCAGGCGTCAGAGTTCATCGTTCTCTCTGTGTGCTCTCAGCACCTTTGAGTTGGGGTTGGCCCCCGATCTCTTCAGTATCTATGTCCGGGGATGCTGTGCTCCTGAAGGGGACAGGTGCTGAAGGCTGGCAAAGGATCAGGTGTACTTAAATTTTCACAGCTATGTCTCCATGACATGACCCTGATCACAGTGCGCAAGTGAGCTGCCCTCAACCAGGCAGGAGTCAGACATTCACAGAAGCAATGTGAAGATCTATAGAGTGTCCTCACTGCGGGTGGTCATCATCCTCCTGGAAAATAGTGACTATTAGGGCCTCCGCTGTGACTCCCTGACACGTGCATTGCCATCCGCCACACAGGTGTCAAACATTCACAGATGCAAGATGAGGATGTCAGGACTGTCCTCACTGCATCTCCTCATCATCCTCCACGAGTCTTGCGGCTCTGAGGGCCTCCCAAGCCTGCCTGCCTTGTCTGGCCAGTCCGATGGCCTCATCACCGCCATCCTTGCCTTTGAGTACCTCATCACTGTCATCCCCTTCGACATCCTCCTCATCGGAGGAGGTGTACCGCTCTTCCATTTCCTCCTCAGCCAGGTCCTCCCTCCATTGCAGCACCAAGCAGTGTAGTGCAGCAAGCTATGATGATGCACAACACCCTCGGGGGACTGTATTACAGTGCTCCACAGCACCTGTCGAGGTACTGGAACCTGATTTTCAAGATGCCTATCATTTGCTCCACCAAAGTCCAGGTTGTGGCATGAGCCTCATTATACCATTGCTCTGCTGCAGTCTGAGTCATCAGCCATGCCGTATGTGGGTAGTCCTCATCCCTGAGGAGCCAACCCGGCAGCCCCTGTGGACCCTGGAAGATGTCAGGGATCTGAGACCTGCTGAGGATGTAGGATTCATGGATGCTCCCTGGGAATTGTGCGCAGACATGTAGGGTTTGTTTGTGGTGGTCACTGACCAGCTAAACATTCAGGGAGTGGAAGCTCTTGTGGTTGACGCATTTGACTGCCCGTTGCCACGAGGATCTAAATGCCACATGAGTGCAGTTGATGGCACCCTGCACCTGTGGAAAACCTGAGATTTGGGCAAATCCCAGCATTCTTGTTTCCTGGCTTTCCTGATCCCGGTTGAAATGCACAAAGTTCTATGCCATCACGAAGATAGCCTCCATAGCCCCCTGGATACGCTTGTGCATGGCCACTTGTGAGATCCCACACAGGTCGCCTGTGAAGCCATGGAAGGAGGCACTTGTGTAAAAATTTAGTGCCGCAGTCACTTTCGTGGCCACTGGCAATGGATGCCCTCTACGTCCCCATGGCGCCAAATCCTGCAGCAGGTGGCATATGTGACCGACCAGTTCCCTAGACATGTGCAGTCTTTGGCAACACTCGTTCTCAGTCATCTGCAGACATGGCAGGCACCATCTATAGGCCCTGGGTCTACTGAGGTGCCTATAAGTGACAGCTCTCTATGGATCTTCAGCTGTGTGCGCAGCAGACCCTGCTGCCCCTTTGTCTTGAAGGAGGTGCTCCTCCCTTTGCCCAGCCAAGCACCTCTGTGCTCACTTCTTCTTCTTCTTCTTTGCTCTCCGTAAGCCATGGGGCACACCGCTAAATCACCAGGCTCCATGATCCTGATGTTCTCCTCCTGCAGGATCAAAGAGAGAGAGAGATGCGTAGGTTAGCATATGTGTCCTAAGAACCTCTCTTGATTAAGTCTGAAAGCTTCTTCGCGCATGCAGGAGAGTGCTGGCCGTCACTTGAACGCCTAGTGTGTAGTGCGCTTCATGACTGTCCGAAACCCCATCTACCTCCGCCCCACTCCACTTCACCGATTGGCAACAGCTTTGCCCATTGGACTCCATGCTGTGCTCTCAGCTCAGGCTCAGGCATTCTCCTAGCCTGCTCTGCAAGACTGCGCTGTTAGCTTAAACCATGGGAGAGACAGGTCCAAACCTTAATAAATGCAAGGGGCTGTGAGCGCCTCCACCAGTGGCCATTTTTCGTGAGGGGATTGTACAACTTGCCCAGTTGGCCAATTGTTCTGCTGCCCTTTAAAATGCAGGTTAATTTGCAGGTCTGTGCCCGAGGGATGACAAGTCTCTGGAGCATTTGGTGGCACTTTCAGGCTGTTGTGTTACTTGAACGGACAGAAAAGCTTCAGAGGCCCGACTCCAAGCAGGTCAACAGAGCTGCTACAGAATAGTCCCCACTGCGGAAGAATTCTCACTTTAGAAAAGTTTTTCCAAGGTGTGGCTGCTTCCCTCAACACTCCCACAGCCAACCCCCGGCAAGTGCCTGTGTACTTCCTTCCATCTGTGCTGCCTTGCAGCCACCCTCCAAACCCCCTGGCCTTGCCCGCACTGGAGCCCTTGCCCCAGCACTGCACTGAAAGCCAGCTGGGAAAAAGCGACTTGCCTGTCCCCGCCTCCCGAATGCCGGGTGCGTCTTCCTTGATGTCCCGTGAGTGATGCAGAGTTGTGTGCGCTCTGCTCCGAGCTCCCCTCGAAGTTTAGCTTACCAGGCGCACCCTTTTAAAGGCAGTCGTGAAGCTTGCCGTTCTGAAGTCATGCCGATGTGGGTGGAGCGGATGATCGCAAACTGGTTGCACGATGGCGTAAAACTGATTTTTGACCTTCTCGCCACACTGTCCGCTCACACCTCCCATGATTTCTGCTGCCAAAAGGACCGGACGATTCTTCAGTTATTGTTCAGGATAAGGCAGTACAGAAGCTGTTGTGGTATAAGAATGGCAGTGTGTACCCTAACAAAGTAACAGCTACAATAGATAAAAAATGGAACTTTAAATTTCATAGCACTCAATAGCACCTTCCTGCTCGTGTCGGTATTCAACCTGTCCAGAAAATAAGGAACCAAACTCAGAAATCTTAAAGAATATCTTGAGCTCAAGAGATACAAGAGCATAGTTATTGTAACATCTTCAAAGTAAAATTAATTATAATGACTTTCCCACACAGGGAATTATAATCAAAATATTTACATACCACTGTTTTAAAATTCATTTTTCATATTGGACTTGAAAATCAAAGCCTTCATTCCCAGACGTGATATTCATCCAATTCATAACATCTTGGTACAGACGCAAATGTGTGGACCATAGTACTTGCTAACTCAGTGCCATATAAACTGACAGATTCAAATATTTCTAGAGATAACATTTTCACAATTTTTACTACTTTGTGGTTAAGCTGTTTTCTTTTTAATGTACAATTATCTTATTGCCGGTCTCAATGCAATGAAGGAAACACAGCGATCAGAACACATGCACCTATGAAGAGATAAAGGTATCCTAACATTGCTCTCTATTGATCAGAGCAGGAGCCAATTTTCAATCTGTTTATTAGGCAGCAAAATATCTACAGCCTGTATCACTTAGGAAGCAATGGGCTGGCGTGTTCAGTTTGTCTATTTGAGCAACTGCATAAAAATGTTAATTTAGCATATTCACACAAAATACTGCAATTACAAATTACTGGAAGAGATATTCAGATTGTTTTCAACTCATCAACAACAGCAGTACAACCTATTCATTATATATTCCAACAATATGTAACCAAAGGTGGGCATATTATTAATGTTATCAGCAGGCAAAACAATTTGCAATTAATGGAGTTAAGTGTCTCAGAGCTCTTCATTGGAGCCTTATCAAAGAAAGTTTGACAGCAAGCCGCATATAGAGACTCGATGAACAGGTGACCAAAAGCTTGGTCAAAAAAGTAGGTATTAAGTAGAATTTTAAAGGTAGAGATGCAGAGATGTTTATGGAGCGAATTCCAGAACCTAGGGATTAGGGAGCTGAAAGCATGGCTGTCAATGCTGGAGCATCAAAGATCAGTGATGTGTAAACAGGAGCAAGCTTAAGTACTAAAGTATCAAAATTGCAATTTTCAAAAACATAGGACGGAATTTTACACCGGCTGGATTTTACAGTCCCGCCAAAGTCAATGGACTTTTGAATGGCTCGCTGTTTTTTATGGCCCCACCCCCTGCGACAGAGCCATAAAATTCCGCCCATACATTATAAACAGCTATGTTCAATCTGAGGTTTCCATTTTACATGGTATCCTCCCAGGCATGCAATTGCAAGTAAAGAAATTGCAACCCATTGCTTTCTTCATTTTAAGCATTATTGATTGAAGTAATTAATGAGTAAAGCCAGTAACTAGGATACTCAGTGAGAATCCAAATGTCTGCACCCGAAAAGATCTTGAGGAATTTCAAGTGTGTTGTTCCCTCCTCTCAGTCTGTCGTTGAAGATATTATTTAAGCTGCACGTACGTATGTATTCAGGATTCCAATGCACTCGCTGATGTCACAACCCTAATTGTCTTATCAGGTGCCACTACAATAGAAAAATATGACCTGAGAACAAATACTTGGACCCAAGCCGGAGTGATGAATGGCAGGCGGCTGCAATTTGGCCTGGCTGTCATTGATGATAAACTTTATGTGGTTGGAGGCAGAGATGGCCTGAAAACTTTAAATACTGTGGAATGTTACAACCCGAAAACAAAGACCTGGACCATTTTGCCTCCTATGTCAACTCACAGACATGGTCTCGGTAAGCAAATTGAGTGTTTCTAACTTTGGAAATTCTGAAATGCTTATTAGCCTAAGCCTTAAACTATTAGTTTTAATCAAACAAAACTGGACAGTTTTCATTGAGATTTATCTTCAGCCTTCTCCATCACCCTCTCTACCTACCCCCCCAAAAAAAAATCAACATTGCTAGTTTATAAAACCAGTTGTTTGATTTGATTGCCCACACCTATCTAAAAATGTTAATCAGTTGTAGTGGATGGAAGATTTTCACACAAAACCTGTCTTTTTCCAACCCACTGCCTAATGACTGCTTATATTTTACTTGTAACTTGGTTTATGTATTAATCCTATATTTCTCTTCATCAAAGTGTTGACAGTGGAATTGAGGGACTAGTCATTTCATCACTGGCAATGCCAAACAGACGCAGGCACCACCTTTAAATAACCCTTCCCTTTATTTGAACGAAGTTGACAGTTAAGAACTGTTCTGAGGTAAATATGAGAATCCCTGAGGAGCATTATAATTCTTGTGGCAGTCACGGAATAATTTCAGTTCTCATCAATCTTGATTTACAGAGAACAGGAGACGTATAAAATCTAGACTTTAACAGCAACCCTCAAATATCAGTCATGAATTCTAGGTTTAATTTGACAACAGGATTGAATAAAAATAAATCTCTGGCTTTGCAATATGAATACGTGAGCACTCTAGAATTCACAATCCAATCAAGGATGTGATGTAATTGAGCATGCTTAAAGTTTTATTTAAATGGCTTTAGTTGTCTAATTAAATCGCTGAAAGTTTTATACATCAGATAGTTCAAGAAGGAGGAGGATATTTGCCAGGAAAAGTAGACATATAGAAATAGTGCAAGTTTTACAAATTCTGTTTTCTCTAGCCTAGAAACTATTATTGGTGAGTACTTAACGCACTCGTATCAAATGCACTTCTTCATTACATTAAAGGAGGCACTAACTGGTCTATAATGACACATCATTTTGAGTGTATAGCCTGCACTTTCATTTCAGATACTTGTAGGATTCTGTGTTAATTAAAAAATAATTGTTAAATACCTTCTTTTGTTATTTGGGAAAGGCAGAATGGTTTGTCAAGTCGCAGAAGGTTCATTTTGCTAACTTAGAATATCCATCTTTTTCCCCATTTTTCAATTAGGATTGAACCATTGAAACACAGCAAACAAAAATAGCTAAAACAACAGGGGGGTTAAAAAATCAAAAAAAAAGGATCATGGCCTCAAGTATACTTTTACACAAAAGTGTTCACATCAGCAAAAATATTCAAGCTGTTGCAACCAAATTTGGACAATGTTCAAAATTGCTTCAAATATATATATATTTCCATGTCCAAGTTAGTCAATTATAAAGACTGAAACAGATTCTATTTTCCCCAACCAATACCTCCCTTCAGAATTAATATCTGCAAAATCTTAACTATCCAAGAGCTTTGGAATGATATTTTTGACAGTCATCACAATCCCAAAATGAGATCAAAGAACTAAACTCAGTGAAGTCTCATTGTACATTCTTTGCTGAGAGCCCAGATATACATTAGAGCACTGAAACACCTGAGCCCCAGGGAAAACATTGCTTGATTGACAGCTCTGCCTCTCTGATCTCTTCAGTCAATTGCACAATATTTATTTGCACTAACTAAAGAGGTTTGGAGTGTCTGTTGTTTCAGCTGTTGGCTTTTTAAAGGGTCTGGTTGATTGACACTTTTAATGGCCTGTTGTAAAAAGGTATTTTTATAAAGAAAGCAGAAAGTTATCAACAAATGACCTTTTAAAACTTTTTTTTTACACATCTTATTGTCACTACAGGGTCTATTGTCTCTATACAGTGTATATTTGGTAAATGGGCATGGAAGTGCCAAGCGCATGGGGAGACATGAGGGGCTAGAGTGGGGTGGATGGGGGATACCTTTGCATGTGGGGAGGGTCAAGATTGGCTACAGGGCATTGGGGGAAGTGGCATACCTTGGTATGGGGGACATGAGGGGTCATGCGGGGTGGGTGATGGGGCATGAGGTGGTATGAATGGGGCATGGGTGGTGCGGGGTGAGACCTAGAGGGCCTTACTTTTTCATTATAACTGGAACAAAGTCCCAGAGCACAGAGGCAGGCCTTTTAAACAGCCCCTGTGCCTGTCTCCAAACTGGGATGGCTGACCCAACTGCAGCTTGCACCCACCTCCCCACACACAATGAAAATCTCATCTTTTCTGATACTTTCTCCCAATTCCCATTATCGGTCTCAAGGATGAAAATCAAGCCTCATATATTATTCAATCCTGGGGTGCCCTTTCACAACCCATTTTAGCTCAAAATGTTTTTAGTTAGTGGGTTCTATCTAGAACCCAACCCACTATTCCATGCCTCCATTAATCCCAATTAATTAATATCCTCAGAAGAGAAAATGCATAGTTCATTTAAAAATGAATGTTTAGGAATAGTAAATGGACGTCCAGTATAACAAGTCTCACTCCAACACCAAATGCTTTTTATTTGACTTAAACCACATTTGCTGCCTTCTCACCCAATGACTCACTCCCCTCATTTTGCCAAAATGTGCCTATCTGTTGTGGGAACCCGACACTAGACGAATGAACCATGTTATTTTAGCTAAATATCTTCAAGTAGCCAAATAAACTACCATCCAATGTATATGGTTCGGCATTAGAGGTTAGTGTTGTTGGTAAGTACTTGATTGGACATTACTAGTGAGTGATGAAGATTTTGAGAGATATTTGAGATAATCATTCAGAATAGCATTACAGAGAGTGGGCAATTGATGATTACTATTGACAAGCATTGAAAAGAAGCATGAAGGATTAGGGATGAGGACTCAGAATGAGCATTATAATAACTAAAAGTCATGGAGAGAGATAAAGGATCGGGATAAAAGTGCTGGGCATTATACAGGTGTAGTTTTACTTATTACTATTGGAGATAAAGACTGGTGATGGCCATTAGGGCTAGTTGGTGTCCACTGTGGCTCAGTTAATTGCATACTTGCCTCTGAATCACAAGGTTCTGGGTTCAAATTCACCCCAGAGCTTGAGGGAAAAAAATCAATCAAGGCTGATACACCAGTGTAGTTATGAGGCAGCATTGCACTATCAGAGACCTTATGCAGAGGCCTCATCTGCCTGCCAAGGGTGGGTGTAAAAAATCCCATCTGAAGAAGAGTAAAGCAGTTCTCCCCATTGTCTTGCCCAATATTTATCCCTCAATCAGCATCACAAAAACAGAGGAGCCAGTCATTATCACATTGCTCTGAAGAAGAGTCATACGGACTCGAAATGTTAACTCTGTCTTTCCACAGACGCTGTTAGACTTGCTGAGTTTTTCCAGCATTTTCTGTTTTTGTTATTGTCACATTGCTGTTTGTGGGAGTTTGCTGAACACAAATTAGCTGTCGAATTTCCAAGTTCCAACAGTGACTACATTCAAAACTTACTTCATTGGCAGTAAAGCACTTTGAAATGTCTGGTGGCCATGAAAAATGCTATATGGATGCAAGTCTTCCTTGATTATCATGACTTAATAACAATGTATAGTACATTGTTTTGTTACAAATGCCCTTTATATCGGAACAGTGAAGTTTCAGCAGAGAGACTTCTGATGGATTCAAAAAAGTCAGAGTTATCTACAAACAGCTTAAGATGATTCATTAGGTATATATTTGTTTTCAGCCACTGCTCATTATCTGTTTTGCCTTTGCAAAGCCCTTGGGGTATTTACTATGTTGAAGGCACTAATTGTTATTCAGCACTCTGTTGCCATAAAGTCACTGGGGAATGATTGATTCACATGTACTGGAATTTATAAAAACAATACAATTTGACAGTGAACACTTGGAAAGAAAATCAGCAAAGTAATGCTAAAGCAGTCAACTGAGTCATCCATTTTGGCACATAATGTATGGTTTTCCATTAGCAGAACAGGCTTGAAGGATCGAATGGCCTACTCCTATTCTGATGTTCTCTGATATTATCGGTGCTTCATGTCCTTCTGCTTAGAGGACAAGATGGCTTTCAACTTTTGTGAAATGGTTTTGCACTGACAGTAGAACCAGGAAACTCTGGCCCCTTATCCCATTTGTAGATGCCACAAATGACATTGCAAATATTGCTAGAGCTCACCTGAATGATCTCCAGTTTTGGAAGGCAGGACGGCGCTGACTTATACCGCTCTTGGCAGCACTTAATCTTCATTCAGTTGATGGCACAGCTCTATCACAGTCTCCAAGCTCATCACACCTACATGAGACAATGCTCCCCAGTCAGTCCAAGATTACTACTCACAATGTATCGAATACCAGCAAGCCTTCACTGCCATTCTCCTTTGCCAGCTTTACATTATGATCTTCCTTTTATTCTCCTCAGTCATGTCCACCGCAAGATGCTGGATTCAATAGTTTTCAACCTAATGTTGTAGCCTTTTTCTCCTTCTGTCTTTCCTGCTTCTCCAGGCCCAGAAATATAATTTGAGACTTAGCTTTCAAGAGCACTTTGGATCACCCATAGAAATGTTCAGAGCCTAAAACAGCAATTGAAGTTCTATTTGTGCCATAGGGACCTCAAAAGTGCATTTCACCTGAAACAGGCTGGCACTTTGAACACCAGCAGTAAGCCCCTTTCAAATGGAGCAGGTTGCATGGTTGGTGACCCAAGTTTAAGACCATTGCAGCTTCAGTAACACCAGGAAATAGCAATGAAAATTGACCCCACTCCTTCTATTTATAGCCGCCTTGAGTCATAAAGAATATTCTTTATTTATGAAAGCAATTAATAGATTTATTCTCTATTTTCAGCCTAAATGCAGTGAGGCCTGTCCTGGGCCATCTGGTTTGTCAGTATTGTTGGCAATGTGTGTATATCTGCTTTTCTGATTTGACCAAGATAGGTTGAAGGAAAGTGAGACAGTGTCTGGGCCCACAGTCCTTACTGGGGACTGATATGATTCTAGCCTAATTAATTTTGTATGATACTAATTATTTAATTAATGGTATAGCTTTTAAATTAGTTTCATGTGTGCAGTTGTGGCCAAACTAACACTGAAACCATGAAACTGAGAAATAGATTAGTGGAAGTTTTCTAACCGGCAATTTTTCTTGATTTAAATATGGCCAAAAGTTTTATTTGAATTATGCCTATGATTATCATAAATGTCATGCTATAAACTATGAGAGATGATAAAAGTATGTTAACCATTTAATCTTCTAGTTCTGTTTCTGCATCAACAATAAAGTGAAACACTAAATAATTCAAAACAAGCTGACATTGAGTATGCTCATCCCATCAATCCTATCTTGACCAAGGTATATCAGTTGCATCAGACCGTGATGTTTCCATTTAACTTTATTTACTCCACTGAATGGATTCTGGAGTATTCAAGCAACTCTCTATATCAGCATTAGACACCAGTGGCCAGTTTACATGGGCCTTCACATTCATGAATTGATCAATAGCTGTTCACCAAAACATGTGTGCAACTTTATTCTTTAATTATATGAATAACTTTAGATATGGAATGACTTTTCCTGCTTCTGAGAATCACAGTTCTTCAATGATGAACAAGGTCCATTCTTCGTGACTCTCAGGGAAGATTCCACAGCATTCCTGTGTTCATAGCATAGCAAGGCTTGTATTTCTTATATCCTCAGGCAGAATTGACATTCGTTGGAAAATAAAATGTATTACTACATTTCATGAAGTAGTTCCTCACCTCCCCTGAGTTTATGTCAGGTTAACTTGTGCAGAAACACCAAATCATGATAGAGATAAAGATTTGGTTTTCTTTGGTCAATAACAAGAACAGTATGCGCATGTCAATTCTGAAGGCGCCTCAAGCTGCACTGCAAATTGAGTGAGAATTCAAAGGAAACAGCTGTTAGGAACCCAATATACTTGCAGATTGACCAAACATAATATTGCAGTATGATTTTCAAAGTCCTCCTCATCATAATGCAGTAACATTCTTGAATACCTATCATCATACAATGTAAATTTGAGACTTTCTCATCACAATTTTGAAAAAGGATATTCTCTCCAAAGATAGAGGGGAACTGAAAATCCACAGTGGGTACTTCCTACCATAAGTGCCCATCTGGGCTCTCTATTGTTCACTCTGCCAAAGTTAGCTGGGTCAGAGAGATGTCCTTTGCTTTCTAAACCACAGGCAAGCTTGTACCCGGACGCTAAGGATGACCTAGGACTCTCTGCCTCGATCCACAAGCTACAATATGCAAAATCACTGAAAATTTGGCCCAGATTTTGCGAAAATGGAGCATATCATATTATGCCCCAGTAGTTGAACTTCTCTACCTTCATCTTTCAGCTCAAAAATACACTTTTCCCTGAAAACTGCTGGAAACGTGAGCTGAGAATGGTATGGCAAGAGCAACAGGACCTTAGTGGACAAAGGGACCAACGGTCTATCTCCTCAAGCAATGAAATTTAAGGATAGAGAAAGAAACAGAGGAATAATGGAGAAGGAAATTGGGTGAATTAAAGTCAAATCGGTTACAGAAAGAGAAATAAAGAGAGGGGTCGGTTGGATTGAGGGAGAGGGAAAAGCAACAATTGAAAAGTAAGAGAAAAATAAAAATTAAAGATTTTACATTGCGGCTGAAAGCTTGGTGAAGAAGGCAGGTGAAGGAGTACGAAAGGCAGCAGAAATGTCACCAAAGTAAGTTAAAGATTTAACATATGTAGGTCTTGGGCTGATCTCCAGATCTTGAAGGCGCTGTTCCCCTCTCTTTCAAAATGACTATCATTGTCCATTTTCTGAAAAGTAAGTTCATCTCAACCATTCTATGCTTGCAAAGCTATCACCCTATCACCAACATTATTCTCCACTCCAAAGTCCTTGAATGTGTTTAGTTAATATTTTGAGTCCATATGATTCTTCATCAGAAGAGTCTGATGAAGATTCATACGTACTCAAAATGTTAGCTGTATTTCTCTCTGCAGATGCTGTCAGACCTGCTGAGTATTTCCAGCTATTTTTGTTTTTGTTTCAGATTTCCAGCATCCACAGTATTTTGCTTTTATCCTTGAATTGTTGGCTCCCAAATCCATGCCTGAAATTCCATGTTTGAATCTCTATAATCAGGTTTTCTGCCCAAATACCATAACGGGTCCGGCCAAAGTTACTAATTACAGGCTTTGTGACTGGGACAACAAATACATTATGTACCTTCTCCAAATTCTTGACATTTCTGCTGCCTTCCCATCATTCATCTGTTTCTTTCTCTATCCTTAGACTTCATTGCTTGAGGAGATAGGCTGTTGGCCTCCTTGCTCACTAAGGTCCTGTTGCCCTTACCACACCATTTTTAGCCCAGTCCCCTCATTTTCCCAAAAGGTGCCTAATTATCTGTTGTGGGAAACCGACACTAGAAGGATGAACCATGTTATTTTAGCTAAATATCTGCAAATAGCTAGATAACATCGCATCCAATGAACATGGTTAAGCATTAGAGGTTAGTGTTGTTGCTGAGTACTTGATTGGATACAACAAGTGAGTGATGAGGATTTTGAGCGATGTTTGAGATGAGTGTTCAGAATAATGTTACAGACACAGGGCGATTGACGATTACTATCAACAAGTATTGTAAAGAAGCATGAAGGATAAGGGATGAGGACTCAGAATGAGCATTATAATAATTAAATGTGATGGAGAGAGATAAAGGATCGGGTCAAAAGTGCTGAGCATTATATAGGTGTAGATTTACTTATGGCTATTGGAGATAAAGACTGGTGATGTCCATTAGGGCTGGTTGGTGTCCACTGTGGCTCAGTTGGTAGCACACTTGCCTCTGAATCACAAGGCTCTGGGTTCAAGTTCCAGCAATTTGTAGGAAAAAGTATTTTTGAGCTGAAGGGTGAGGGTAAAGAAGTCTAACTAATGGGGCACGATATGAGATGCTGCTTTCTCACAAAATCTGAGGCAACTTTTCATTGACTTTGCAAGCAGAGGATAATATCAGCCTTTGACATTTTACCTGTTACAGAGAATATCACCCTTTTTTAAACTGGATCTAAATCAAAGAGAACAAATGTGTCCTGCAAGCACATCCCCCAACACGAAGAAGTAGTTAACAGTTCTTTAATAAGATTTTTCTCCACTTTCATCATTCACAGCTTAATACTTTATGAATAGAAGGAACCATTTTAGGTAATAGTGATACAGTATAGAGGGAATTTATGAAAACAAGTAGCTTTTAGCACCCATTTAACTGCAATTTTTCTGTTACAGTTGACATCATGAAGAAAATATACTCCCACATGGGCAGTAATTGAGGTTGTTGTTTTATTGTTTTGTAGTGTTGAAAGTGATAAATATCCTGATTTTAGTTAGGAACTCCAGGTGGATGAAACAAAGTTGGAAGCACTTACATTGTTACTAGACTTCACAGCCCTATAATGGTTCTTAATGATTTCCCTAAGTAGCTACTTATCTTTCACAAGTGCTACATTGTGGTAGCCTTGCTGGAAATCCTTTGAAGTTTAGTAATGTATAAAGTATACTTGCATTTAAGGGCTATAGCTGTATGTGAAACAGTGGGTCTTGATATATGAGTACAGTCAAAGATTAGTGAGACTGAAGAGAAGTACACATTAGAGGAGTTATCAGAGATTGAAGAAGGGGGCTTAAGGAAGAATTAATGGTTTATAACAAAAACTTAGTAAATGAGGTTGTTTTACTGAATAGGCCAGATCTTCTAATCCAAAGAAGGAAATAGTATCACCATAGAAACAAGGCTAGCATTAAAAGAAAATACAAAATATGTTACTGTGATTGTAAGTTGTCTCATATACAAGTGAAATAAGATATAAAATAGTTTTGTTAACAAACTTCTGCGTTTCCATTGAATTGATTTTGTTCTAATTTTAAGATTACATCCTTTTTCTTCTGGATTTCCCTACAGGAGAGAGAGAGTCAATCTCTATCTACCTCAGCAAAAACTCTTCCTTATGTTAAATTACTAAATTGCTTCACTCTTTAACCTCATAGAATTCCAGTGGTGATTAGATGGCTGAAGAGATGGGGTCGGATTTTCATGGTCCTAATTGGGACCCAAAGAGAGGTGGGATTGGAAAAAAATGGCTGCCAAATGAGGCGTCAGGAATCCCTGCTTCTGTTTCCACGAGAGTAGGGAGGTAGCGGGCCTTGGGACCCGGTGTTCCTATGAAACAGACAGTGTTGTGGGCTCATTGAGAGTCCGCCCCACCTAAGTTTTCTTTTAAACTTTCATGGAGGCAGCCAGACTTTTGCAGCTGTTGGGTTTTATACCAGCTGCATGGAAGTGTGAACCTTAGATTGGAGGCAGGAAGAGTTTAAGAAATAAGTAAAATGTTTTTCTCTCCTTTATATTTCATCATTAAATGCTGTAGTGTGAGCTGTAATTGTGATCATTAAGATGAGTTATGACAGTGTTGTGATTGGAAGATATAACTACACCTTACACAATGTGTTTGCCAGATTAGTATCTTTGCCAAATGTGGAAAAGACTTCAGATGAGTAAAAATAAAAATGTTCATCTAATGGATAAAAAAGATAGATTAAATTTCACACTATTGAAAGGGTAACCAAATATGATGATAAAGTTTAATCTTTTTCCCATTGCATTTATATAGTCAGTCTAGACATCTATTAAGATAGCAGTTCTGAAGTCTGTTTGTTTACTCAGGGGTCAGGATATTGAGGTTGGTGAGCGGAGGGGGGGGTGGACCGGGTGGGGGGGTCCAGCTCGCCGACGTGTAAAATGATGCGAGATGATGTCGGGGGAAGGCCGAATCAGCTGTGCACCCGCCAACCTGTCAACAGCTAATTGAGGCCAATGAAACCTTAAAGGACCTTAAGGTTGGCAGTCAGGCCGGGAACCCTGGCGGGCTTCAGAAAAAACACGAAATCTCATCCACGGGCGGGAGGAGGTTTCATGTAGGTTTTCAAAAATTTAATAAAAGTTAGATTGAAAGTGATGGGCATGTCCCAACACATGTGACAGTGTCACATGAGGGGGCATGTCAGGGAAATTTTATTTCTCTACATTTTCCATTTTACATTTGGCGCTAATCTCCCTGAGGCAGCAGTTAGCGTCAGGGAGATGAGTCGCTCTTTCGTGCACATGTGCAAAAGAGTGCACTCTCAGCTGAGGAAATCCCCCCATGCCCGCATAGGGAGTGCATAACGCTTAATTGGCCCGCCCACGTAAAACAGCGGCGCGCCCCCAATTGAGGGCGCCGATAGGAGGCGCGCCCGCTCCTGAATATCCCCCCAACTCTGGGGGGAGAGGGATTCCCCATCCGTCAAAGTGCGCTCTTCCACGCATGCGCACGGAAGAGCACACATCTCCCTGAGACTAAGTGCTGAATGCTCCGGGAGATTGCTGAAAGTTCCATAAACCTCAAAAATAGAATAATAAAAAAATTATTAACATGTCCCCCTCATGTTACAATGTCACACGAGATGGGACCTGTTAACAAATATGACATAAAGTTTAGTAAAGGTTTTTAAAATGGACATGAAACCTCATCCCGCCAGTGGATGAGGTTTCATGTTTTTTCTACTGCACGCTGTGGCTCTAGGCCTACCTGCCAGCCTTAAGGTTGGACAGTCAGGGCCTTTAATTGGGTTAATTATCCTGTCAGTGGCCTCAATTGGCCATTGACAGGTCGGCGGGCGGACAACTGATTTCGTGTTGGGGACCAGGCCCCGCCCCCAACTCACCGACAGAAAAATTCTGGCCTTGGTTGCAAATCAGCAATCTAATTTTTACAGGTGTTTGCTTTTGTTTATACAGTTGGTTTGAAGGCTTTGTTTGTTTACTTGGAGTTTTTTGTGCTATTCAATGGCTTCCAACTGTTAAAATGGGGCTTGTGAGTTCTGTTCATCAAGTGGATAACAGGTGAGAGGGTAGGATGAGAGGGTCAGGGGTTGAGGGCGAGGGTTTGAGGTTGAGCAGGTGAGGGGCTAAGAGTGAAGGAGTGAGTGGGTGAGGAGGAAGAGAGTGAGGGGGGTTGCTGAAGTGGTGAGAAGGTTCAATTATGAGCTGTGATTTCATCAGGGGCACTGGGCTGAGTTTTATTTTGGGAATGGAAGTAGGCCTTTTAAGTTGCCTGTTCTGGACTTGACTCATCTCCATTTCCACCTCAGCCACTTAGGAGCTGGACCCCTAGAATGTCCCATCTCCTAGCAGCCTTAAGACAGTAGCAGAACGGCAACGACAGGGTTAGTCCAGTCTCCCGATTCCTTTAGTGCAGCCTATTCGCTTTTAGAGGTAGCAGTAAACTTGTTCATTCAGAGTATTAACTATACTGCATATAATAGCAGCGTGATTGCTTAAATATAGAATTGAAATTGAGGCACTGTCAGAATAATGTGATTTCTGTCTTCGGTCTATATCCACCTTGATCAATCTGAGCCATTCAATCTGTTTAACAATGACCATTATGACCAATGAACAATAACCATGTCCAAGATTGCACTTCATCAGTTCATCTTAACCTTCTTTGCACAAATGAAACCATTCTGTAAGATTTGAATATATATTTGCAGTTCTACAAAGGATAATGGTTGGGGATTAGTCCACCTTTAGAGGGATGAAGAAATAATAAAAAAATAAAAGAACTGCGTTTATCTACCACCTTTCATAACCACCAGACGTCCCATAGTGCTTTTACAGCCAATGGAGTATTTTGGAAGTGTAGTCACTGTTGTAATGAGGGAAATGCAGCGACCAATTCCCAAAAAACAGCAATATGACAATCTATGACCTTGGCCACGACACGGGATAAATCCCCTGCTCTTCTTAGAAATAGTGCCAGGGGATCCTTTATGTCCACCTAAGAGGGCAGACAGGCCTGAGTTTAACATCACCTCTGAAGAATGGCACCTCCAACGGTGCAGGGCAGCACTTCCTTAGACACTGAAGTGGAAGTCTTGAGTTTTGTGTTTAAGCCCTGGATTGAGACTTGAATGAACAACCTTCTGACTCAAAGGCATGAGTGTTACCAACTGAGCCACGACTGACACCCCACAAAGGAAAGAAAAGGCTATAAAGCAAAAAATGAAGAATGTAACCGACAATTAAAATGATGAGCAAATGAGAGATTATATCACATATTTGGGGAAATAATGGTTCGATTCCTAGAAGGAAAAAACAGTTCAGACCAGTCTTCTTATTTCCCAGTTTTTACTGGTGTTCCATTTTAAGATATAAAAGACCAGTTCAGACCAGTCTTCTTATTTCCCAGTTTTTACTCGTTCCATTTTAAGGTATAAAAGACCAGTTGGGACTAGTACACTATTTCCCAGTTTTTACTGGTGTTCCATTTTAAGGTATACAAGGCTAGTTCGGACCAGTACTCTTATTTCCCTGTTTTTTTTGCTGTTTTTTTCATTCTGGGTTGCTTGGTTCATGTGTAATCGGAATGGGTCATGGTTGGAGTGCCTACAATTGGTTGATCTGGCAAAACTTTTGGGTGACTGGCAAAAATATATGTTTTGTCACTGCCTCAGACCTGAACCTGACTGGTCACAACTAGCCTGGGAGAAAATGCTGGGCCATTATTTATAGAGTGTTCAGCTGTCAAACACCTCAGTGGGCATTTGTTTTGGCAATAAAGTAGCCATTAAGCCACTGTCTTACTAAATTGATAACCATGTGATGAGTTACTGGTGGTTAGTAACCACTTCAACTGCGGAGGGAATTCCTCAGACTCTCTGAAGTCTAGTCTGTTAGATTTATTTGATATATGATTAATGACAGTATCTCAATCTCCCTGCACAAAATCACCACAAAAAAGCATAGATTATACTGTTGCGCTACCTGGCCCTTGTTTTATGGATACATTTAGTGACTGAATTCTATTCAGCTAAATCTACATCTCTTGCCAACTTATACCCACACTTTTTTGTAGTTTTTCACCAAATACAAAAGTGTACCTCTGTCAATAGGAGTGATTAGTTATTGAACGTGGATATACCAGGCTTTCAGCACTGCTTGTAAAATTGCTGTTGCTGCCATGAATCCCTGATGAAGACACACTTGATTGTGCTCATTCTTCCACAAAATGCTGGGAGGGATTTCAATCTGCAGACGATACAGGTATATAAAATTCAGTGACAGAAATGGACTGCATTGATCCTCAACATTTCGCCGACACTTTCGAACAGGAGTTCAAGAAAGAGAGAAAAAAGAATCCTATTCCAATATCCTAGCGTAAATAATTCAACAAGCAGAGACTTTGGAAACCAATTAAATGTAATAGAATTTTCCCGCTCTCTTTGTAAGAATGGTTCCCTGAAGGCAAGCCTAGTAATTACAGGGAAAACAAGACTGACCTTAGATGGGACAGTCTTTCCTTGCAGGCCTTTGTTTTGGAAATAGTATCATTCATCATCTTTGTAAAGTCTTGATTGAAGTCCATATTGAGGGCATTCATTTTGGCATTTTTCTTATTAAATTTGGAACATGCTGTTACTGGAATAACTGAAGCAACCCTGTCTCATTTGTCCTTTATATATTACACAAGTGTGAACTTTTTAACCCAAATCATTCCTATCCACTCAACGCAATGTGCGACCGTTATTTTAAGGCTTTAAAACAGTGTTTTCATAAGAACTGATAATTAGGTAAAAGGTATGTCTCATTAATAATGTAACAGTTGTAACTTTAAATGAGTTGTAGAATACATTTCACGGTGACACCAGCTAAGCCTTTATAGTAGTGATGCTGTCGGATTTCTGAATATTCTAAAATGTAGACCTTTGAGTAAAGTGTGTAGTCCAGCGTAAATATGTTTTATGTGCATTTACACAAGGTTAACATTAATGCGAAGCCATTTTGACCAAGCCTTCAATCACTGCTCCTAATCGCCACCTTTCTGCCTTAATATCCATTTTCCTTGCAGCTAGTTGAGAAACACCTTGGGACATTTTCGTAGATTGAACGAGCAATATAAATGTAAGTTGTTGTGAAACTGCTTTGCATCAATGCTACACTTGTAGTTTGAGTAGGACCCTTAACGTGATTGAGTGCGATCACAAACCTTTGGAGGTCAGCGTTTATATGCATTCTGTTCCCATTCCTGAAAAAATTAAAATTTTCATCTGGATTAACTTCAGGTTGATTTGTGTAATTTTATTATATAATTGTTGATACCCATCTCCATACATAGTGATTTTCTCCCATATGAGTTTCTAATCACTATGATGCTATGAGGCTACACTTGCATGCCCTGGTCGTAGGATTAGATTGACATTAAATTTGTACGTTGTTAATTGACCTCAGCCACTATGCTATAGTCAACTACAGATCAAGGGGGAGGAACATATAGGCTTCCTGGTCCACAGTTATCCACACTGCATGTTGGTGTGGACACTGATAAGGAAAGGGTTACGCATGAGCTAAATAGCCCACCAACGTTCATAGGAGGTGCTTCAATACTCAGTGAAAAATTCCATATGAATGAAGTACTGGGATCCAATTTAACCATTCAACTAGATTTCAGTAAAGAAGTCGACAACTTGAACAGAGGAGAAAAACTATACAAAGCTCTTGGAATAATGTGAGCTGCTCTGGGTGCCACATTTTAGGAAGGATACACTGACCTCGCAGGAACTGCAGTGTAGTTTTACCAGAATCATGCCTGGACTCAAATGGTTGAATTGGAAGGAGATATTACATGAAATGGTGGTATAGTGGTAATCTCACTGGACTAGTAATCGAGAAGACCATAATGCTCTGGGGGCATGGGTTCCAATCCCGCCACAACAGGCAGTGGAATTTCAAGTAACAAAATCTGGAACTGAAAGCTGGTCTTGATAATGGTGACCATGGAACTCTCATCAATTATTGTAAAAAAAAAACCCACCTGGTTCATCAATATCCTTGAGGGAAGGAAATCTGCCATCCTTACCTGGTCTGGCCTACAAGTGACTCTGGACCCAGCAATGTGGTTGACTCTTAACTGCCCTCAGAAATCACCTAGCAAGGCAATTAGGGATGGGCAACAAATGCTGGCCCTGCCAGCAATGCCTACATTACATGAAAAAAATTTAAAAAAACACAAAGTGGGGTTGTTTTCCTTGGAATTTAGAAGGTAAAAGGATGATTCAATCCAATTTTTTAAGATATTAAGGGGAACAGATGGAGTATCACAGAATCACACAGTGCAGAAGAGGCCCCTCGGCCCATCGAGTCTGCCCTGACATGTGAGACACACCTGACCTACCTACCTAATCCCATTCACCAGCACTAGGCCCATAGCCTTGAATGTTATGACGTGCCAAGTGCTCATCCAGGTACTTTTTAAAGGATGTGAGGTAACCTGCCTCCACCACCCTCCCAGGCAGCGCATTCCAGACCGTCACCACCCTCTGGGTAAAAAAAGTTTTCCTCACATCCCCCTAAACTTCCTGCCCCTCACCTTGAACTTATGCCCCCTTGTGACTGATCCTTCAACTAAGGGGAACAGCTGCCATTATCCACCCTGTCCATGGCCCCTCATAATCTTGTACACCTCAATCAGATCGCCCCTCAGTCTTCTCTGTTCCAACGAAAACAACCCAAGTCTACCCAGCCTCTCTTCATAACTTAAATGTTTCAGCCCAGGCAACATCCTGGTGAATCTCCTCTGCACCCCCTCCAGTGCAATCACATCCTTCCTAGAAAGTGGCAACCAGAACTGCACACGGTATTCCAGCTGTGGCCTCACCAAGGTTCTATACAACCCCAACATGATCTCCCTACTTTTGTAATCTATGGTTCGATTGATAAAAGCAGCTGTCCCATCTGCCTTTTTCACCACCCCACTAACATGCCCCTCTGCCTTCAGAGATCTATGGAGACACACACCAAGGTCCCTTTGTTCCTCAGAACTTCCTAGTGTCATGCCGTTCATTGAATACTTCCTTGTCAAATTACTCCTTCCAAAGTGTATCGCCTCACACTTTTCAGGGTTAAATTCCATTTGCCACTTATCTGCCCATTTGACCATCCCATCTATATCTTCCTGTAGCCCAATTCACTCAACCTCACTATCAAGCACCCGGCCAAACTTTGTGTCATCCGCTTCGAATCACTAAAGCATCCTTCTGTCATCGCCCTCTGCCTCTTACAACTAAGCCAATTTTAAATCCATCTTATCAAATTACCCTGTATCCCATATGTATTTGCCTTCTTTATAAGTCTCCCATGTGGGACCTTGTCAAAGGCTTTTCTGAAATCCATATAAACTACATCAACTACACTACCCTCATCTACACACCTGGTCACCTCCTCAAAAAATTCAATCCAATTTGTTAGGTATGACCTCCCTCTGACAAAGCCATGCTGACTATCCCTGATCAAACCTTGCCTCTCCAAGTGGAGATAGATTCTATCCTTCAGAATTTTCTCCAATAGTTTCCCTACCACTGACGTGAGACTCACTGGCCTGTAGTTCCCTGGCTCATCTCTACAACCCTTCTTAAATAGCAGAACCAGATTTGCTGTTCTCCAGTCCTCTGGCACCTCCCCCGTGGCCAGAGAGGAATTAAAAATTTGGGTTAGAACCCCTGCGATCTCCTCCCTTGCCTCCCTCAGCAGTCTGGGACACAAATCAGCTGGACCTGGAGATTTGTCCACTTTTAAGCCTGCCAACACCTCCAATACCTTGTCACTCCCTATATCAATTTGCTCAAGAACCTCGCAGTCTCTCTCCCCAAGTTTGATACCTTCATCCTCATTCTCTTGGTAGATAGAGAAAAACTGTTCCTGCTGACTGGAGAGTCTGGGACTAGACGGCAGAGTGTTTCAATTAGAGCCAGACATCTCGGGAGTCAAATGAGGAACCTTTCCTACACTCAAAGGGTGGTAGAAGTTTGGAACTATCTTCCGCAAATAGCAATTGATGCGTGACCAATTCTTATGGTCAAATCTGAGATTGATAGATTATGTTATTCAAAGGTATAATGGAATATGTGGCAATAACAGGTATATGGAGCAGGATTTTGCTATTGGGCGTGAGGGCTCGGTGGGACTGTCGGGAAGCTGACCGCTTCCCGCGATCGGCTCCGCACTGCAATTTCACATCAATTAAGACCCGCCCTGCATGTATCGCGAGCGGCAGTGCTGAGCACTGCCTGTGCAGTTGCGGGGAGGAGGGAGAGCCAGGCCTAGTTCATGCATGCGTGAGAAAGAACGCTTCAATCTCCCTGAGGCACACAGAGCTGCCTCAGGGAGATTGAAGCTCTGCTTAGAAAAAAAAATGAAGAGAATAAAAATTTAATAAAACCTGTCCTCTCATGTAACTCTGTCTATATATGTTTTAAAAATTACAAGTTTTTATTTAAAGTTTATTCGCTTTAGGAAACCTCATCCCGTTCGTGGATGAGGTTTCCTAAAAATGTAAAGGCCGCTTGGCCTTTTTGCCTGCCCGCCAACCATTAGGTTGGGTGAGCAGCGTATATTTGAATTTAATTAGATTGCTATTGGCCTTAATAGGCCTTATAATTATCAGTGGGCGCACAGCCAACTCTGGCGCCCGCCCGCCGAACGTAATATAGCGAAACTGTGCGATGACACCAGGACACACGCCCGACATCATCACGGGTTATTTTACGCTCAGGCATATCGGACACGCGCCCACATGCCGGGTGTAATGATCTGCCCTTGGAGTTAGGTTGCAGATCAGCCATTATTTCAGCAATTGACAGAACAGACTCTAGGAGTTAAATGGCCTACTCCTGTTCCTGTGCTCTCTTGAAAGATTTTATTTGGTGAGAGACAAAGCAATCCACATCTTCTTCCCTTCAAAGAAGAGTACAGTGGAAAATAGAAAACTGCAGTCAAAACAAAAGTAAACTACAAAGAAATGGATGTAAAGGAGGAATACTGAAGAGGGTTCTACTCACTATAGTCCTCATTTGAACTACAGTAACAACAATTTATTTTTTATGTAGAGTCTTTATGTAATAAAACATACTATAGCATTTCACAGGAACACTATAAATTAAAATATGACACATGCTACACAAGGCAATATTAGATCAAATGACCCAAAGCTTGGTCAAGGAGGTAGGTTTTAAGGAGTTCTTAAAGATGAAATAGGAGGTAGAGAGGCAGAGAGATGTAGAGGAGAAATTCCAGAGCTCAGGGCAAGGGGTTGCATGGCTATTAATGATGGACCGATTAAAATTGGGGATGCTCAAGAAGCCAGAATTGGAGGAGCATAGATATCTTAGAAGGTTGTATGGCTGGAGGAGATGACAGAGATTGTGAGGGGGAGACACCAAATTAAAACCATAAAAGTAGATTCATCTTAAAATCACATTCAATGTCATACCTGTGGAGGGACCACTACAATGCAATTATTTAGATTTTCCCCAAAGTATGGTAAATTTCAGATACAATGGCCTCCTGTAACATTTACATCAGCAGCAATCTTTGCAACAAATTGAAATATAAAAAAGTATCTTTGTAAAAGAAATAAATTTTAAAAGTCCACATGATAAATGATAACATACTTAACATAATATGATTGATGCTATGCAAGATAGAATTGGAGCACATACTCTGTAAGAAACAGATTTGGTTTTAAGTCGTAAAAGTAAAACAAGTTGATGGAAGGATTCTGTGCAACATTGCTTCCAATATGTGAACAACTGCAGACTGAAAGAGACTTCTTTGGTGCATCCAGTCTGTCCCACATCATTGCAACACCTGGTGTATCGTGATTCATAATTCATGTCCACTCCATCATCAAATTTCTATGTTTTTCAGGAGTTGCTGTACTGGAAGGACCCATGTACGCAGTAGGTGGCCATGATGGCTGGAGTTACCTAAACACAGTAGAGAGATGGGATCCACAAGCACGCCAGTGGACCTTTGTGGCCAGTATGTCCATTGCTAGAAGCACAGTGGGAGTGGCAGCATTAAATGGCAAGTGAGTAGGGCATAAACTTTTCCAATCTGAATAGGTTGTGACAATCACACTAATTCTCGGTCTGATATTTGCACTATGTACTAGATTAGTGTTGTAGTTGTGAAAATAAGAAAAGGTGATTGAGGTGTAACAAAGCTTACAAAGAGGGAGGAAAGGAAATTTCAGGTGAATACTTCCAGTACACTGCGTGCCCCACGTGTATAATGAAAGCAGTATCTCCTATATGTCCTGGATCTTTATGTCCCTTGGTGTTTCTGCAAAGGCCTTTTGGAGAATACATAGCCTCTTCCTTACCAAATGAGGCTGGGGGTAAAGGTCAGAGAATGGGGCAATAGGCTGAGAGCATGAGATATTCCAGAACCAACACGGGTGGTCTTTTTGTCAGATGGGGCCAAGGGGCACCATCTGTTTTGATGGCGGAAGTGGATCCGCCTCTGAGGCCTGCATCGTGAATTTTTAGATTCCTGACATGGGGGCACTTTGCCTTTCCATTCTGGGAAGTGGGCTAAATCCCATCCGAAACCACAGTGTTTGCAGCCCCACAGAGTCCTTTACTCACGGAAAAGAATTGGGTCCCTTCATGCACAGCAAAGGGAGGGGCCATTTGCTTCCTTATTTCTCGTGAAATTCCCAGTAGATGCTCTGAATATATGCTGGGAAATCTGAATTTGATAATTAATATTTCACTACCCAAGGGCATTTTGAGCCTCCATATGGAACAATCAAAAGAAGCTTGGATCTTTTGCAGTTTGCCATCTGATTTTCAGCTGGCACTCAAGTGGAAAAGGATAGGATCCAAATCCACCTCTACAGCCATTCCATTTTCTGCTGTCATTTCTACTGCACAGCAGAAGCAATGCACCCCAAAGTGTTGACCGGTACCTCTATAATGCCCAGTTATGTACTTGCCCAAATAAAGTGGGCATCCAGAACTTCAAGGTGCTGCAAGAAAGGTGGCAGAGCATTTAAAGAGGGCCGTTGTGGTAACCTGATGTGTAGTATACCTTTAAGAAGATTGTTATACTGGAAGATCACATAATCTTATTATCTAATAGAAGAGTAGCACGGGCAACCTCAGTAGTCAGTTGTCTATGGTTAGAGTCTGTAGTGTAGAGACGGGGTTTGGGTTGAAAGCAGACAAGTGTAGCTGCTGAATACCTTTGCAAATAAGCAGAATGTGTTCCACCTAAGAACTGTCTACTGACCTACTCTGTCCATTGTACCAACTCAGCCATCCCAAAACAAGCATGCAACCTGGATCCTTAAGTCCCAACAAACTGGTGACCAGGACCCAACAGCCATACATAGAGACACCACTCTTCCTGGCCAGAATAGAGATAATTGCATAATTCATCTGGCAATTATGTCAGGAGAGCACATTGCTATAAGTGACTGAGATTGATTTTAGGCACATAATTTGTATTATGCAGTGATTTATCACACACTGTATTTTGCTGAAGGAATCAACCTGCTTTTATCAGAAGATGTTGCTGTAGTTTTGGTCACGAGTTCTGTTTGCTGTCGTTCACAAAGATTTTTTCTCGAATACACTCTGTGAACGTACGTTGGTTGCTTTGCTGTTTGCTAAGTAAGTTCAACTTCAGTCAGGTACACAGACCTCAACACCAGCCGTCTGACCATCCACAGAGCATATGAACACATGAAATAGGAGCAGAAGTAGGCCACTTGGCCCTCGAGCCTGCTCTGCCATTCAATAAGATCATGGCTGCTCTGTTTGTTTCAAATCCTCTCACATCTCTGCACTCCTGTAATTTTAGCCCCTTGCACGTCCCAGATTTTGACCACTCTAACAGGCCCACACTTACACTTAAATAGGCCCAAACCTCTCTAATCTCCTCCCTGGATCTCTCTAACACTCCGTCCTCCTTTAAGACGCATCTTAAAAACTAGCTCTTTGACAAAATTTTGGCCACCTGTCCTATGTAGCTCAGTGTCAAATATTGCCTGATAATACCCCTGAGAAGCGCCTTGGGACGTTTTACCATATTGTGGCTCTATTTAATAAAAGTTGTTGTTGTTGTTGCAACGGGATGAGCCACTGTTCGGATAATTTCCAATACCTTTCAACGATCCAATACCCTGTTTTTAATGGAGAGCGAGGAGTGGTTAGTATAACAAGCAAATTATAAAGCCATGAACTGCGCTCAAAACACTGAAAATGGTTGAATAATAATAATATGTTATACAGCCATATTATCAGGGTGAGATAGAGTGGATTAGATTTTATACTCTTCCACCCAAGGGTTTGAAGGCAGGGAGGCAAGTAAAATCCAGCAGGTGGCCTTCTTGCTCAGCCCCAGCCTACCTGAAATTTTGGAACTTGGGGTGAGAAGGTGTTGGATGGCCCACCTGCCCTTGGGTTTTCTGGAGCCCTTAAGCGGATAATTAATGGTCACTTAATGGCCTTATACTGCTGCTGCCCCTGCCCCCGCCCGGTATTTTACCCATGATGGGGGAGGCCTGTGCTATGTAGGTAGGCCGGTAGCCTTTGGTAGCCTTAGGTGCGCGTGCTGGTGTCTGGCAAGGGAGGGGGATCTCCTTTGGGGGTCTCTGGGTCCATCAGAGACAAACCCCCCCCCCCAAGGTCATGCCCCCTTTAATCCCCCTCCTGGCCTTTTGAAACTGGCCCCCCAGCCCCAACCTTTGTCCCCACTCGCCACAATATCCAGCTGTGGATTTACCCCAGGATTTAGGAGTCCTGACTCCTTGCGTTGGAGACTGCTCCTGGTGGCGCTGCTGGGACTACAGTGCTGCTGGTCATCTGATTGGCCAGTTGCTCTCTAAAGCAAGAGTTGCTCCTGAGAGAGGTGCCCTTAAACCAGCTCTGAAGAAGTGCCGTCCAGGCCTGAAGTGTTAACTCTGCTCTTAACTCCACAGATGCTGCCAGATCTGTTGAGTTTTTCCAGCATTTTTTGCCTTTTTTTTTAGATTTCCAGCATCTGCGGTATTTTGCTTTTATATTAAAGCAGTTTAATGGTGCTCCTAATGTTAAACTGCTGCTGGGAAACCTGGCAGCACTCCCCGCTAGATTTTTTTAGCTGTAGCGGGGGTGAGACCACAGCACCACATAAAGTCAGGCCCATAGCAGGTTAATGTACCAACTTGTGAATTTGGGTTTGGATCCAGCACAGGCTAACTGGCTGGAAGTCTTTGGGCGGAGATTTCCCTGGTTGACCTGCCGGCGGGATCGTCTGGTCCCGCCGAAGTCAATGGATTTTTGGCTGGCTCACTGCATCCACTACACCTGGCCTGGAAAATCCCAGCCTCTCTGAATTTGGACTGAATTTTTGCTCAGGAGTTGGGAAAATTCCTGACTCCCTAAACCCGATGTGGGATTTTGTGCCCTGAGCGATCAGGATTTAGCTCCGGGGAGTGCAGGTGCCATTCCCAGAAACAGTGCAGAGGTGCTGCCGGGCACCGAGGTGGGGCTGTTTAAATGTCCCCCCCCCCACCAAGTAGGTGCTCTTGGACTTCATCCCCGCTGTAAAAAAAACACAATAAAACAAAAAACAGCCCTCTAGCCCTCAGCTCTCACACCGCTTCATCCTCCACACACTCACGTGCCCCACCCATGCTAATCCATTTCATCTCATGACCCCAACCATCCCCAATAGCCCTTCATGCCCTCCATGCCAAACTATGGCCTTCTATCCATCCCCATGGCTCTTTATAGCCCCAAGCCAACTCATGTCAACCCATGATGCCCCAGTCATTCCCATGGCCCTTTAGAGCCGCTTTGCCAATTTATGCCAACCCATGACCCCCCACCAGCTTTGCCCTTCCACCCTCCATGCCAACTCCACCAGTATCCAGCATGGGCAGATGTCAGAAGCCATGCTGAGATGAAATAAAATAGAGCTTTAAGAGCGGACTTTTCCATTTCCTCTGGCATCTGGCATCATGGCGTGCGTGTGAGCATACAATATGGCGGGAAGGCCAATAATCGGTTTCATGACATTGTGAAACCAGTTTGCAATTGTCCGCTCCACCCATCTATAGTGGGCCGCATTTCCCCCACTGAATGTTGGGAACGTCATTGCAGTATATCTGCATATCATTCTAAGCCCAGCTCACCAGAATCATGCCCCCATGCTGGATCATCTGAACATGTCGGTGTGTTTTCATCTTTTTTATGGGGGTTTACAGGTAGGTCTCTATCTACGAGACAAGCCATAAGGCGGACATGGCTTTTCGATGGCTGCAGGGCTATGGCTTGCTTGGAGAAGGGTGAGAAGTGGCCTCAGGCAAGAGGAGAGGCTGCAGGGCTAGGACATTACTGGGGAAGGGGGGTATCCCAGGTTGCGTTTGAGGGCACATGTTGATCTGTGGAAGTGACCTCAAGAGGGTGAGAGCTGAGGAGGCCATCTCCAAAGGAGATGAAGCCACATGTGTGAGAGAGTGGGTGATGGTGTCCCTTGAGTTGGCAGTGAGTGAGATGCCAGTGAGTGTGTGATGGCCTTGTAAGTGTGTGAGTTTAGAGTGATGAGATGGTTGCCTTACCCTGGCAGCATGGATGAGATAATTCATCCTCTTTCAGCACTGGATGGTGAACCTCTTCTATGCAGTGTTGGCACTGAGCATCTCTGCCACTGCCTCCTAAGCCGGAGTCATGACACCGATAGGCCTCCTGCGGCCAGACCAAGGCTAGAGGACATCATGATGGTGTCCAGAAGTCATCCCAGGGATGTGTCACTGATTCAGGGTCCGCAGTCCTCTTGTCTTTCAGGGCCATGTCTTCTATGCAGCAGCCCTGAGCTGGAAGCATTAAGAGGAGTGCGCATGGCTGCAATTTACATATGGCACTTAGTGTGAGGAAGCAGTGAGATGACAGCTTAACGGGCACATCAGAGGCCGCCTGCCAGCGAAACAGCCTGTTTCCTGGGAATTCATGATCAATGAGAGGGGTTTGGGATGATACGGCGTATCACGGCTCACACGCACGCCATGATGCCAGATGCCAGAGGAAATGGAAAAGTCCGCTCTTAAAGCTCTATTTTATTTCATCTCAGCATGGCTTCTGACATCTGCCCATGCTGGATACTGGTGGAGTTGGCATGGAGGGTGGAAGGGCAAAGCTGGTGGGGGGTCATGGGTTAAATGTTCTTTTCCTGCCTGCTACCACACTTAGTGCAAACCTGGGACGATTCTACCCTAAGTGTCTATTGGTGACTTTGGTATTTACAAAAATCATTCATTGATAAAAAAACAATTGAATGTATTTAAAATCCTTCAACTACTCCGTCCTTTATGAAATCAAATATTTCATTCATGTGCTTAATCCCGAATAAGAACAAGAATTTGTATTCATGGCCCCACACCAAGACTCTATAACTGCTTGGAGCTGTCAATAAAACTGTGAACTTACAGGCACCCCTCTGTTTTAATGATAGATTGTGGAATCAGTCATGCAGCACTAATCCTACAATGATAAGCCTTAGGCTTATGTCAAAGATGAGTGAAATTGCAAGCAGTCACAGCAGGCTGTTTCTTTTAAATAAAGGACTTGGGCATTTAAATGCATTGGCGGCTTGACTATTCCAATGGGTTTATTCTCTTTTTACACACATTCATGTCTAATTTTAACAACACCAAAGAGCACCTTATCTCTCCCAAAGGGGTACTTGGACCTCTCCAAAAGGGCTCCTTACCTCTCCAAAAGTCTCTGGCAGCTTTGGATCTTTTGCTCAAATGTCTAAAGCCCATGTTTGGCACATCCCACTAACGAAAATAGTATTTGTTTGAAGGCAGCTACACTTTTACATGTGCAGCTGCCTCTGTGAACCATCGATATACAAACTACAACCTGCCCCCATTCCCCAGCCTGGTGGAAATGGTAGGTACCAGGTGTGGGGGCAGGACTTTCTGAATCAGGGCTCTGGCACCATTTTGTTTGTGTCTGAGACCCCTTCCACCTACATGAAAATTTGGGCCTTTGTGCCTCTGTCTTTATCTCTCCCTGTCTATCTCTTGCCATATCATTCTCTGCACCCCTCCCTCTCTTTCTCACTGTGTCTACCTCTCAGTTTAACTCTCTCTTTCTGCCTCTCTGCCTGACTCTGTCTCGCTTTCTCTTTCTCTATCATTTGGAATTTAATTGAAGTAAAATTAATTTTAGTTTTTCCCAAGTTAGATCCTGATGAATGTGCATCCACAATAACAGTTGTAGCCATTTGTCATTAATTGACACTCAGTCAGAGAGGTCATCCAAGTTCTTTGGTATGTGAAATAGTATTGTCACGCTGGTGCAATGGAGCTGGTGTTTAGATTTGGGGTCAAGGCAATTCTGGAGAGAGCTGTACTGAGCACAGAGCCAATTCCTATAGCTGACTGAAACTGAAAGGGAAGGGTTCCATTTACCAGCACTAATACTACTTACCTCGAGCACAAAAGCTGAATAAAATTGATGGATAAGAATTTAGTTTCATCACATGGGTAGTAACATGGCAGAACAATTATTTATTCCAGTGATTCCAACAAAATTAAATTCAAGGAAGTTTAGCAAGCGGTGGGAAAGAGGTTCTACATGAGGCTGAAAAGGAACATTTTTATCCCCTCATCCCTAATAAAGTAGCAGCAGTATGTTTCTTCTGTTTTAACTACTAGATGCTTCCAAGCAATGAAACCTTAGCTATGAAAATATACTCTTTGTTGGCTGTAAAGTTGTCTTCCAGCAGAGAGATCAAGGAAACTAATAGAATTGATGCATTTTGGAATAGAGTAGAGATATAAAATAAGGTAGAAAGAGGAATATGGTCATGCAGAGAGGATTTTGGGAACTAGGTAGGAAATTAGCAAGCAATATCTCTAAAAGTAGTGATTTCTGGATTACCCCTGGTACTGTGTTCAAGGGAATATAGAAATGGGGGATAATGCAGTTGAATGTGTGCCTGGAAAGATGGTGCAGGAGGGAGGACTTTAGATTTTTTGGACATGGGGACCAGCTCTGAGGAGATGGGACCTGTACAGGCCAGACTGGTTATACCTGAATAGAGAGGGAGTAATTTCCTTGCGGGGCAATTTGCTAGTGCTATTGGGGAGGACTTAAACTAACTTGGCAGGGGTGTGGGTACCAGAAGGTAATACGAGAGAGGAATACCAAGGTACACAGAATATTGAGAGAGATGTAGGTGGGTTATTAGGTGGGGTCAGAGTAAGGGAGAAAGCACAAAGTCTAAATCGAGGTTAATGTTCATGTATGTGAATGCACGGAGTGTGCCAGATAAGTTTGGTGAGTTACAGGAACTGATAGCCATGTGGAAATATGATGTTGTGGTTATAATGGAGACATGGCTCAGAGAAGGGCAGGACTGGGTATTATATATTCCTGGAGACAAGGGGCAGAATTTTCTGCCTTCCGAGCGGGGGGCCCGACCCAATCTCCGGCGGGTGGAGAAGCGGGTCCTGCTGCTATTTTACGTGGCGGTCCAATGAAGGCTCGCCCAGTGTGATGTCCAGCAGGCACTTCCTGGGCGGGTGGGGGGGGGGGATTCCCCAAAAGCGAGAGTGTGATCTTTCGCGCATGCGCATGAAAGAACGCACATCTCCCTGAGGCTAGGTGCAACCTCAGGGAGGTCACTGACAGTTGTAAAAACAGTAAAAATAGAAAAAAATCCTTAACATGTCCCCCTCATGTGACAATGTCACATGAGATGGGACATGTAATAAATTTCACTAAAACTTTATTCACCTTTTTAAATCCCGCTGGTGGGTGAGGTTTCATGTTGTCTCTAGTTACCGCCGGGGCTCCTGGCCTGGCCGCTAACCTTAAGGTTGGACGGGCAGGTCCTTTAATTGTTTCAATGATCCTGTCAATGGCCTCAGTTGGCCATTGACAGGTCGGCGGGCCCGCAGCTGATTTTGCTGCGCCCCCCACCTTCCTGAAAATTTAAATGGGGCGGGATGATGTCGGGGGTTCCAGCCAACATCATCCTGCATCATTTTGAGCGCCGAAGAGTGGGCCCCGCCCTCTGCTCGCCGACAGCAAAATTCAGCCCAAGGTTTTCAGGAAAGATAGGAAAGGAAGGAATGGAGCAGGGTTGGCACTAATGATTAAGGAGAACATTGCTGGAGAGGGAGGATGTCCCAGAGGAGTGAAGGACAGAATCTATTTGGTTAGAGCTAAGGAAGAAAAAAATGTTCAATTACATTGCTTGGTGCAGCTTATAGGCCACCAACTAGTGGGAAAGGTATGAAGGAACACATCTGCAAGGAAATTACAGAGAAGTGAAAGAATTATTGAGTTGTTATAATGAGAGATTTTAATTATCTGAAAGTAGACTGGGACAGTAGTAATGTGAAGGGCAGAGGGGGGAAAGAGTTCCTCGACTTGTATTCAGGAGGATTTTCTGCAGCAATATGTTTCCAATCCAACAAGCATTGCTGGACCTGATTAGAGTACTGTGCTGAACTATGGGCATCACACTTTAGGAAGGATTTCAAGGCTTTGGAAAGAGCAGGGAGGAGATGAATCAGTATGGTTTCAGGGATGAGAGATTTTACTTTTACTAAACAAACTGGGATTATCCTCTTTAGAGCAGATATGATGAAGGGAAGATTGGGTAGGTGTTAAAAAGAATGAAGGGCTTTCATAGAGCAAAAAGGGAGAAACTTTTTCCACTGTCTGTTGGGTTGGTAACCAGGTGACGCAGATTTAAGACAATTGGCAAAAATTCAGTGGGAAAGTGAGAAGAAATTTGTTTATATATTGATTTGTTGTGATTTGGAATGCATTGGTTGAAAGGATAATGAAAGCAGGTTCAATAGATTGTCGAAAGAAAAGTGAATAAATAATTGGGCAGGAGTTTGCTATACTCTTTGCAAAGAGCACTGACAGCTGTTTCAAAGAGGCAGCACATGCATGATAAGCCAAATTACCCCCTCCTATGCTGCATGATTATGTCATTCAGGTTTCTATACTGTTTGCCACATACAAAGTGTCAGACAATTTTCATAATGAAGGATTTAATGAGCATCTTTTACTTTGTCAACAGGCTATATGCTGTAGGAGGGAGAGATGGAAGTGCTTGCCTCAAATCTATAGAGTGCTATGACCCCCATACCAACAAATGGAGTATGTGTACTCCAATGTCCAAAAGAAGAGGAGGTGTGGGTGTAGCAACATGTGACGGTTTCCTTTATGCGGTTGGAGGCCATGATGCCCCTGCTTCGAACCACTGTTCTCGACTTTCAGACTGTGTAGAGAGGTGAAAGATGCAAATATACTTTCTTCCTGTGGCAGTGCATGTTTAACATTTTGTACAAAAAATGTGAAGAATGAAAGTCCAATGAAATTCCAAATCTTGAAGAAATATTACTCCAAGTTTCTGGTTCCATCATGTTTTAAGCAATTTGACAATTTGTATGTCTTTACACTAGATAGTTCCCTTGGCTTTTAGCATTATCAATGTCCCCTGCAAGTGCTTTACATGTCCCCTAAATTTTGGAGTGTACATGTCTCTGGCCCAACGCCTAGTTGAATGATGAGTTAGGGATCATAACGGTGGCCACATAGAGTGGAACTTAAAGCTCTCCTGTGTCAAGTTTAGTGTCTGGGATGATTTAATCAGGTGGGAGTGTGGCTGGTAGGGACTTTAGGAAGGAACTTTTCCCCTTGGTGGAGGGATCAATAACCGGGGGCATAGATTTAAGGTAAGGGGCAGGAGGTTTAGAGGGGATGTGAGGAAAAACTTTTTTCACTCAGAGGGTGGTGGGAATCTGGAACTCACTGCCTGAAAGGGTGGTAGAGGCAGAAACCCTCATAACATTTAAGAAGTATTTGGATGTGCACTTGCGATGCCATGGCATACAAGGCTATGGGCCTAGTGCTGGAAAATGGGATTAGGGTAATTAAGTACTTGTTTGACCGGCACAAACTTGATGGACCGAGGGGCCTTTTTCTGTGCTGTAGACCTCATTGACTGTATGACCCTGCCACTTTCCCACCTTCACCCCAAATAGGTCCATGGTGGGAAGGCGGGTGCACAACATTCCCACCCCATTGTCAATTGAGGCCCTTAAGTGGGAAATTAATTTAAGAGCCTCATTCTGCCGCTACTGGTATTTACCAAATGACGGGTTGGGCTTTCACTATGTGGGAAGCCCAAAAACCAAACTGTGTTGTGGTTGCTTGTGACCATCCAGGAGTGGGTCCCTCATTCAAAGGCACTCAGTGCCCGGCCAAGGGATCCAACATCGGCAAAGGGGGGGTCTTGGAGAGCCAACCCTATTCCCTTGCTGCTAAACCCTTCCCAACCCTCCCACTGGCCCCCACCCCATGAACCCCCTCCCGCCATCACTCACCTGCAGCCTGGAACCCTCGATGATCCTGGGCCTCGGGTGTGCGCTTTACCGGAAGCCGACACTGCCTCACTGATGCCGCCACCGAACAATGAAAAGCTGCTGGCCTCTAATTGGCATGCAGCTCTTGGCGGGTGGGACTTTTGCCTCCGGGGTCCTTAATTCCAGGGGAAGGCCCACTGATGCCCAGTTAAGTCCCTGAGTGGCACTTAATTTGGTGGGATCCTGAAATGAGGTGCATGGAGCTCTGTTGCCTACAGTAAAGCCCACCCATAGCATGCCAACTACTGAGGGAGAACATATATCACCATGTGAATTTTCTTCTCTCCAAAAAATACAAATTGATTAAGCACTCTACTGAAACAGGGAACAGTTTATGCACAATTACCATCTTTGTATAATTGACAGCATACATTTTGCCACAACCAGAGCACATATAGCCGCTTATAATCTACTGTGTGTCATGGGAAAGTTATTGGGATCTATAATTAAGGGCAGAGTGACTGAGCAATTAGAGAAATTCTAACTAATTAGAGCAAGCCAACATGGATTTGTAAGGAGTAGGTCATGTCTAACAAACCTAATTACATTTTTTGAGGGAGTAACTAAAGTAATAGGCTATGGATGTACTTTATATGGACTTCCGGGAGACATTTGATAATGTGCAACTTAAGATACTGTAAGCTAAAATTAAAGCTCATGGAGTCCAAAGAGATTTATTGATCCCTGTACACAGATTATTAAAATAATTAAACATGTTAAGGATAACTTGTATTGTTTATTCACTCAACGGTCATGTGCTGGAACAATTTTCCTTATCACGTGGTTCTCCATTTTCGCATGTTAGATATGATCCAAAGACTGATACCTGGACAACAATAGCATCAGTGAGTGTCCCCCGAGATGCTGTTGGAGTCTGTCTCCTAGGAGACAAACTGTATGCAGTCGGTGGATATGATGGACAAACCTATCTAAACACTATGGAATCATATGATCCACAGACTAATGAATGGACACAGGTAATAAGTGATATCATTTTTAAAAATCACTGATCTTTAATAATCCTTTTGTTTCTCAAAGTGTTTATTTTTGAGTCATTGTTATGTATAAATTCACCTTGAATCATTATTTGAAGAGTATTTTCAAGGAATAGTTAATTCTTTTATTAAATGTAATAATGCAGAAGCAATCAATGTCATCGATTATGACAAAGTTATATTTAAAATTTTATTGTGCAGGTACGTAATGAATAATCTTCCTAAATCTGCTTTTGATGGAATGTATTTTAATTGGAGAAGGACTTTAACCTTTCTTAATATTTAAAGACTGGAAGAATGTATGGTACAAATAGGTAGACATACATTTTCTTTTTAAAAAAGAAATTCTGTGGCATAAGAGTTACAAAATTTCATTCAAATTTTACTTTGTTTTAAAAGAGACTAGTGCCGAATCACAGTATCACCAAATTGTTACAGAGCAGAAGCGGGGCATTCAGCCCATCATATTTGCACAAGCTTTCCGATGGAACAATTCTTTGTTCCATTCTCCCGCCTTCTCCCCATAACATTGTTCCTTTTCAGATAGCAGTCTAATTCCCTTCTGAATGCCTTAGTTGAACTTGCCTCCACAACACTTTCAGGTAGTGCATTCCAGACCTTAACCTCCCGCTGCGTGAAAATGTTTTCTCTCACACTGCTTTTGCTTCTTTTCCCAATTACTTTAAATCTGTGTCCTCTCGTTCTCAATCCTTTCACAAGTGGGAACCATTTCTCCCTATCTACTCTATCTAGACCACCCATGATTTTGAATACCTCTATCAAATCTCCCCTCAGCCTTCTTTTCTCCAAGGAAAAAGTCCCAACTTCTCCAATCTATCCGCAAAACTGAAGATCCCCATCCCTGGAACCATTCTTGTGAATCTTTTCTGCACTCTCTCAATGTCTTCACAGATAATAGGAATAATAGATTAAAACAGATACCTTAGACAATGATTAGGTTTTGAAGACCAACTGATGACTTGTAAACTAATATTTGTGCAAATAGGGTTAAGTAGAAATTAAATGCAGAAAACATTATTTGGAATAGTGATTTTTATAAATCTGAAATATGATTCTTAGCTGGTGACGTGCACTATTTATCATTGGCTTTAGGTAAAAGAAGCATAATTAGGTAAGTGAGGAAGAGGGGGTGGTGAGACAGGGAGGATAGGGTCAGTCATGGCATGGAACAGCAAGTCAGCTTCACTGGTTAATTGCACGAATATAGAACAAAACGGTACAATGTAGATCAACTCTTCCAGTTAAAACTACCTTCAATTTGTATAGTTACACTGGGAAAGATCAAAAATGTTGACCTAGATATTCATATAAATGGAATTGCAGATTATAAATGCTAGTGAATTTGGGTGGTATCAAGTTTCTATAAAGCAGAATGGCAAAAGTTTGGAAACCTTTGTCATTCGCCTGTGACTCGATAAAACTAAATAATGAATATTCCCAACAGTGCATTTAAAAATCAAAATACTTCAGTAAGTGTCAATATTTTGCAGAAAATTGGTTGCTTCGTATTCTAAAGAGTGTTGTATCAAATTAAACAGCTGCTTTTGTTATGGTTTTACTGTTGAGAAAAAATGTGACAGTAAATGTGAAGAATAGTATTTGGTAACCTCCACAGGACCACTGCCCAATAACAATTTTGCATGCTTACATTTACATGAGACTGGAAGACAATCCTGATTAGAGTTAATTACAGCATGGCCAGTTTTAGTGTGGCACCAGGAGTTTGAGATTAACATGTCTTACTTAAAATAATTCTTGCAATATGGGCATCGCTAGCAAGGCCAATGTTTATTGCTCATCCTTAGATTTCCTTGAGGTGTGGTGGGGGCTCTCTTCTTGAACCACTCCAGCCCATGTTATGAAGTTACTCCCACAGCGCTATCATGTATGGGGGTTTTCCAGGATTTTGACCCAGTGGCAATGAAGGAACAATGACATATGTCTAAGGCAGGATGGTGTGTGATCTGAAAGGGAACTTAGAGATGTTGGGTTGCCATGTATCTGCTCCTGTTGCCCTTCTAGGAGGTAGAAGCCGTGCATTTGGGAAATGCTGTGGAAGAAGCTATGGCAAGTTCCAGTTAAAGTAAAAGCTGATGGTAAATGTGGCGAGGTGGTCATTGTCTCACTAAGTTAGAATTTGGTCTTCAATTTCTGGGACCAGGACTCAAACCTTTCAGTGAAATGTCTTCTTGGCTTGCAAAGAAGCCATGCAAAATATGTGGAATATTGTAATGGGCACAGACTAGACACTTACCTCGGTTTGAACCAGAAAACAAAATTTCAGTCATGGCCATATGAAAATTTTGACAACCTCCAATTTCAAAAAATGCATACCCTTACACACATGCAGGCATAAATTGGAATTATTTTAATTTGCCACTGGGAAGGTGGTGACATAGCAGCATTGTCACTGGACTGTATTCCAGAAACCTGGGTTCAAATCCCAACACCATGAAATCATTGTCGATTGTTGTCAAAACCCACCTGGTTCACTAATGTCCCTTAGGGAAGGAAATCTGCCATCCTTACCTGGTCTGGCCTACATGTGACTCCAGACCCACAGCAATGTGGTTGACTCTTAAAAAATGCCCTCTTAAGGGATGGACGATAAATGATGGCCTAGCCAGTGACACCCACATCCCATGAACAAATAAATTTTAAAAATGCACAGTCCAACTTGCTCTGTGCAAGTTGACTGAAAATTCACTAGCAAGCACAATTGTGGGATCACAAAAACTGCAGCAGCTTAATAAGAAGTTTCAATATCAACTTCTCAGAGTTACAAGGGATGGACAATAAATACCGCCAACCTTCACAATGTCACTAAACATGTTGAACTTAAAAAAAAAATATATATATATATATATAGTTCTATGCTGCATTATCCTCTTCCATTTATCTTGTGATTATGTTTGCTGCCTGGGGCTTTAGGTAGTTGAATAATAAACATGGGCACTAATTTTATAATCTCAGGCTGACCACTCCTAAGTTCTGTTATGGTCCTGGATGAGACCTCCAAATTTTGTTACGAGCAGTTAGAGACCAGTGACTTTTGTTTCAAAGTTGACTAAGTTAGAAATACCATTTACTTCAAGAAAAAAACTACAAGATTCCTCCGTTTTAAAGAAAAAGAAGAATCTTTACTATACAAAAGTCAGCAAAGCAAACAATCAACACTATCAATCGTATACCGTAACATCTAGAATTAACATGGAATAAACATGAACTAACAGGTGAACTATGATCGTACGCACCACAATCTGTACATTAAATGGCAGATACAACCAAGAAAGGTCCCCCAAATTTTCTCAGTAACCCACCTAGACATCAGTGAGTCACAAAAACTCTTTAAAACTATCTTCCTGAGGAATTTTAGTTCCTCTCTTTCCAAGATCTAGCCTCTGATTATCCTCAAAAGCCTCTCCAACTCAGACCGCCCCAGTAACTGCTTGACTCCCAGTTTTTAAAAAATTAATTCATAGAATGTGGGTGTTACTGGCTAGGACAGTATTTGTTGCCCATCTCTAATTGTCCTTGAGAAGGTGGTGGCGAGCTGCCTTCTTGAACTGCTGTAATCTGTGTGGTGTAGATACACCCACAGTGCTGTTGGGTGGGGGGGAGGGGGTGGTAGTTCCAGGACTTTTGACCCAGCGACAGTGAAGAAATGGTGATATATTTCCAACTCAGGCTGATGAGTGATTGGAGGGGAACTTCCAGGTGGTGGTGTTCCCATCTGTCTATTGCCCATATCCTTCTTAATGGTAGCAGTTGTGTGTTTGGAAGGTGCTGTCTAAGGAGCCTTGGTGAGTTCCTGCAGTGCATCTTGTAGATGGTAGACACTGTTGCCACTGTGTGTCGGTGT
The DNA here is from genome assembly GCF_017639515.1 of Carcharodon carcharias. NCBI lineage: Eukaryota > Metazoa > Chordata > Chondrichthyes > Lamniformes > Lamnidae > Carcharodon > Carcharodon carcharias. Next base: position 153,721,876 of record NC_054477.1, read on the forward strand.
TGGCGGGGTTGATGTGGTGCCAATCAAATGGCTGCTATCCTGGGTGGTGTTAAGCTTCTTGAGTCCTGTTGGAGTTGCACTCTTCCAGGCAAATGGTGGCTCAATATCTTCTCCTGAGACTGCATCCCGCTGGATTTATAAGGCTGCACCCCAGCATCTAGTTACTGGCATGATTCTCACTTTATAGCTACCCTGAGCAGAACCCCACTGCTCGTGGGCTTTACTTTGCCCCAACAGCTAGCTTCATAGAGCCCATAGCTTCTGTTCACTTCAGCTCCACTGGGCTGATAACTGCCCTGGGCTTCTCCTAGCTGCAATCTCTCCAGCAGCATGAAGCCAGCATCCTTCTACCTCCTTCTTTCTGGATTCACCTGGGCTCACCATGGGCTGCTGTTCCCTTTGCCCCTAGAACTGATGTGTGAGACCTGTTAATATCAAGTTTTGTTACATACTGTACCTTAAATGTTATAATCGCCAGGCAACCAAAAGCCCCCTCCACAGGTGCTAACTTACAAAAAAAACATAGACAGGAATCCAAAAATATGGATTCCCTCACTCCAGTTAAATTACATTTGTAGATCTTCACTATAATGTTTTGCTTCCTTGTGAAACTTAAGATGAAAATGTGTATCCTGACAACAACGCAGCACAAATATTGCTGTGAGTCCCTGCAATAATTTTTAATATCGACATTCTTTGCCTCTGATATTTTTATTTCAAGAATGTAGGTTACAGAATGTTTGCTTCTTTATTTAAAGCCATCTCTCTTAATTAGTCCTTAATCAAAAACGGGTCATTTGTTCCAATTTATTTGAAGCCAATTATTCAGTGAAAGATAATGAGGTCATTACTTTATGGACACATATTCACAGGTGCTGATGTTCTTTCCCCCTATGTATTTAAATCACTGTTGATGATGTGCTTCTTAAAGGGCAGTGTGGTTGAGGAGTCTAAGCTGCTGGATTTAGATTCTAGTCTCCTTGGAGGCGTGGGTTTGAATCCCTGCCCTATTAAAGTTTCAACATGCTTGCCCTTAAAGAGGATAATCTGATAAGATAGCTTGTTCTGGGTTGCACATCTAATTATCTATTAGTGCTATTTATTTGCACACTGCCATTTTTAATTATTCAATGCCTCAGTTCAGACCCCAGCCCACTGCCCAGCAGGAACAGGCACAGCCCTTAATTCAGCATTAATTGGGAATGCCACTCAGCCAGTTAACAGAATGGTTGGTGTCGGGAATGGGAAATTGGTGCAGCAAAGGTTGTTGTTCTTAATTAGCATTTGGGCAAACATTACGCTGCAGTTAATTGTTTTACATCTGACCTGAGAGCGCGAGATATCTCAGCACCAATCCGATCACCCTCATCAGCAAAAGAATTCAGTGCAAAAAATTGTCAGCATAACAAGGGAAGGATGAAACATTTTTCAGATTTATGCTGTAGCTTTTTAATTTTGGAACAGTTGAACTTCTAAACCAATGCCAACTTTGGAAAGGACCATGTAAGATAGAAATGAGGTTCGGGCTAGATTCCTACTCTGGATTTAGCTATCCAAGTACAAGAGTGGTTAATTAGTAATGTAACTCTTTTGAGTACAAACATGTTTCTATCTGCTCCTATTCAGATGAAGTTACATTGTTTCATAGTTTGCCATTGTGAGATTTGAACTCTTGATCTTGGGGTTACAAGCCCAGTACCATAACCACTTGGCTAAATGTAACTCTTTTGAGTAATTTAACTCTTTTGAGTACAAACCCGTTTCCATCTGTTTCAGATGAAATTACATTGTTTCATAGTTTGCCATTGTGAGATTTGAACTCTTGATCTTGGGGTTACAAACCCAGTACCATAACCACTTGGCTAAATATAACTCTTTTGAGTACAAACCCGTTTCCATCTGTTTTCAGATGAAGTTACATTGTTTCATAGTTTGCCATTGTGAGATTTGAACTCTTGATAATCTTTTAAATGAAAACAATTAAACCAAATCAACAAAATTGGGATAAATCAGGCACAGCCCCTAATTCAGGTCAGCTGTAAAACCAAGGACAAAATTTAAAGGAACCTTACAAACTTTAAATCAAAATGTGATTAAAGGGGTCAACAAAACACCCCAGTCCCCTCAGTGCCCACCGAGCACGGAAGGCCTCGGGCGTGTCAGCAGACACCGCGTGCTCCCTCTCCAGGGACAAAACTGATCTCAGAGACAATTTGTTGTAACTCTTCCGAGTACAAACCCGTTTCCATCTGTTTCAGATGAAGTTACATTGTTTCATAGTTTGCCATTGTGAGATTTGATCCCTTGATCTTGGGGTTACAAACCCAGTACCATAACCACTTGGCTAAATGTAACCTTACTGCCCATGGCCGATCAACAATTAGTCAGCAGTTAGTTAAGTGTGGCTAACCATTTTAATGTTTGTACCTAACGCATTGTATAGGAAGCAGCCCTATGGGAGTGTTAGGGAGGGGAAATATTTATGTCAACGAAATTAAACAGAAAACCTGGGGCAGAATTTTCAGGTCGGCGTGCGGGGGCGGGCCCAACATGCTGACACATAAAACCACACGTGATGACATCGGGCGTGCATCCCAACGTCACTGTGCGCCATTGCAATATTTCGGAAGGCAGGCACACTATGAGTTCCGAGGCGCACCCGCTATTAATTAACGGGCCAGTTAAGGCCCTTGAGGCAGCCATTGAGAATGATTTTTCGCAGCCTGTGTGATTTTCAGTGCATCGCAGGCATGCATGAGCAGGCTGGTAGGTGGCTCATGATGCCCCTCTGCCAACCAAGAACAGAGGCTGAGCAGCGGTACAATAGGAGCACTCTTTGTCTCCACCTGCACCTCAAGTGAGTGTGAAGTGCCCCCACCGCTGTGCACCGAGATACTAGCCGACAATCCTATCCCCACCGAGCTGCTGGTAACTGCACTGGTGCCTGCCTGGCTGCGATGGTGTGACGCTGGTGCGTTTATATCTTCTGGGTCCTCAGGGGTCAATGGCAGTCCCTCTGCCTCCTGAGTCCAGGCGTGCTCTGGAGAGGCTGAAAGGAAGAACAAGGATATTTGATTAATTGAAGTCATTACACTGTTAATGTGCATGCCAGGCACCTGGCTCAGGGTGCACTCCTCCTATTATTAACAGGCTACCTATGTTGGATGCTGAAATCAATAAGCAGTCAGCAGCGGACTGTTTGCACTGACAGACATTGTGACCTCAGTGCGCGGCACTCTTACCTCCCGGTGGCTTCCCAACCTCACCGCGGCCGGTTGACCTGGGCGCATGGCGCCTCTCCAGCTCCAGTGCCTCCTGCTCGTATCTGGTCATGATGAGAAGGTGAGCCTGCCCTCTGCCAGTCCACAGCTTCTCAGCATTAATGTGTGCTGTCTCCTCCTGAAAGGAGAGAGGACCATTGATTAGTCCACCCTGGCTATTGCAGCCTGGCCAACCCCACCTGAGTGAAACATTGCAAGGCCCATGTGAATCGTGACCCTGGAGCCGCCGTACATTCCCTCCAAGCAGCCAGGGCTGACCCCCTTGCCCAGATGCTGCCTCCTTCACAAATGCCACTCACGCTCTAAGCCCTCCCAAATCCATGAACACTACCACCTAGAAGGACAAGAGCAGCAGATAGATGGGTACACTGGAAGTTCCCCTCCAAGTCACTCAGCAGCCTGACTTTGAAATGTTTCAGCGCTCCACCACTGTGGCTAGGTCAAAGTCCTGGAACTTGCCCCCAAACAGCACTATGGGTGTTCCTGCACCACATGCAGCAGATACAGAAGGCAGCTCAGCACCACCCTCTCAAGGGCAACTAGGCATGGGCAATAAATGCTGGCCCAACCAGCGAAGGCCACATCCCGTGAATGAATGAATACAAAAACAAAATTCTGAGTTGGTGGGCGGGGGGGAGGGGGGGTGGGGGGTGGTCGTAGCCTAACAATTGTGCTACGTGACCCATGCCAACATGGTACTCACTCTTCCTGATCGCAAGAGATCATTAAACCGCCTGCGGCACTGAACCCAGGTGCGTCTCACCACATCATCATGGGAGCTGACCCATTCTGCCGCCTCCTCCCAGGCATGTTTTGTTATGTTGGGGGGGGGGGGGGGGGGGGGGGGGGGCTGCCTCATCCTCCTGTCCCTTGGCACAAGGATCTCGCGGCGTGCTGCCACGTCCTCGAGGAGGGCATCGAGGCACTCAACCGAAAACCTCGGGGGCCGAATGCCCCGTGCACCTGCCCTCCCACCTGGCCTGCTCTCCGTGGACGCTATCCGACATCGTCCTGTCCGACATCAGTCGCAGCCTCTGGATGTCTGCCTGAGCCGTTTTTGAATAGGCCGCCGGGTCGAGCATTGGACCCCTGTGGTCATTGGCCTCGCGCCCCTTCCCGCCGATCTCGGGAGCCGCGATTTATGCTGGGCTGACCTTAATTAACCCGCCCGTGTGAAATGGCGGCGCGGAGCCGATCGCGGGCAGCAGTCAGCTCCCTGCCCGCTCCCTGCACAGCCCACCCCGCCCTGAGATAAAAGCAAAATTGTGCGGTTGCTGGAAACCTGAAATAAAAAGAGAAAGCGCTGGAAAAACCCAGCAGGTCTGGCAGCATTTGTGGAGGAAGAAACAGAGTTAATGTCTGGAGTCCGATATGACCCTTCCTCGGAACTGGAGAGAGGTAGCAATGTGATGGGTTTTATGTTTCTCAAAGAACGGGGAGGGTCAGGTAGAACAAAAGGGAAGGTCAGGGATAGGTAAGAGGGAATAAAACCAAAAGCATAAAAACCCATCACATTCCTGCCTCTCTCTAGTTCCGAAGAAGAGTCACATTGGACTCAAAGCAAACCTGAGGATTTTCCTTAAAATTACCTTGGTAGGTTGATTCAAAGGTTACGGAACAGTCTGAACTTGACTTCATTGCCATGTTAAAGAACCTGATTCATTTTCATCAAGTGAATTGAACTTTTTCCACAAGGAAGGATAAGTTACTCTCTTAAGACAAAGCAAACTATCTGGTGATCTCCTGGCCTAGTTTCAATCAACAGAGGAAGTTGCAGAAGAATTTTCCCCTATTAGACCTGTGTTTTTTTCCTAACTTTTTTGCCTTTCCCTGAGGATTAAGCTGACAGAGCGGGGCAGATTTAATGGATCAGCTGGATCTTTTCCTGCCTGTGGTTTCTCTTGTATGTTGATTTGTCCATATGAGTAAAATACATGATCCTGTACATTTGAAAGTGGCAAAAGAAATTAAATATGCTCTTCCTGGAAGGGCCTGAACCCACCTGTATAAGCAAAAAAATTGAATGGGTCTAACTTCCCTTGGTAGGTCCTGTGCCCGGAATTTGGGTAGAAATCTCACCATCAGAGGGATCTTCAGCAATGCAAATAGCCACCAGTTATGGAGGCTTCTGCCTGTTATCTTACAGCAGGCCCACACTCTCAGGTACCTGGGGTGAAACAAATGTCCTTATATCCTTCAATCCTTTCCACCCACTGATTCTGAGATCCTCCAATCCGAGTGGAGCTAGATACAAGATCGAACATAGTTTATCTTCGATCTTTTATATTTTATCTGTAATGATAATGTCACTGGACTAGTAATCCAGAGATCCAGGCTCTCTGGAGACAGGGATTCAAAGCCCACCATGGGGGAATTTGAATTCAATTAATAATTATGGAATTGAAAGCGAATCTCAGCAATGGTTACTATGACAACCATCATCAATTGTTGCCAAAACCCATCTTCATTAAGGCCCTTCAGGGAAGGAAATCTACCCTCCTTACCCAGTCTGGCCTGCATGTGGCCCCAGATCCAGAGTAATGCGGTTGACTCTTAACTGCCCTCTGAAATGACCCAGCAAGTCACTCAGTTCAAGGGCAATTAGGGATGGGCAACAAAAACTGGCATGGTTAGCGATGCCCGCATCCCATGAAACAAGGGCCAGAATATTGCCATCAGCGTGCAGAGGCAGGCCCAACTCGGCGATGCACAAAATGAAGCACGATGACGTTGGGTGTGTGTCCCGACGGTATCACACATCATTTAGATATTTTGTTTGGCGGGCGGTGCTGACGTCAGCTGTGCACCTGCCAAATTGTCAAGGCCATTAGGAAAATAATTTAGGTAATTAACAGCGCTGCCCATCAAACCTTAAGTTTGGTGGGCAGGCAAAGAGCCCAAGCGGCCTTCGTCTTTTTCAGGAAACCTCATCCACAAATAAATTTTGCTAAATTGACAAAACATGTCCCAGCTCATGTGACACTGTCACATGAAGGGACATGTCTAAATAATTATTCTCTTTCTTTATTAAAAAATTTCATTACGTACTTAATCTCCCTGAGGCAGCTCCATGCCCTGACTCTCCCTCCTCCCCCCACCCACACAGGTAGCGCTGGGCACTACCGGCTGCGCGTCATGATGGGCCGTAATTGGCCCACCCGCATAAAATGGCGGCGCGCAGCCAATCATGGGCAGCGATCGGCTACGGGCCCGCCCCCGCCCCCTCCCGCCCAGACCGCCCAACATAGGTAAGTTTCTGGCCAAAGGAACAAAAACCTTCTGCATATCCTTGCTCGTTGTCCTGAACTATGGGAGGAAAATCGGGTGGAATTAGGCACTGATACATTGGATGAAATTTTACGACAGCGGGATTTTACCTTCCCGCTGAAGCCAATGGGGTTTAGAATGTCTCGCCGCATTTTACGGCTCCCATCCCCATCCCTGCCAAAATGGGGCGGTAAAATTCTGCAAACATGATCACTTCTTTTCCACCCTTACTCCCCTAACCCTCCCCCACTTCAACCCAAGGAAAAAGCCTGAGATTCCTAGGAGAGGTAGAGGCTCTAGTGGCAAAATCCTTTTTACATTGCTTGGCATTCAAAGACTGAAAATTCCCAGATCAGTGCAAAAGTGAGTGAGACCGGCATATTGTAATTAGTGAACAACATGTGATAAGTATGCCGAGAAGGAAATTGTATTTTCTTTCAAATCTACCCTCCCGGTGCTGATGACTGTATTTTAAATGTGGTTAGGTTACATGGCCAAGGAGAGCATGGAGTTTGTACCAACTCAGAGAGGAACATGCAGATAGACCGAATGCACCTTCATTGAACATCTTCTTTGATCACAGTTTGCACAGTATTAGTGCTCTGGGAACAGAAAAACCTAATGGATTAGTTTTGGAGAAAAACCTTCACTGGATTCAGTTGTACTTAACTTCAGTCAATAATGGCTTGATATGTGCCTTCAAAATATTGGCACTTAAATGTTAAACTTGTTCCTTTGAATTAAAGCCTCTTCAAATATATTAAAGTTCTTTTTCCCATCACTTTGACACATTTAAAATAAACAAGCCAATACTACGGTTAAAATAGCAGGCACAAGAAATTCAAATAAATCATATAAACCATTGTATACTGATATTTGAAGAGTCTAATTTCACGATCTTTGTTCCGTCAAAAGGTATCTTCTCAAAATCAACGCTGATCATATTGGAGGACATATGCTTAATGCTGTTCCATGACATCTCTGTATTTGTTGTTTTAATGCAGACTTTACACTTTAATTTTGTAAGTAATAAAATCATGGACAGAGACAGAATTATCTGTGATTCGTGTCAACGTTAACTTCCGGACCACTATCCCTGTTTTCTTTACAACCAGCGGACTCTAAATATCATTAATGAATTGTATTTTCATATCTATTGTTTAGTTCAGTGATATTTGGACAGGGTATACTGTTTAGGACTCCTAAAAAGCTATTATGTATAAACAGGTTGCGGCCCTGCAGCAATCTTAAAGGGAAGGAACAATGCACAACAAAGAAAAATTAGAGGGAACATTATGTATAAACTAGATTTCTGATCTTCTCAAAGTCTTGAAATGTGTTGATTTCTGTGTCTCCTCCAACAGGCAGCATCGCTGAACATCGGGAGAGCTGGGGCCTGCGTTGTTGTTGTAAAAATGTGAAGCCTGCAGTCATTGCGTGAAGCTTTCCCTTCTATTGCTTTGAACTGGTATCAGTAACATACTTTATCATCGCTGACTCTCACTAGCAATCAATGGAACCTGTACCCAGGCGTCAACTGCACACCTGTTTCCTACGAAGAAATATCTATGAATGATCAGCATGGCAACTAAAACAAGTTAGGGGGCATTAAAAAGAATCCAAAACATTCAATGATCAGCCTAAATCCTTCTTGGCAAACTTAGCAATTAACACAAAACCAAACAGAGAAGCAATTCAAGACAAATCTTGTTCTAGAAAAAAATACCTTGGCAGCATTGATATATTTAAATTAAGACTTTGGGATTGCTACACTGTCCAATGCAATCTATAAATTGCTCTCAGCACCTAGTGAGTAAACTGCCAAATCAGTATTTGAATTAAATGGATTTTTCCACCACAGAGAAATTAAAATATATGGAATTTGGACATGGAATGGCCTCCTCTCCTTCCAAAAAAATGTGTTTGTATGAAGAATTGTCCAGTATACATTCCAATTGAGGCTTCTGTAACCAAAAATTCTGAAAGCACACACGTGTGTCATCGTTCACTAAGTTTCTCTGTGTTAACTGTGTATAGATATGTTGAATCAGCAACTCTTGAAGAGAAAAACTGAGCTTGACTCGAGCGTTTTGGTACTAATAGGCCATGTCATATTCCCTAGAGTGTGGCCATTATGTCCACACTTAAAGTATAAGCAAGATGTACAATATTAAACATCAACTTATTAGAACCTCATGATGGTGGAATATTTCTTCTTATTTCATTCTTTCTTCACCTTCATCATACCCGATGATTTTTGGAAAAACCATCGCAAAGTGACCACAGTAACTATTTTGTGATCAGACTGCTCAATGTTTAATTTCCTACACCTGGCATCTTTGGTAAAATTGAGATTGCTTCGGAATTTTTCTTCATGTTTGTTGTTGTTATTCTTAAATCACTCACACTTATGTGGCAACTTATCGAGCTAATTACTTTGCACAATGAATTACTTTTGAGGCCCTATGATTATTATATGGACAAATGCAGTTTTGTCAGTTGATAGCACTCTTGCCTCTGAGTCAGAGGTCATGGGTTCAAGTCCCACTCCAGAGACTTTGTAAACAAAATCTAGGTTAGTAAATTACTTGGGGGAGGGCTACACTGTCAGAGGTGCCATCTTTCAGATGAGATATTAAATTGACACACCAAAGGAGCAAAGGGGCGTGTTTGTGTCCATTCTCATTGCCACCTTAGAGCTTTAAGATGCCCATGGTGGGTAAATGCACATTTGTAGGTTGAATCACGCTGGATGCCATATTGGTGAAGGCATTAGCATGTGTGCAGTAAATGTCCTCTAGAGATATACAGAGCAGGCAGATCTAGGTGTCAATCAGTGTGCAGCAATGACTTGACAACAGCAATGCCATTTTGGAGCAATAATCCCCCAGATATCCTCTCTTAACCTTGCAGAGCTGAACACGTATTCAGCAGTGGGAAGGACCGCCCTCCCCCTCCACCATCATTACTCACACATTAGATTTTGATTGATTTGATTCTACAAGCGTTGCATACTTTCTGCAATTGTTTGAAGTTGTAAATAGCCATTCCCCTTGCAAGGCAGTATGGCTTTGAGAATGGACAGAGACCATGCAGAGCAGGACAAGATGGAAGTGGGAGGAGGATGGGGAGCTTAGCTCTCAGCAGGAAACCACTTCTGCCCTTTGTGTTCAGGGAGAGATTCTCCTACCTGAAATTGAGTGAGCAGCAATGCAGGTGGTGTCTGTGCTTCAAAAAGGATATCATCACTGAAACATGGGGCTGGATTTTTAAAACAGGTCAGAGGCCCGATCGTAGGTGGGTGACCATGCACTTGGACACTATTGGCTTTTGTGCCAGTTCCCTGCCATGCTCCTGATGCTGAGCCATTTTGAAAGAGGCTGGCTCAGGTCTGGATCAGATGCCCACAAACAACAGGCAGGTTTTCCAATCAGCAATGCGGGCGTTGGTCTGAACATGGTCCAGGTCATCATAGTGGGTTCAGGACGAAAAAGGGTGTTAGTCCAATGGATCAAGCAAGGGAACCCCCCAACTCCAAACTCATGATGACTGTGCCAGGTCTTGGTGTGACTGCTGACTTTTCCCCAAAGTGATTACCGCTCTATGATCATGGCCAGGTAGCGATGGCATTCTAAAATGTAAAAATAGCTTTATTTTGCATCCTCACATCGGCGACTCCCAATTCAGTCAACGGGGCTGCCAATCACTGGGTGCCGGAGGTCCCCCCCACCCCACAGTTGGCCCTCCAGCTTCAGAAACCCTCCCACCATCCCTGATAGAATGGCAAACCCACTCCCTGGCCTTTAATCGGCTGCGACCTTAAAAATCATGGTGGGTGTGTCTAAAGCACGCTGCGCGGGGTCCGGACCTGGATCTAGCCCCCTTGTCCGGTTCCTGACCCCTGATTTAAAAAAAAAAACCCAGCCCTGACCTCTCACAAAAGATATGGCACAAAAGATCCCCTGGCACCGTTTTGAAGAAGAGCAGGGGGTAGGTCCGATGTCTGGGCTGATATTTGTTCCTCAATCGACATCACAGAAACAGATTACCTGGTCATGGTCACATTACTGTTTGTAGGAGCCTGCTGTGTGCAAGTTAGTTGCTGCATTTCCTACAATATTTCAAAACTACTTCATTGGCTGTGGAGTTCTTTGTGACTTCCTGAGACTGTGAGAAGTGCTTTATCGATGAAAGTTCTTTCTTCAATAATGCAGCAGGAAGTTGTATAAGTAGCATGAGATGGATCACCACACGGTCTTTTTTTACAGAGACAGGCAGGACCTCAGTTTAATGTCCAACAGGACAGGGCTTTCAACAATACAGCACTCCTGCAGTACTCCAACTAAAGCATGAGTGTAAACCCTTGTATGAGAGTTGAACCTACTGGGCAGGATTTTCCTGTCGGCGAGGGGGGGGCCCGCTCGCTGACACGTAAAGTGACGCGGGGGATGATGTCTGGCGGAACCCCCGATGTCGCCGCGCCCCATTTAAATTTTCAAGTAAGCGGGGGCTCAGCAAAATCAGCTGTGCACCCGCCAACCTGTCAATGGCCAATTGAGGCCGTTGACAGAGTCCTTTAAGTAATTAAAGGACCTGCCCGTCCAACCTTAAGGTTGGCGGACAGGCCAGGAGCCATGGCGGGCATTAGAAAAAGCATAAAACCCCATCCACGGGCGGGATGAGGTTCCACGTAGGTTTTTAAAAACTTAATTAAAGTTTTTAAAAAAGTTAGACATGTCCCAACCCATGTGACAGTGTCACATGAGGGGACATGTCGGGGAATTTTTTTTCTATTTTTAATAATTTGTACAGCAGAGCCGATCTCCCTGAGGCAGCACTTAGCCTCAGGGAGATGAGTGTGTTCTTTCATGCACAAGCGCGCAAGAGCGCACTCTCAGCTTTAGGGAATCCCCCTCCATCCGTACAGGGAGCGCATAACGCTACCCTGCGGATGTCACGCTGGGCGGGCCTTAATTGGCCCACCCACGTAAAATGGCCGCATGCCCCCAATTGGGGGCACCGATTGGAGGGGTGCCTCCATGCACCACCCTTCAACTTCGCCCCCAACAGGGGGAAAATCCTGCCCCTAATATATTTTCCGGCCTAAAAGGTCCATTGACTTTTGGCGGGACCGGTTGATCCTGGCAATAGGCGGGGCCAGGACATCCAGCCCCTAGACTTTAGTCGGTGGCTTACTCAAAAATAACTAAATTATTATTTCTGAGGCTGGGTAATACATTCTGCTACACACATGGGTCATTGTTTTGAGGTTTCTCACTGTCACTTCTATGATAATTTTGGACTGCTGGCTGACACTAAAGGACTATATCTCAAAACACAAGTGAATCTCTCAGATATTGTTCCTGGAGCACGTCTGGCCAGATTAGTCATTTTTGTACGCTTCAGGATATTTTAAGTTCAAAATGGAGCATAGACATCATAAAAATTGAAAGGAATATGATATGGTGGTATCTGTAAAGATAATGTAGCCATGTAGAATGCAATATAAACGTTCAGCAGCAGGTTAAATCATAGTCTTGGAGTTATATCATGTCATCCAATATAAATCATTAATTTTTACTTGCCTTTAAAATTTATTTTGTCTTAGATCTAGATATGCTTATTTACTTAAATATATATATATTTTTTAATTAATGTGTGTAATTTCTGTCCAATGACTAACAAAATTAATAAGCACTCTTAGTGGTCTCCTGATAATTTAAAAATCCTGATTCTAATATTATTTCCCCCCACTTCTGTCCTGAAGGTGTTGATTCCCTTGACAGGTTATAGCCCTCTGTGAGCCAACAGCTCCCCAGCATTACTCTTAAGCAGTCCCTCTTGATATGTGAGCCTAAGCAGTGACTGCCATCTGGCTATTTGGTAATGGAAGGCATCACAGTTAGCCTGCTCTGTAAATGCTCAGTTTCTGGCAGGTCTCACTGGATAGTGATCGTCACAGGAAATCCTTTTCCATCTCTTAAGTTGCCGTTCTTCATAGAAGCATAAAATCATACAGCAGGACATCATTCGGCCCATTGTGCCTATGCCACCTCTGTGAAAGAGCTATCCAATTAGTGCCACTGTTCTTTAATTACCCTGGCTTTTTCTTTTCCCTTGTCAAGTATTGATCAAATCCCTTTCGAAAGTTACCATTAAATTTCTTTCCAGCACCTTTTTTAGCCATTGAATTACAGATCACCATAGCTTTCTACAGGGGCTGGGGGGAAAGCTTTCTCATCTTCCATCTGGCTCTTTTATCAATTAACTTCAATCTATATCCTCTGGTTACTGACAGTTTTTCGTTGGTTACTCTATCGACATTCTTCATGCTGCACACAGGCTCAGCTTCCAAGAGACCCTGAATTTCTATTTTCTTTCATGGGATGTCGGCATCATTGGAAAGACCAGCATTTGTTGCCCATCCCTAATTGCCCAGCTTGCTAGGCCATTTCAGAGAGGATCTGTACTGTGGACCTGGAGTCACATGTGGGCCAGGCTAGGAAAGGATGGCAGATTTCCTTCCAGATGGGTTTTTATAACAATCGACGATAGTTTCACAGTCACCATTACTGAGACTACCTTTATATTCCAGACTTAATTAATTGAATCTAAATTTCAGCAGCTGCCGTGGTGGGATTTGAACCAATGTCCCAAGGCCATTAGCCTGGGTCCCTGGATTACAAGCCCAGTGATACTACCACCACACCACCATCTTCCCAATATCCATCACGATGGGCAGTCCCGGTTGTTTTTTTCCCTTTCTCTCATTTCCAGCGTGAGTTTTTCGGTTATCAATTTCAGACCCATCCATGCTAACCGAGAACAGCTAACCCAGCACAAGGATTGAACGTAGCCCCTGTTTTTGTCTGTGTGGATTGTCCAGTACATTTTCCTTCTGGAACATCAGTGGGACCTATAATTGCTATTCCTATGCTTCAAATGTATTCCTCTTCTGTGCTTGTTTGCCTGTTTTATGCATTATTGAACACAACAAATGGGCCTTTGACAGCATTATTTATAATACTTTGCACTTGCGGTGTTGACTCACTGATTGTCCTTGTTTTTTTTAAGCCAATAATGTGAAGCTGTAATTATATGTAAAATCACCTGTGCACTGCCATTGCATGAGTTCATTTTTACACTGTTTCTGCTGCATTGAGTTGCCATACAGGACAAACTGACATGTGTGTACATATATATACTTCAAAAAATCATTGTACAGATACGTTGCAAAAAAAGGGTCAACGTTACTGTATTAGAAGACCAAAAAAAAATGCACATTAATCCATTAAGTGTCAAGCTTGACTAATGGAATCATGTGTACAGTTGTTGTAAAATGTTGCACTAAATCGGGATAAGAATGAAAGAAACATGCAAGAGCATAGCATTTATAAACATGCTCTGTACCAGCGTTTGTGTGTGCCTGGCAAAACCTTGAAAATGTTTCAGCATTGTTGTATATGAGAATCAGTATGTGCAGTCTGTGGAATATGGCATGAACTGCACAAGTAAACTGGCTTGTTTCACTCCTTTTACTGCCTGACTGTTTTGTTGTCACTTTGTGCTTGTTTTCAGGGTTCACCATCTTTTGTGTTTATTTTAACCAGTAAAACCCATACATTAATTAAATAAAACACAAGGGCATGGAGTTTCTGCCATAATGTCGGCCAGATATCAGATGACTCTGTGGGGGAAATTGAACAAAATAGCACTGGAGATTGCAAAAATTTAAGTGCAAATGAGCCACATCCACATCCACTTTACACTGGAGAGTTTGAGATTTTTTACATTGTCCATTCGCCTGAAACAGTCCCCGGTGTTCACTACATCGTGTCTAGGTTCATGATTTCTCAGGCACCCGTGGTCACCACATCACCTGGGCAAAAGCAAAATACCGCGGATGCTGGAAATCTGAAATAAAACAAAATGGCGGAAATACTCAGCGGGTCTGGCAGCATCTGTGATGAGGGGGACAGTGTCAACATTTCAGTTCTGCGACCTTTCGTCAGAACTGGGAGAAGTTAGAAACGTAATAGGTTTTAAAGTAGGCCAAATGGTGCAGGGTGGAAAAAGAGCCAAAGGCAAGGTCTGTGATGGGGCGGAGGATAGGACACTTAAAATGACAAACGAGTTGGCGGGCTAGAGGCTGTTCTGATGAAGGGTCTTCGACCTGAAATGTTAACTCTGTTTCCCTCTTCGCAGATGCTGTCTGACCTGCTGAACATTTCCAACATTTTCTGTTTTTATTTCCGATTTCCAGCCTCGACAGTATTTAGCGTGTGTGCCAAATGCGAGAAGTAAAGAAACAATAGACGTTAATCACCTGTTCCTGGAGTGACCAGCAATCAGTTGAAACCTAACTCAGGTTTCTTTCTACTGCTGGTTCTATAATTAAAGAAGTTAAATTGATCTGCCCCTACCACATAAGACCTGTGACCAGAAGTCAATTCAAACTGCAGAGGTGTATTCTGCTCTGTTGCAGTAATTAGTTAATAGAAGGCAGCAATGATCAGCAGACGACAGAAGCCAATTAAAGCGTAAGACCAAAAGCATTAAAAGCAGTCAATGGATCTGCCCTGCTAAAAAAGTTGAAAAATGGCTAATTTTCTGGCAATCTCACTCTTTGCCATGCTGGAGGATTCTTTTCCAGGCATGAATCAATTATGTTCCATTGCTTCATGAGTCTGATCCATTGCATCGGGATTACGACACAGAAACTGACCACTCGGTCCAATTGCTCTACGCTGGCATTTATGCTTCACATAAGCCTCAGGTCTCTCCTCATCATTCCAATCCTAATTCATAGGAGAATTTATATTCGAGTTTTTGCCAATGACCAGGATTTTCCCGTCGCCGAGCAGGGGGATGGGGCCTGCTCACCGATGCGTAAAATGACCCGCGGTGATGTCGGGCAGAACTCCTGACATCAACGCGCCCCATTTAAATTTTCCGGTAGGCGGGTGCTTAGAAAAATCAGCTGTGCGCCTGCCACCCTGTCAATGGCCAATTGAGGCCATTGACAGAGTAATTAAGCTAATTAATGAAACTGCCCGTCCAACCTTAAAGTTGGTGGGCAGACAAGGCACCCTGGCAGGCATTAGAAAAAGCATGAAACCTCATCCATGGGCAGGATAAGGTTTCATGTAGATTTCAAAAAAATTTAATTAAAGAGCTTTTAAAAGTCACGGACATGTCCCAACTCATGTGACAGTGTAACATGAGGGGACATGTCAAGGATATTTTTTTCTATTTATAATATTTTTCAATGTGCAGCCGATCTCCCTGAGGCAGCACTTTGCCTCAAGGAGTTGAGTGCCCTTTTTCGTGCGCATGTGCAAAAAAGCGCACTCTCGGGTTTAGGGAATCCCCCACCCCACCCCCGCCTCACCACCCCGTCTGCACAGGGAGCGCATAGGGCTTCCGTGCAGACGTCACGCTGGGCGGGCCCTAATTGGCCTGCCCACATAAAATGGCGGTGTGCCCCCGATCGGGGATGCTGATCGGAGGTGCTCCTCTGCGCACCCGCTCTTCAACCTCTCCCCCCCAATAGGGGGCGGGGTAAATCCTGGCCGATATGTTTGTGTGGAAACTTCAGTATAACTTTGCCATGGCAAAACTGGTGCAGTACTGCCAATTACGCCCCCAGTGGAAACTCCACACTAAGAAGCCACTTCCAATGATGCAGCAATCACAAAGGAGATGGAAACAGAAAATACAATGAAAGGCCTGAAGGTTGTTATGGTTACTGCTGCTGCTTCCCCATCTTGTGAAGAGTTTCACAACAGAAGTCCACAAAACTCCCTTTTAGTTTGGTATTGGTTTTACATTAAAGACCAGAATGGATTACTGAGACCTTGAAGGGATTTATCACCCAATCAACAAGTTTTACCTTTTCAAAATCAATGGTATTTAGGGAAAAGTAAAGCAGCCTCTTATCCTTGAGGAAAAATATTTTTTTCTTTTTCGGATCACATCCCTGTCATTTCCTTATTACGCAAGACTCTAATCATGATGATCAGACGATGAGAAGTATTTTCCTTACCACCAACTGGATTCAATGTTTTATCCATTATGATAGGCAACCACTGCTTAAAACTTATCAATGCAAAATAGTAGACTGTGGGACACTAAGTACGTTGGGAAACCCAGATCTCACAGACCATTTGGCCTACCTGATCTTTGCCAATGTTTATGCTCCACACAAGTCTCCTTCCATCTTACTTCATCTAATCCTACCCAGTATATCCTTCTAGTCCTTTATCCCTCATGTATTCATGTAGCTTTCCCTTAAAGAGCATCTATTTTACTCAGCTTTGATGGGGAAAGATTGGATAGGTTAGCGTTGTTTTCCTTAGAACAGAGGAGATTGGGATGTGACTTAATTGAGGTGTACAAGATGATGAGAGGGCTAGATAGAATAGACAGAGGAGATCTGTTTCCCTTAGCGGAGAGGTCATTTACCAGGAGGCACAAATTTAAGGTAATTGGTGGGAGGATTAGAGGGGACATGAGGAAAAATTTCTTCACCCAGAGGGTTGTGGGTGTCTGGAATTCACTGCCTGGTTTGGTGGTGGAGGCAGAAAACCTCAACTCATTTAAAATATACCTGGATTTGCAGCTGAAGTGCTGTAATCTGCAAGGCTATGGGCCAGGTGCTGGAAGGTAGGATTTTATGGTCAGTGCAGAGATGATGGGCTGAATGGCCTCTTTCTGTGCCATAAATTTTCTTTGGTTCTATGGTTCTAACTTAGTATCTCGAATTAATAAGTGTCTCCATGCTCCGAACTGAAATGAGTGTAAGAATGAAAGCCACAATTTTAACCTGGGGTGTAAATCCAACTTGCAGGGACAGAATATGAATGTCGATCCATGTGGGGCCTGGGAGGCTTTAACTCCCATGCCTTATTTCAAATTCCTGGTGCCAACACTTGCCCAAAGAAGACATGGATGACATGGAGGCCAGTGGGTGGAACTGGTCAATCCTGTAGCAGCGACCAACGAAAACTGTTCCAGCCAGTTAGGCAGCCAAGGAGGGGAGGGGGTTTGGAACAATAACTGTTGCAGGGAGAGGGGTGGTGTGTGGTGTGTGGTGGGGAAACCTGAGGCAGAGGACGCTCGAGCTTCCCTTGTTGAATGTGGCGAACACTCGTGCTAAGTTCAGGTTCTCTCTTAATTTAGAATTCAATCCAGTTTTAGACGGCAGAAACCAATGGAGAAAATGTAATTCCAAATTATATTTTGTTTTTGTTTACCTCAAGAACTGACGGTTATTTCGGTTTTCTACTTTACGTTTATGGAATAGAAACAATTACCCTCTTCTCAAATTGATAGTGTTTTCCTCAGCTGTACCTGTGTTTAACTCACACTGCACTTCCAGTTGTGTGAATGGGAGATGAGGAAGTCCCATAGCTGGGATATTTTGGATGGTGGGGATACCCATCCTGCCATCCGAAGAGTCAGTGGGGAACATACCCTTGCCGACTCTACCTGCCCCGCAGCCATTTCACGCTCGAATGGGCATCAATAGGCTGCAGGTGGGACCTCCGCCCCTCACTCAGGAGGAAGACCCGCCTTAGAGAGCTGCTGGATAATCTGATTGGCCAGCAGCTCTCTGGTCCCTGCAGTGCCAGGAGCTGCAGTGGATAGAAGAG
The DNA here is from genome assembly GCF_017639515.1 of Carcharodon carcharias. NCBI lineage: Eukaryota > Metazoa > Chordata > Chondrichthyes > Lamniformes > Lamnidae > Carcharodon > Carcharodon carcharias. Next base: position 153,740,078 of record NC_054477.1, read on the forward strand.
GAAGTGCATGAAGATGACAGAGCCTAAGTCCCGGGACTGGATGGAAAGTTTTCAGGGTCCCAGGGCGGGGAGGATAGGGAAGGCCCTGGGGTGCTGTGAACTGGCTGATTGGGGTGATGTGGGAGAGGCCTGGGTGGTGGAGGGAGGTCCAGTGGCCACCGGACCTTAAGGAGGGGGTGGGTGCCTAAAGTCAGAAGGGGGCTTCTGATGGCGGCTGCCCTCTCCTTCCTCCTGCCCAAGGCCTAAGCTCAATCATTTTCAGGCTCCCCCCATGCCTAGGAAATCCTCCTGCCAGCCTTAAAACTGAGGCTGGGTGGAAAATGATCCTTAAATGGCCAATAAGAGCCTGAATTTGGACAAGGGCGGGTGGGCCGCCTGAGGCCTTGACCACCCCAGGGTAAACTCGCTACACAGTCAGGGCACGCGGGAAGGGAGCCCATTCCTTCTATTTCAGGCTCCCCCCTGAACCCCCAGCCAGCCTAAAAACTCCCCAGTGGGGGAGCCTGAAATTCAGCACCCTAGATATTGGCCAGAATGACTAAAATTGTCTAATTTTATATAAATATTGAAAATATCAAAGAGCTGCAATTATTTCCTTGTAATTGAGGACATTGGGAACAGATACCTAATATCTTATATATTACATTAATCATGACATCCTCACCCTCATTCCTATAATTTGTCTTTTTCATGTAATATACCTGACTCCTACCAAAACTCTCCTTTCCCACATCCTGCACTATACACTAACTCTCACATCTCTCTCTGTCCATCAGTAGCTCTTGCCCAATTCCTGCTAATCTTCGATAACAGACTTTCCAATTTCTCGACATTCGCAAAAACCACTTTTTCTACCTCATCATTTCCTGTTGGCTTTTTAATTTTTTTATTGCAAGTAAATATAAGACAATCGAAAATTTTGGAAATTGTTGTAATTTGCCTTTAAAGGATAGCAGCACGTCATCACTAGAAGGGAAGTGTGTCATGTGATCCAGTCTTGGCTTCACTTTGTCCTGTGAGTGGAGCGTAACACAATTCTGATGTCTTCAAGCTTTCTACCTTTGTATAAATGCTCCTGTGTACCTAATCTAAATAAATGAAAGCGTATCATCTTTACACAATCCCTTATATATTATTATAAAAACGCAACAGAATTTTTTTTTAAATGAACAAAAGCAGAAAGAAATCAGGTGCTTGGTGATCAAAGTTTTACATTCCTTTTGTATATAGTCAGGAGCTGCAAGAAAATTCAATCAGACAGATTTGAGGGAAAAACTTGGAAATGGAGGCTGCCACTTTTGTATTCCATTCACGACTTTTGTTTTCAAAGCATTAACTGTTGGCATTCGACCCAAATTTCCATGTTCCTGCTCAACCACCCAAAGTGCAATGAATGTTTGGACACCTGCAGAAAGGGACATTGACCCCATCTCAACCAGTCGGGACAGAGTCTATTCAGCTGGTTCTGGATCGTCTGGCCAGTTTCTACTTTGGAAAAGACTTGGACACAAGCTCTTTTTAAGGCGTGTGTGTTTTTTAAAAAAAATTAAGCAAAAAGCTCTCTGACACAGAGCCGTGCTGAGCTGTAGGAAGACCAATGGTAGTTACAATGTAGAATGGGCAGTCCTTTCAGGAACCAAGTCAAAGGGCTATTCATTAGACATGTCTGGTCATTCAGAAGGGCACTTTACATCCTGATGTTGGAAACCTTTTATGATTTCTGTGGAGTCCATGAGAGAGGCTTTCAGGCTTCATGGCAATTTATCGTTTAACTTCTGATGGACTGGGATAAGCTGCAAGGAAACTCCTGCCAAATGTTTTGAGTGATCTGCTCTGTGGCCATTCAGTTGTGATTTGTTGCTGTTCTATGAATGCTTAAGTTCAGTCAATCAGCTGCAAGAGTGTACAGAAATCACAGAATTATTACAGCACCGGAGGAGGCCTTTCGGCCCATCTTGTCTGCACCAGCTCTCCGAATGAACAATGCAAACGAGTTCATTCCCCTGCCTTCTCCCTGCACTGCTGCATATTCTTCCTACAGAAGCCAATGATTTCTCTTGTGGGCTGGGTGCAAGGGGAATTGCCATGGTTGTCCCAACAAGGCACAATTTCCAGAAGAGAGTAGCACAACATCCCTTCTAGGAGGTGATGACCAAAGCCGATGCTGTGTACACAGCTCACATGACCTTGGAGCAAATACAGGATAAGGTGGCACACCAATAGAAAGCTGCCATACTGAGGCTACCCAACAGTACTAATTGTCAGATAGATGACCCAGGCATGTATACAGGAATTATTATCCATCAGTCAGTTCCACACTCACTCCTGGTTCATGCCAAACTCACACAAGAACTTTCTGCTTAACATGAATCTCCATATACTAGCAGGGCAAATGTTCAAACCAAAACTCACACGAGAGTAATAATATTTATTCATGTTGAAACAACTCCATACTCAGGATGTCCCAAATTGTTTCATAACCAATTAAATTTTGAAATGTAATGATTGTTAGCCAGGCAAAGATGGTAATAAATATGCACACCAGTAAGTGCGGCACAAATGAAGAATTCTTGACTTGTTTTGCTTGCGAATGATTCATAACTGAATCACAAAGGGTGATGATTTTAAAAGCTAGCTGAGTCAGACTTACAATATCACTAATGTTACAAAGTGCTATTTGTTATCTCCCAGCCTTGAGGAGTGGATGAGGGTCGGCGTAGCTAAACCGCATTCAAACAAACAGAGACTGTGGCCAGGACCTTCTGTGCCCGCCGCTGTCAGGTGTGTTCGATGGCGTGAGTAGGCAATATGGCGAGAAAGACAAAAATCGGCTTCGTGACATCGTGAAACCAGTTTGCGATCGTCCGCTCAGCCTGTCGATGGCGGACGGCATTTCCTGCCATCGGACATTGGGAACCTCATTGTAATACACCTGCATGTTATTACAAGTCCCACCCACCGGACTCGTGCCCTGCCCCGCTGGATCGTCCGCCCACATCAGCGTGATTGCACGCCGGCGTGTTTCACAACAGCATATAAAAGGCCTGCACTTGGCCGGCTGCACTTTGAGGGAGCTCGGAGGTGAGTGCACAGTAACGTTCCGCAGCGCTCGCTTGGCTTACCTGTTGGTCTTCAAGGTTGAGGGTTTGGTGGGGGGCTGCAAGAAGTGTACTGTGGGTAAGGTGCATTGGTTGGGGGGAGGTGAAAGGTAGGCCTGCGGTTGAAGCAACTTGGGGAGGAGGGGGCAAGGGTGGCACTGCGGGTGAAGGTAGCACAGAAGCAGGTGCAAGGTGAGGTTGGTGGGGGTTGATGGGAGTTGGTGAGGGAAGTGGCCATGCATTAGGGAAAACTTGTATAAAGTGACCATTCCTCTGCAGCTGAGACAGTTCAGGCGCAGCCACATTGATATGATTGGAGTCGGGCTTCTAGCTTATCTGCCCACTCAAGCAACGCAGAGGCATCAAAGAGCCACCAAGTGCTCGAGAGCTTTTCACCCATCGAGCTCAGACTGCAAACTAATGAGCATTTTAGTGGACTGCAGAACAGTTGGATGACGGGACACGTTGTACAATCTCCTTGCTAAAACTGGCCATGGAGCAGTCACTGGTGGAGGTGCTCGCAGCCCCTTGCAATGTCAGCATCCCAGTTTGGACCAGTCTCCCCCATGGTTCAAGCTAACAGTGCAGCCTTGCAGCATGGGTTAGGAGAATGCCTGCGCCTGAGCTGAGACCACAGCCTGCAGTCCAATGGGCAAAGCTGCCGTCAATCAGTCAGGTGAAGCGGAGTGGAAGTGGGTGGGATTTCGGGCAGCCATGCAGCATACTAAACTCTGGCCATCCAAGTGGTGGCCAGCCCTCTCCCGGATTGGTTAAGAGGTCTTCAAACTTAAACAAGACAGGTTGTCAGTACACCCATGCTATCCCAGGCATCTCTCTCTCTCTTTTGTCCTGCAGGAGGAGCACATCAGGATTATGGAGCCTGGTGACCTCGCTGTATGCCTCATGGCTTACAGAGAGTGGAGCTGGTGGAGAGGGGAGTGACTGAGGTTCCTGGCTGCACAGAGGGAGGAGCAGCATCTTCAGGTAGAAGGGGTAGTCAGGGCTCCCGCACACACTGCTGAAGAGCCACAGTGAGCTACCGCAGGTCGGAGCCTAGCTATAGAGCCAGGATCTATAGACGCTGCCTTTCATTCCTGCAGATGACCGAGAATCAGTGTCGCCAAAGATTGCACATGTCTAGGGAACTGGTTGGTCACATCTGCCAGCTACTGGAGGATTTGGCACCACGGGGACATGGAGGACATCCACTGCCAGTGGCCGTGAAAATGACACCGGCGCTCAATCACCGCACCAGTGGATCCTTTCAGGTCTCCACTGGTGACCTCTGTGGGATACCACAAACCTCCATCCACAAATGATGCCATGAGGTCATGGATGCCATCTTCGCAAAGGCACACAACTTTGTGCAATTCACCCGAGACCAGGATAGCTAGGGTGCAAGAGCGATTGGATTTGCCCAGATCTCAGGTTTCCCACAGGTGCAGGGTGTGATTGACTGTACTCACATGGAGCTCAGATCTCCATCGCAACACGTGGTTAACTTTGTCAACCGTGAGGGATTCCATTCACTGAATGTGTAGCTGGTGTGCGACCACCACAAACGCATTGTGCAGGGCTACGCACGATTTCCAGGGAGTGTGTGCAGCTCCAACATTCTCAGCTGGTCACAGATCCCTGAAGTCTTCCAGTGCTCCCCGGGGACAAGGGTTACCCGCAGAGGCTGTGGTTGATGACACCCATGCAGGGAACACAGGCCGCAGCAGAGCTATAATAAGGCTCATGCTGCAACTCGCAACTTGGTGGAGCAGACCATCGGGATGTTTAAAATGAGGTTCCGGTGCCTGCACCGGTCTGGTGGAGCCCTGTAATACAGTCCACAGAGGGTGTCATGCATCATCATCTGCTGCGTCCTTTACAACCTGGCACTGCAGCAAGGAGAGGAGCTGGCTGAGGAGGAGATGGAGGAGCTGGAGGTCTCCTCTGATGAGGAGGATGCTGATGGAGATGAGGATGAGGAGGTCCTTGAAGGTGACGATGATGGGGATGAGGCCTTGCACTGGCCAGATGAGGCAGGCGCATTTGGGAGACCCACATAGCCGCTAGATTTGTGGAGGATGATGACGACATGCAGTGAGGAGACACAATAGATCCTCACATTACACCTGTGAACGTTTGATTCCAAACTGGCTTATGGCAGCGCACATACCCTCTGTGATAATGCGCCTGTCATGGAGACACGGTGGAGGCACTAATAGTCGCTCAATCGCATGAGGATGATGATGACATGCAGCGAGGACACTCCATAGATCTTCACATAGACTCTGAGTATGTTTGACTCTTGTGTGATCAAGGGCAGCTCATTTGCACTCTGTGATCAGGGTCATATCATAGAGACGCAGCTATGAAACTTTGAAAGCATCTAATCTTTTGCCCACCTTCAGCACCTGACCCCTTCAAGAGCACAGCATCACGGTTTATAGATGCTGAAGAGATGGGGGCCAGCCTCACCATAAAGGTGCTGAGAGCACACAGAGAGAATGACGGAACTTTGTGACACCTGCCCATGATATTCTGGCAGCAAAGACAAGCACCATCGAGGTGCAGGCATCAGTAATGTTTCCAGGGAGTGTGAGGTTGGACCATCACTGTGGTCTGAAGGCTGCACAGAGCACAGTGAAGAGACCCTGGACTGAGATACCTGCCTTTATCTTGTGCAGAAAGGTTTCCCATCTGAGTGACACGAATACTGCTCATCAGAACAAGGAACCGTAGGCAGGGAGGTATTTTTGAGAGTTTAATAATAGTGAACAGCATGTACAAGTCATTAATAGCCATGCTCAGGCTGTGCAACCACATCTTCTTAACCTTCCTAACCTTGCCACTATGTCTTGGTCCTCCCTGGCCATCCATAGCAGAGGTGGAGGCAGCCTGCTGACTGTGATGCCCTGTCTGTGATGACCTTGGCAGACGTCCTCTGGAGGCTCATGTCCTGGAGGGCCCTGGCCTGCTTTCGGAGTCCTGCTGTGTGGCAATGGCGCCCTCCTCGGCCTGTGGAGCTGCTGAGGTCACAGGAAGTGGGGATTCAGATGGGATGGACAATCCTGGAGTCACTTGGATGGATGGCCCTGGGTGTACACGTGCTGATCCTCCTCCCTATGGGTGCCCAAAGGCCCCAGGCAGGCTCCTTGAGGAGAAAGGGTAGCTGGAGTGAGATCAACTACCCCTCACCCCTCACGCGTACACACTATTGGAAGCGAATTATGGCGTCAGCAATAGAGTTGAGCCCGCATAGCAGAGCAGGAGCAACATTTTGGATCAAGACCTCCATGGCGGTCATCATCCCACCAGTATTGACCTTGGTGCGTTGGTATGCTGGAGCTATCACCTCTGCCTGAAGGTGGACAGAATCCTGAGGGATTGCAATCTGCGGAGTGCAGCGGACATCTCTTCCCGATGTTCCCGAGCTTGCCTTTGCAGCTTCAGCAACTGTGACATGACCGAGTCCAGAGGCTCATCATCTGACTCCAACTCAGCAACGTTCTGGATTCCAGCAGTCCTCCAAGTGCCAGAAACCTGGGAAGTCCCTGTCGCCACCTGCTCTAGATCAGACAGTGAGATGTGCTCACCAGGTTGTGATCCAGAGGCTCCTGTAAGGCCAAGTCCCAACGAGATGTGTCTCTCTGCACTGGTGGAGGCTATGGGTGAGCGCTGTACAGGACCTCAAGGAGGGTGCGATCAGATTCCTCTTCAAGGTTTCTTCGCAGCTTGAGTGGAGGCCCTGGGTTGTGGACTCCGTCAGCTGTTCCTCAGATGTGCCTGCGGAAGCGAGGGGTGATAATTAGTGCATAGCAGGGGACTGCGGAACAGGACACATCTGTCACAGCATGGTTGTCTGATGGATTTCAGACTGCTGGATCTTCACTTGCTAGAGCATCGCTGACCTCACCGTCAGCACAGGGATGGTCCAGGTCCTCGCCGGCCAGCTGGATGGCTCTGTTTTTCAAAGTCCGTGAGGACCCTGATTTCAGGCATTCTTCCACTGGGCTGAGACCTCTCCCTCTTGTTGTGTGCCAGCTCGTCCTGCATGAACAGAGATGGAGAGAGTGTAAGCGAGATGCCTGCCAGGCCAGATGATAAGTATGCCTTCAGGGCCATGTCTTCTTTGCAGCAGTCCTGGGCTGGAAGCACTGAGTTGTGTGCACGCAGCTGGATTTTAAACAATGTGCCCCGTGTGCTGAAGCATAGATTTGGAGCCGTGAATAAGGGTGAATAAGAGCCTGCCGCCAGGGAAAAGGCATGTTTCCCGCGAATGCATAATTAATGCAGTGGGTATGGCATGAAAAGCTGCCATTGCAGTCGGCGGGTAATATGTTGTTTGTCCCGCCCGCTACCGCACTTAGTGCAAATCCGGGACTATTCTGCCCTGTGTGATTTTCTCATTAATCTGCATGATATATGAATACGTATGAACCTGGATGACAGTTATCCAATTTCAGGATTCCTGGCATCTGTTTTCAAGGGTATCTATGGAGCTGAACCTCATCTAAAAATTGAGATGAGTGGATTTGATGCTGAGTTGAATCAGCAGGAATCAGTGACAAGTTTGATTAGATTAGAAAACTCCCACAGTTAGAAAGGATGGTGGTAGGAATAATAACCGTATGAAAAAGTTAATTACAAAAGAGTCGTTTAATACATAGAATGCAATCATAGTCATTTTTGTTCATTTAAAAGATTAATATAAATATTTGTGCGCCTTATCTTGCTGTTTTTATGTGATTATCTTCTGTTGAATAGATTTGCTTGATAATTAAAAAAACTAAAATGAGGTCTGACATTGTGATATTCTGAAGGCTTTTCAAAAGAAAGTGTTTGTGGAGGGGAAGGATAGATTCAATATTTATACTATTATTAACAGAGGTTTGGTGTCCTGGGGGTACTTTAAGAAATATACTCAGATATCAGGGTCAGCACCAAGAACACAGGGAGTCAAAACTCACTCTCTGTCTATGAAGGGTGTTGTGTTATCCTTTATATTCGCCTGAATATGCAGTTAGGGTTTCCGTTTTTCTATCATATGCAGAGGTCAGGATCGCTGACAATATCACACTGAGGTGTCCGTCCAAAGTATGTGTTCAAGTCTTGGAGTAGATCTTGAAGCCATGAGTTTCTTTCCCAGAGGCAAGAGTCCTGTCAAATGAGCCAAGCTAATGCAACTAACACCCTCAGCACACTTACATCTTTAGAGGGTTTGGTATATAAAAATCATTAAAATACATCTTACCTACATAATATATGGTTATTTACTGACTCATGCAATATTGAAGAATAGCCATAAGCACACAATAAACACCTTCCCTTACTCTGGTAAATACAGCAAGCTGGGGATATCAGGCAGTGACCTTATATTCTTGTTGCTATTCAGTAGCCATGTTGACCTAATCACCTAACGTGGGAGAAGGCAGAGTCAAACACATGAGGTAACAAGTAACCTTCATTACCACGGGAGGTGATGGCCATATGGCACACTATGACTGCAGGCTGCATAGATCTGCACAAACTCCATGGGGATCTGCAGCCTCTGGAACAAGTGCCCAGTTACCATTGCTTGGTAGGTATGGCACGGTCTGCAGATATGCTTAGTGGCATCATGCTGCTTGTAAGCAGTCCTGATCTGGAGTCTGCTGATCTCCCTGACACACTTCATTTCATCCTTTACCACCTCGGGCATGAAATTCTGGCTTGTGCAGCTTCAAAGCCAAGTGCATCTTTAATTTTAGCTTGAATTATTGACTGTCATGGTACTCGTCATAAAAATGTCTTGTTATACCCTGGGCTACCATGAAATGTGGTATTGTGAGAGCTCCCGTTTTATGTCTGCTCATTCTTAAGTTCATTCAACATGTTCTGACTAAATTTTGGAGATTGCTTCAATTAATACTGGCTTTCCAGAGAATAAGTGCATAATATTTGATAAATTAGGTTGCATTTGAAACAAATATAGCACAGTGTAATAATCCTGCTTGTAAAAGTAGGTCTCTTAAAAGTGACTTCCACTAATTCACCTTGGTTGGGAGGTTCGGTTATGTTTATCTGCATTTTTTTTTGGTGTATTATTTTCAGCTGTTGTTTAAGTTTTCTTATTTTTTTTTTGCTCAGCTAGGCTTTTAAGGATTAACTATTAAATCAATTTAGGAATTTGGAGGAAAATTCTTCACTGGGAGACGGGTGATAATGTGGAACTCTCTACCACATGGTGTGGTTACAGCAAATAACATCGGTGCTTTTAAGGGACCCGATTGGGCGTAAAATAGCACGAGAAGACGTTAGGCGGGCGTCCAGATGTCATCCTGTACGAGCACAATCTTCAGGTTGGCGGGCAGCGTGGCTGTCGGAGCCGCGCTCGCCAATAATTGAGAGGCCACTTAAGGCCATTAAAATCCCAATTGAACCCAATTTTATATTGCCCATGCGATTCCACACTCGTCGAACGGAAAAAACGGGCAGGCGGGCAGCCCACATTTTGCTAAATGTCATCCAAGGGCGGGGTAAAAAGGATCAGCAACATTGGCAGCGTGAGTATTGAAGAGTTTAGAAGATAATTTGCTGCTGGTTGCTTATTTGAACCTAACAGCTTCATCTCTGCTCTGAGCTTCATTTATAGGCTTCATTTCAGGACTCACTGGTGTCTCCAAGAGCCCTGGAGAATTCAGACCGTGTGGACCCTTCCAGGCATCAGACAGCCTTAGGTTACCCTGGTAATGGGGATTGTGGTCTTCACTAGTGGCGCCTCCTCTGAGGAGTAAGTGAGGGCCATGAGGCAGAGGAGGCCAGCTTTCCCTATGCAGCTTCCAGCGGAGGGACCTGTGGAAGGAGAGGCGCAGGCACAAGGGGTGCAGGGCCAGCAGAAAGTCCAAGGTGGAAGGGGCTGCAGAAGTGCCACTTTCCTGCTGCCATGGTTTACAGGGAGCGATACAGCTACCTCAATGTGTCCGAGGTGCAATGCCGAAGGAGGCTCCATCTCTCAAGGGAGACCGTGACCTCTATTGGGCCTGAGGTCACCTCCGTCTGTTATGGGTGGAAACCCCATGCTCTGAAGGGGGCACTGAAAGTCACAGTGGTCCTCAGCTTCTATATCTCCGGCTCTTTCCAGGGGCCAGTGGGGGATCCTTGTGGAGTGTCCTAATCAGGTGTCCATTGTTTTGTCAAGCTGGTGACAGAAGCTCTTTTCAGACAGGTAATGGTATTTATTCATTTCTGTATGGATGGAGCCAGGCCAGGCTGAGCGAGCCAGAGAGTTTGCAGTGATTGCTGGCTTCCCCCACATCCATGACTGCACACATGTGGCCATCAAGGCACCAGAAGGTCAGCTGGGTGCCTTTGTCAACAGGAAGGGATTCCACTTGATGAAGGCCCAGACAGTGTGTGACTCAGACTCTGCAAGTCTGTGCAAGGTACCCTGGCAGCTCCCATGATGCTTATTTCCTGAGACACTCCCAGGTGCCAAGGCTATTCAGTACTCCAACCCGACTGGATGGATAAGTTGCTGGGTGACAAGGGCTATCCATTGAAGAGGTGGCTTATGATGCTACTCTGCCACCGAAAAACAGAGACAGACCAGCGTTATAATGGGAGGCATGCCTCCACAAGGGCTGTGACAGAGGGACCATAGGTCTTCTCAAGATGTGCTTCCGATGCCTGGGCCATTCAGGGAAGCACTACAAAACCCCCCAGATCGGGTGTTACTGATGGTGGTTGCATGCTGCGCTCTCCACAATCTGGCACTGGAAAAGGGAGATCTACTGGGGGAAGAGGATCTTGAGGCAGTTGCACATGCCACAGAAGATGAATCCAGTAGTGAGTCAGGAGAGGAGCACGGTGAGAACACTGAGGGCATGGAGTCAGACCTCTGTATCCTTCAGGGAGGCAGAGACAACAGGGACACCTTGATCCAACCCTCCTTCAGCTAGGCTGCCAACGATCAGCTTCAAACTCACGCCAGGGCTGCCGCCTCCAGCCTGGATGTCTGAAAGGGCCCTTTCATTTGAACCCAAAGTCCACTCAATGCCTGTGCAATAAAGCGAGAGCTACTCACGTCCAGCATTACATACTGGCATGCCATGCAACAAAAATATATAAAGGTGAAGCATACTTAGGCCATTATGGCAAAAACAAAATTGATCTCATTTTCACAATCAAAACAAAAATAAACATAATCTTCTCTGGTCTTCATTTCCACACCGGTAAACATAAACAAAACACTACACAATAGAAGATCACCTGTGACCAATCCCTTTTGTGCTCCTGGTGCCTTAAACTTATGTTTGGGGGGTTGCTAAGTCTTAGTGCAGCCCCTGCCCCCCCTTTGCTGGCACCAGCATTGCAGGCAGCCCGCTGACTCTGGTGTCTTGTTGGCTTTGATGACCTTGGCGATCGTCCTCTGGCCTGTGGAGCCTTTGCTGGCACCGCCTGGGAGGGAGCTGCCAGTGCCATGGCATCTCCCCAGTCTCTTCAGCCTCATCAGATGCCACGGTCACTGGCAGAGGGGCGGAAGAGCTGATGCCATCATCCAGAGCACCCTGAGAGAAGCCCGCAGAGACGACAAGCACTTTGTGGGCCAAAGTGAGGTCACTTTGGACTTCCACACTCACCATTGATGGACGGGCACCTAGATGGGATACTGGATGCCTACTCCAACTCCCACACTGGCACTGACCATCTGAGGTCAGTGCCTGTGTGAGAGCATGCAGGTCTGAGCGCAACCCAAGTAACCCCTGATTCTGTCCCTGGAGCTGCCTTACTATGAGAATCGCCACTCTCTCCATGGAGGAGGCAATGCGCTCAGCCATGAGGGTCAACACAATGCTGATCTCTGCATGGACTCCTCTACTACAGACACCATGGCAAGCATTCTCTCATGGATCTCCACCAGATCCTTCCGCAGATCCCGCTGGACACCCATCATCTGCTGCCTAATGGATGACTCCAGAGGCTCATCACCTGCCTTTGACTCAGCATCGTCCTGGTCTCCAGCAGTCCTCCGACTGCCAGTGCCCTGGGCGCACTCTGCCTCCACCTGCACCTGGAGCAAGTGTGAAGTGCCCTCACCGCTGTGCTCCGACATTCTAGCCAAAGATCTAATGCCCACCGAGGTGCTGTTATCTGCGCTGCTGCCTGCTTCAGGCAGCGGGTGTGGTGCAGGTGCTTGTGAAGCCTGACGGTCTTCTGGTTTCAGGGGTGGCTCTTTAGGGTCCTGTGAATCAGTGCCTGATGGCGAATCTAAGGGAGGCAACAACATGTCATTAGTTTAAGTCATCACACTCTCACTGTCCATGCCAGGCACCCTGGGAGACCATAGAAATCTGCATCATGGTGCCATCGTCTTTCAATGATCAATCCATGTTGAGGCTCCCATCAATGATGAGACTACACAAGAATGTTTGCACAATCCAAAATTCTCACCTCTGTGCACTACACTCTTACCTGCGGCTGACATCCCAGCCTCTCCATGACCGGTTGACCGAGTTGTGTGGTGCCTCTTCAGATCCAAAGGCTTCCTGCTCGAATCTGGATAGGACTAGGAGGTTTGGGGGCCTCTGCCTGTCGGCGACCTTTCAATATTATTATGGGTTGTCTTCTCCTGAAAGGGCAGAGGAGCATGGATTAGTCCACTGTCTCTGGTAGCGCCATTGCAGCCAGGCCAACTCCACCTGAGGAAGACCTTGCAACAAGGCACTCAATCCAAGCAGCCAGGGATCACCCCCTTGGCCAGCTCCGGCATCATTGACAGTTGGCACTCAGAATCTAAGACCCCTGAGTTCCATGGGGGGAAGGCCAGACCTTAACACTTCAACACAATTATCCATGCCAACATGGTGCTCACCCTTCACGAGTGCAGCAGGTTGTTAAACCTGTTGTGGCACTGCACCCATATGCGCCGCACAACATGGCGGCTGCTGACCAAGCTCTTTTTGTTAGGTGCAGTGTCCTCCTCCTTCCATCTCTGGGGACCAGGGTGTCCCTCCTGGCAGCCACCTCCTGCAGGAGGACCGTGAGGCATTCGTCCGAAAATCTGGCAGGCTGAGTGCCCCACCCCCGAGCGGCCCTCCCACCTGGTGTCTCCAGCCACACTTCAAGCCATGGTTTCGGTGTTCGGAATGCCGTGTGTATGTCCTTCCCTGGCAGCCTTCGAGGTGCTGCCCGTGCCGTCTTTAAACCGCCCTCCCGGCCGCCATTGGACCCGGCAGTCGACGGGACCCCTCCCCCGCCCGGCCCTTCCCCGCCATTGGGAAGATGTATTTCATGACAGGTGAGCCTTAATTGGCCAGCCAGCATGAAATCGCGGTCGGGGGCCGATTGCAGTCGCCGGCCCGTTTCCTGACTGGTCACGTGACTGCCAAGGGTAAAGTTCAGGCTTATGTAATTCACTTGGAAACCAAGGGTGGAATTTAATGCCCACCCCCATGCTGAGGTTGGCAGTGGTGGGCATTTAATCGGGCGGAGGTTGGCTGGTGGGGGCTTGCCACCTTCCTGCCTCCACTCCCATTAAGTCCAAGGCGAAAAGGCCCATGGGTGACCTTTTCACCCTGTTTCCAACTGAGGACCTTTAGTGGGAAGCTAATGCCTGGTTAAGCTCCTCATTCCACCTCTGCTGCATATGTGGGGCGCACGAAAAGCAGACTCATGTGGGCTTGGCCCCTTGGCACATGCACAGCTTCCAATGGTTTCAAGTATAAAATTTTAACACATGTTACCTACTATAATGTTGCACCCACCCGAGGTGGGGGAAATGATGCACCGTATTGGCTTAAAACAAAAGAAAGTACTGGAATACAGGACACACTGTGTATAGTGGGAAGTAGCACAGGACAGTGGCCTTTGATGTAAAACACAATAGTGCAATGGCTCGTGTAAGTACCGGCACATTAAACAACTAATCAGGTACAATATTACAAACTCATTGCGGTGTTATCATTTTACAAGTCTCTCTAACGAGTCAAATAACCCTATCTCCAATGGTAAGCCTAGCTTCAGAATGTTGAATGCACAAAGTGATTTTTACAGAGAAACATTACAAAAAATGTGGGGGGTCAATGTTTCTTTTGGAGTCTCACAATAATATATAGTTAAAATATAATGGGCAGAATGGAATTAATTTGGGGTTTCTATGGTGCTCCTACATTTTGAGGACTAATAGCATTTCTTGCAGGTGCAACTGTACTTCAAGTATTGTATTACAATGTTTTTATAGCACAGAAGTAGGCCATTGAGCCCAACCACATCCATGTCCATTCTTATGCGCCATATGAGTAATGTTCATACCCTCTTCATCAAATCTCATCAAAACATCCTTCTATTCCTTTCCAGCTCATCTCCTTATCTAGCTTCCCTTTGAATATATCGATGCTATTTGTCTCAACTACTCCCTGTGGTAGTAAGTTCCACATTCCACCCACTCACTGCATGGGTGAAGAGGTTTCCCCTGAAAATCCTTTTGGATTTAATAGTCACTCTGTTATATTTATGACTCTTAGCTTTGGTTTTGATTGGAAGTGTAAATGACTTCTCCATGTCTACCCTGTCAAACCCTTAATAATTTTGAAGACTGCCATCAGGTCAGGCCGCAGCCTGTTTTCAAAGAAAAGAGCCCCAGCCTGTTTGATCTTTCCTAATATATGTAACCTCCAAATTTTGGTAGGATCTTTCTCCTCAGCTTCTGTGCTTTTTAATAAAAATATTGAGACCTGAACTGTTCACACATAGGCGCTCTCACACACCCTTACACCAGCACTCATACTTACTGCCGAGATTGTCTTTTTTGGCAAGTCAGGGAAGACATGTCCTTGGTGCTTCGGATTCACATGAAGGCTATCACATGGCAGTGTCATCTCTTGAAGCAGGGGCAGACAATTGATGCCACATGTCACAGGAGTGTCACATTCCCATGGGCATGAAGGGCATTAATACCTTCATCTTTGTATGCCTGTGGATCCCAGTGTTCACCAAATCAGCCAGCTCTTTGCAGATGCATCAAACAGCTGGCTTGCCTGAAAGGGACAACAAGTTCATCATTTTATTCTGTGGAAAGAATTTACCAGTTCAATCAGTATAGCGATTTTCTTGGATGTGTGGTTCCCAAGAGAGCCGGCAGTTGTAGGTGACAGTAATATACTGCTGAGCCTGACAGACAAACTACACTGCTGTGCTCTGATGAGGATACAGTGGAGTGAGCAAAGGGCAATCCTTCTTGCACTCAACTCATGTATTAGCACACACACTTTTTCAACAATCAGTTAGGACGCTGTACCACCCTACCACTCACCTACAGGGTCTGCTCATGTCTCCATGAAATGAAAAGTTCCTTTCACTTCCCTCAAGTATATTAGACAGCACGTATGTGAAATTCATAATTGGGTCAATCACTTCAAAAACATAATTTATGACATCCAATGATCGAGTATATGTCCTGTGGTGCATTATTGTGTTTTATAATATTTAACAGTTGTTCAAAGAACTGTGGCAAAATCCTGCTAACTTCTTTGATATGGTATATCAACTTGAATTATTTCCTTTGTCAACTATTATGGAAGTACATTATTACTTTTATGTATGTTTTCAACCTCCTTTGTCATTCAATATGAAGTCCCTCCATAACAGTTTTATTCCTAGACCATAAAATTTAAGTGTCTAATCTTTTCTCATAGCTCATTAAACTTTCTGCCTTTACCTGTACCTTTGCAACTTTTGTGACATGGTAACCAAAATTGAACAGTGTAGTCTAAGCGTGATCTGATCAGCGTTTTTTGGTGTCGTAGTATAGCTTCTATAGACTTGTACTCTACAGTCCTGCCTATATAGTCTAGTCATCTATTCATTTTTATAATTGTTTTGCCACATTATTTAGTCAGAAAAAATTATATACTTGCAGTAATTCCCATGCTTTTTCTTTTAAGCTATTAATTCAGATGGTTGTGTTATTTATTGATGATCCACGTATTTTTGACTGTGTGTAACATTTGGGTATACCTGGCATGGAAGAAGAACAATGGAGTAATGTTCAGAATAGCAAATAAGTTGTATTAATAAAAGAAAGAAGAAATAAAGTTTAAATTTTATATCACCTTTTCACGTCCTCAGGACATCCCAAGTGCTTGACGCTTTATACTTTAGAATTGTTGTGATGTAGGAAACACGGCAACCAATTTGCCCACAGCAAGATCTTCCAAACAGCAGTGCAGTAATGTCTAGATAATGTTTTGCTGGTGATTTTGGCTGAGTGATGGTTGTTAGCCAGGACAACAGGAAAAACTACCCTGCCCTTTTTGAATGGTATGATGGGATCCTTCACACCCACTCAAGAGACCAAAAGGGGCCTCAGTTTAATTCCTCACCCTAAAGATGGTACCTCTGATAATGTGCCTCCCCCCTACCCCCCACCACTCTCCCCCAAACCCCCCACCATTGACCCAAGAGGCTGACACCTAATGAAGAGGAAAGGAAGCTGCAATATAGAGAGAGCCGTTTGAGGTCAGAGGTGAGAGAAAGATCAATTATTTGATAAGAAGCATTGCTTTTTATATCCTGTCCTTGTGTTTGAAATAATGAGGTTTCAGAAACATAAGCCATAGATTAAGACATATATTCCGCACTGCATTGAGTACCATGATTAAAATTTGTTAACTCAATCTAGGCAGGTTCTTTCAGTCAGTTTTTTTTTCCCTTTGTCTCTGACAAACTCCTCTTAAATGCTTTAAGGACCCCTTGAGAAGTCCTCACATTAAGCTCTTTATATATCATCCATAGTTGGGTGACCCTCACTTGAGACCCCGAAGATGGATATTCTGTGGTTCAGCTAACCTTAACTTCAATTTTAGTCTCTGAATATGGACATTCTGTGGCACAGCTGACCCCTCATTCAAGCACCAGCGAAGGATATTTGCTTTAAAGCTCTGAAGATGGAAACTCACATATGCGCACACATGCTCTGCACGCCCCAACTTCATTTAATGCTTACACATTGGTTTTTGTCAAAACCTCAGCAAGAAATTAATTCTGCAGGATGGTACACAAGTCCTATAGAAGTTCTTGGTTCTTATTTAAGGTTAGAGAGAGTTTGTTGATTTTTTTTCTTATAAGAATGAAGAAGTAAGAGCAGGGGGGTTCATACAGCCCCCCAAGCCTGCTCTGGAAAAACATGACTCCTAAACTAAACCAAGAAGTATGATTAGTCTCAACATTATCATACCCATACCTATCAGTTAATGTGACTAAATGGAACCTGCATAAATTTAAATAATTATTAAAAAGTCATAATTCTAATATTGAGTTCTAGCCTTCTATTGATAAACATATTTTGAAAAATGTCCACTATCGATACAAAAGAGGTGTAAGGTTATACATGCCAGTCAGTACTTATGAGCTTAGCACAATAAAAAATCATCTACAAAGCCTGTTTCAGCCTTATCTTTAGTGTAGTTCAGAACTAAGCAGATCAGACCTACAATTTTCCCATTCGTAATCAGCTTTATAAACCTACTGGCTCTCCAGTAGAAATTAACTCTGAAGATTATTTTTATTTAACAGGAAGCATGTATTGACCCAGATCTTATGGTCTCTGGATCACTGGAGAACAGACGTATGACACAAAATGCATGTCGGGACCCAGCAGAAGTCCCAAGGCGCTCACCTCCATGGGAATTGCCCGAGAAGTTCCAATGGGCAATTCCCTTGCACTCCGGGGCCTTGCACTAATGTCTCCGACTCTGAGTTACAGTCGGAGACTTGGACAATTCCGTGAGACTAACCCGAATAGTTACCCAGGAAATGTTGGAAAGAAAAATCCTGCTCTAACTCCTGGGTAACTCGCTCTTGATTCCCTTGACCCCTGACTTCCCTATGACCCCTCAACTACCCCCCAACTTGACTCAACCCAACTAGTCCCCAACCCCTGACACCCCAATCAACCTCCTGACCCAACCCAATTGCTCCTCCCGACCACACTAACCCCTGACCACCCAACAACCCCGCAATCCTCTGACTAAACCCAACCAGCAGGCTGGCCCGGCCCAACTACCCCTCCCGACCAGACCTGACTACCTCACACCATCCAATCTCACCCCCGATCCGACCTGACTATTCCAAGACCCATCTGCCCACTCACCCACCACAAACACCTACCCATTTCATCCAACAGCCACCTTACCTACCAAATACCCTACCCATACCACCCTACTAGCCTTCCACCTCACCTACCCCTCTGAGCTGCCACCCTACCCACGTACCAACCTACTTGCCTACCACCTTTTCCACCTGCCTCCCTACCCACTTACCTCACCCACCTTACCCACCCTACCACCCTAACCATTCACTAACATTCACATTAGACCTTTAAACTTACCTTACAGCAGCTAGTGCAGTAAAAAAGAGTGCATGGCTTATCTTCCATCTGATGCTCCAGCACTAGGATGAATCTTTTTGTGAAACTACATGCTCTGCATTTCTGAAGAAACTAGGCTCCGAAGACCCAGCCAGAAATGTGCAGCAGTGTCGGAGCGTGGAAAATTAGGAGTGGAGTGGCAATCCAATGATGATTGGCACTTCGCAGATTGCTACTGTTTAGGGCTTAATTTCATTGTGATGCAAGGTTTCAAAAATAATTGTCTCTATCAAGATTTCAGATTAACTATCATTGTAAATATTACAGATTTAGTTTATTGCATTTTTTGTAGAAGCATGTTTTGTCTGATAGAGTTTCAGCTGAGTTCGAGTCAAGGACACGAGAAAAGTGCATTGGAGTGTAAAACTAACTGTCCGCGTTAAATATGCATTACAACTGCTCAGTTACAGCAAGGTAATTACTTAAAGGCAAAATTAGAAATAAAATGGCTTCATAGAATAGCTTAAGTAATAAACCATTGCAGTTAGAAATTAACGTGGCATAAACCAGCACAATCTAAATAAAATGGCTTACACTATCTATCCATCTGACCTCTGTAGTGTTCTCCATGAGCGGTGTGAGTTTGGAACACAGTGGTGATGCCTGTCAGCCCTTCCAGGTGGGTGGAAATGTTCCCATGATATTTTATGACGAAGAGCAAGGGGAGTTCTCCCTGGTGTCTTGGCGAATATTTGGACCTCAAGCAACACCTACAAAGAGACACATTGGTCATTATCTCTTTGCTGTTTGCAGGACCTCGCTGAAAGCAAATTAATTACTTTGTTTCCTACATTACAGCAGTTACAACACTAGGGAGTAAGTCTGTTTCCATATTATTAAATTATAATTGTAAGTTTTCCCTGGTATTTGGGGGATTTGGTTCCATTCCCTGTCCATGTTAATACGAAAGTTGCAACTAAATGACTTTGGTTAACATTGTACTTTCCTTTAACAATGTACTCAATTTTTATCTGTTACTCTTTTAGATAGATAATTGTTTTATTAAAAAGCTACCACGATGGCAAATGTCGAATTTTTAAAAATTCATTCATGAGTTTTGGGTGTTGCTGGCTGGGCCAGCATTTATTGCCCATCCCTATTTGCCCTTGAGAAGGTGGTGGTGAGTTCCCTTCTTGGGCCGCTGCAGTCCTTCTGTTGTGGGTATACCCACAGTGCTGTTAGGGTGGGAGTGCTAGGATTTTGACCAAGTGACAATGAAGGAACAGCAACATATCTTCAAATCAGGATGGCGAGTGGCTTGGAGGAGCACTTCCAGGTAGGGGTGTTCCCATCTGTCTGCTGCCCTTTTCCTTCCAGATGGCAGTGGTCGTGGGTTTGGAAGGTGCTGTTTAAGGAGCCTTGGTGAGTTCCTTGTAGATGGTACACACTGCTGCCACTGTGCATCGGTGGTGGAGGAGTGAATGTTTGTGGATGCAGTGCCAATCAAAAGAAATGATGATACAGTTGTGATGATGCTACAATTGAAACAAGTAATCATAATTCATAATATAGTTATAGACAAACAAAATAAAAATAAATATAAAATAATAAAAGGATTGCACAATTATGAACATTTCAGTAAACAAATAATTACAATATCTTGAACTGCCTACTAAACTGCATGTTGCATTAAAGTCCATATGTTGTCAGGTGAGTTCATTAAATTCTCAATCATTTGCATACTAATTGTGAGTTTCATAAAGTAAGCATTGGCTGCCTCATAGTCTATTTGTTCTATATCTTATTTGCAGAATGGTCTCTTTTCTCCTTGATTCCATTGCAGATTTATTTCCGTGTGGTTGTGATAAGAGGTGGTGGCAATGGGAGATGGGATTCAAGAGTTTTCTAGTGAATCCCTGACAATGCTGGTGTTAAGGCAAGGGAGACTGTTTTATGTGAAATAATTACTTCGCAGAGTCATAGCACAGCACAGAAGGGGGCAATTCAGCTAATTATATCATTGCTAGCTGCTTCTCACTCATAGCCCTATATTTTTTCTTTCCTTCAAGTATATATCCAATTCCCTTTTGACAGGCAGCTGCTTCTGTCATCCTTTCAGATGGTACATTCCAGATCATAACAATTCACTGCACAAAAATAATTCTCCCTATCTTCCCTCTGGGTTCTTTTGCCAATCACCTTAAACATGTGTCCTCTGGTTATTGATCCTCTTTATTATGACACAGCAGTTGGTAAAACTGAGTTATTTAAAAATCCCAGTTGGAAACTTTAAACAACTGTCATAACCTATATTTTTAAGTAGTATGTTTGGGGTGCAGCTCTAAATTCATCAATCAGAGCACGAGTTCTTGAGAGGTTTTATATCAAAATACATGAGACATTTATTAATTTACACAAGTAAAATACATACACATGACTACAAATTATTACTATCATAATTTTAACAAATTCCCAAATTAATCTCTATTAAGGCAATAGCAACCCATAGGCTTTAAGCAGACACCATGCAAAACATTTTCAGCTTACAAATTCAAAACAAGGTTCCTTTCACTTTAGTTCCTTTGCAGACACAATGGTAGGCTTACAAGGCTTTGATCTTACATTGCCTCTGCTCTGCACACACAAAACTGTTATCGGTTATACCCAGCACATCTCATTGAATGTAAATTCTCATTGTATCACCATCCCCTTTGAATTCCACCTCTTCTAACAATAAAACCCCTTTCATAGCACCAATTTTATTAGTAATATAAACATATTGCTTGGTCTCTGCTAACTAGGTCCCAGATTTCACTCCCCTCCTTGAATGCCCTATTCAACAAAATGCAAGTGCACTCTACCTTTCTTACATCTCAGAACTAGAGTACATCAGACTAGCTGGCTTTAATCTAATTAAGACACACCACAGACTAACCCCCTATTTTTAAAAAAATAATTTCCAATAATGTTATATACACTAATAGCTTCAGGAAACCCTTGCCAGTAGAAAGGACCTTTTTGCCCTATTTACTCTATCAAATGTTATGTCTGGTCAGTAATGAATTATGGATGTACAGCTTGTAGGAAGGAAAGAAAATCAACAGCTTTGAAGTGTTGTGCTTACAAAGGGTCCTAAGAGTAGCTGCATGGAGAAAAGAACTAACAAAGAAGTATTGAATGGGGTCAGGAAAACAAGAGAGCTCTTAAATAATATCAAAAGAATGGAGTTTTCTTGATATGTTATCCATACAGAAGGGCTGGAAGCCCTAATCCCCACCAGGAGGATTAATGGAAGAAGAGTAAGAGCCTAACAGTGAAGGAAGCAGTTAGACAATGTTAAAGACTGGCTTAACCAGAACTCCAACAATATGGTCACCAATGCACCACTTTTCCCCACAAGCCACTACCAAAGTCCAGGACCCCATTACTGTTGCTGTGAACGGAAAGTTTGGAAGACCATGATCATCCCTGTCACTTAGCATGGCACTTAGATGGTGACTCTATCAAAACCCCTCACAATGTTGAACATTTACGTTAGGTTTTATCTTATATTCTGCAGTGAAATCTCAGAAATAATTCTGGAGAAAAAGCATTCTTGAGGTCCAGCCAGCATAGGTTTACACTTACAATTCTCTTTATCACTCAAAACTGAAGACTCAAAATGGATATTTTGATGCACAACTCTTTATGTGGCATTCTGACCCTAACACACCAGTGCTTGTTTCTGTACACCTCCAGGCCATAAGATTGGAGATTGAGACTGTTACTGAAAGTGGGTAAAATGGTCATAGAATGCTGGATAGTACAAATGGAAACAATGTGAATAGTATAAAATCATAGTCAAGGATTGGGAGTAAAGAAGGGCACCATCTTTGGTTCAACTCACCCGACAATAATACGGCTATCTTCTTGGGCAAAGCGTCCTTTTTATGTTCTGGTTCAATCAACCTTCAATAAGCCTTTTTGAATGTGTGTTCATATCATCCTTGGCATACAGGGAAAGGGCTGTGGTCTTTTGTCTATATTATTAATAAATTGACATTCCTAATACACATTGCAAGATGTAGTGGGTATCAAATGATTTGCAACGTTGGGAGGTATAGTTTGGTCCAGGGCTTTGGTACTGAGTTGTGGAGGAGCGTTGGTGCAGTGGCAGTTCTGGGAGGGGAAGTGGGAGGCAGGGGCTGGAAATTTGTCAGTTCCTCAGTGGATGGTCTCAGTTTGCCGTGCACAGAGGATATCTTGGAAGTAGACACCACATGAGGGCTTTGCAATTTGGTAGCACGGCGTAAGTTCCCCAGGATTTTGGCTGCATTGAGTGAGATCTGAGGTTTTGGAGTGTGGGGGCTGGCAGAGCTAAGATTTAGGGGATGACGGCTGGGGGCTTTGGTAGCATTGTAACTGATTCCTGTGGTAAAATGAGACAGCTGGCAATGAGGATGATCCCTCCTGTTGGTTTAGAGCATGGTGGAAGAGGAATATGAGGTTTGAGATTGTCAGAAGTGAGGGTGGAATGCATGGATTGAGCTACTGGTGGGTGGAAGGGGGTGATTCCTTGGGCCTGGCGGCACTACAGGCTGGAGGGGCTGCGTTCTGACAGCACTGGATTACTTAGAAACTTTGTACCAAGAGAACAACGGTACTGGGAGGGCATTTGATGCCCATTGGGGAAGTCTCTGGATCTGGTGGTACTCTGATGGGACTAGAGAGGAGCCTTGGGTCCTGTATCACCGTCATTGGGGAGAGGGGAGGATGAGTTACAGCAACGTTGAGCAAACAATAGAGGATAACTAGGAGCTGGCTACACTGCAGTCTGGTGCGACTGAGGGGAAAGGCTTTTCTGTCTAGCAGCGTTGAGGAAATTATGGGGTTGTCTTCACTGGGAGGTAAAACCTGACAGCACAAAAAGGGACAGATTGTGTTGGGTGAGGTGTTTGGAAGGCAGTCTATTCAACTATTGCTGAGCCACCATCAACTCCTAGCCCCACCTCCTCTCCACCAACCCTATACCCTGGCTGAATAATTGCTTAACAACATCTTCCCACTCAGACCAAGCTTTCAACCGCATCTCCTCACTCCCACATTGCAGCTCACTGTCTGTCCATCTGTCCTTTGCATCTATAATTTCTAAAGGGATGCCTTCCACATAAAATATGCTATGGAAGTACAAATTGTTAATGCTCTATTATGATTTCAATAATCATATCTTTGGCTTTGAATTTACATCTTGGGTACTAACTTATAAGTGTTTAATGCCAAGAAGGCATGAAGAAAAATAAAATCTAAAATAAATTTGTTTCTCTTCCATATTTTCTTGTTTAATTATTTTTAAAATGGACAGCTGGTCACATGCTGGTAGTTCGGTAAAATTCTGAGCAGTTCAAATGGACAAAGGCAAACTCATTAACCTCTTGGAACATGATTTGTTTTACATGAGCATTACAGCAAAACCAACACAAAGGATGAGTCAGTGAGATGTCTGCCCCAGCCAGCTCTGGACTAAGGCAGAGCTCTTTGTGACTCCTTATCTCCAATGTTGTGCTAATGGTTCTATAGTTACCTGCTCAAAACACAATGGGCTCTAATGAGCAGGCCTTTAAGTACATTGTTAGTTGAATGGCTTGACCCAAAACCACCCTGTCATCTGACCAGGACTTGAGTTGTTTGAATTGCTTTAATTATACAGCTTTTGGATTCCATCTTCAGTTACGGTTTAACCTCAGAAAAGAAAACTAGACTCCAGGCTAGCAGCCTGCCTCTGTCTGCCATCTTCCAATGACACAACAGCAGCAGAACCAGAGCTCTGTCCTGGTTTAAATTGCTTGGTCCTCATCTACACTGTTTCTACTGGAACACCTGAACTTCCATACTACTGCTTTCTATAAGACTAATTCATCTTCTCCCATTGTGGAAGTCAGTGTTACTGGAAAAGTGGATTACCCAGCATCAGCTTCAGTCTGCTAACCTCTGAAGGGATACGCCACTGGGCTTTTGATTCTGGACTCTGGACTCACGTGAAACAATAATTTTTCATTTTGTCTGTAGTCTTTGGCCTGTACCTCCTTCTTTGCTTTACCCCTCTTTTATCGTGTGAATGTACCGGGGTTACATGGCGACACCCCCTCCCCACATTTTTTGTGAAAAATAAACTAACCCTTTGATTTTACTATCTGTTAAATTTGCTGTGCTGTTATTAATAGGGGATTGGATTACTGCAAAACTGAGGGGTTGGGGAAAATATGCCACCACTTATAAAGGGGGCAATCAAAAACACCTTTCTGTTTGTGAATGGGTGGCAAGGGAAGAAATCAGGGCTATTTGAAATTAAACCCCCTCCATTCTATGACAATATGAAATTCCTTCCTAGACAAGTTGAAGCTAACCTATTTATTTAACATAGGTTGCCATCTTTATTTTAGTAGTGACTGAAAAAATTTCAAGCAAAGACATTCTTGGATTTTTGACGATGTTGCCTACAGTAAGAGCTTGCATTTTTATTGCAATTACCGGTGTCCTTCTACCGCTGCCATCTCCTCCAACTCTGCAACATTTCAATATTTCTGCACTCTTGTGCATCCCTGGTTTTCATCACTCTACCAATGGCAGCTGTGCCTTGGGCTTCCTGGTCCTAAGCTCAAGAATTCCTTCTCTGAATTCCTCCCCCTCTCTCCTCATTTAAGGTGCTCCTTTAAACCTACTTC
This sequence comes from Carcharodon carcharias, assembly GCF_017639515.1. Taxonomy (NCBI): domain Eukaryota; kingdom Metazoa; phylum Chordata; class Chondrichthyes; order Lamniformes; family Lamnidae; genus Carcharodon; species Carcharodon carcharias. The sequence continues at coordinate 153,765,214 of NC_054477.1, forward strand.
TTTGACCAAGCTATGGTCGCCTTTCTTAATGTGGCTCAGCACCTATGTGGCTCAGTGTCATTTTGTTTGATAATACACCTGAGACTTGCCTTGCAAGTTTTATTATGTTAAAGGCACCATGTTAATGTAATTGCAGAAAAGAAATACTTATTTTTGGCAAAGTCTTTTTTCAGCAGTATTCGAGTGCTATACTTCCAAACAACAATATCATTATAAGCTGTCATTGTTATACCAGGTATTGCACAATGTATTATTCTGCTGCTCAATTAGAACTTTGTGTTCTATCCCTTTAAGGCAAAACATTCCAATACCTGAGGCCAATTGGAGTTGAACTACTGATAGTGAATGCTATCTGGAAGCACATCCATAATTATTCATGAAATTCTTGGCACAGAAGCATCAGACAGCAGGAAAGAACAGCAGTTACTTGACCTTTTGGATTTTGTTGAATGTTTTAAAATGTTGATTAAAAAGGGAGCAATGATTATGTTATAATAGGTAATATTGAGTTATTGGTAGGAAATGCATTGACAGTTTGTTTCTTTTGCATAATTTAAACATATATTGGGCTATAAACAGCATTTTTTACAATTAAGTTAAAGGTACATTGTCAGGGTAATTTGTTTTGCCTGGTCCATGCTATGTGTAAGCTAAGAATACTTAATTCAACACAACAATGTTTCTTCCTCCAATATTGTCACAACTCTCATTGATCAACATGCACATAAAGAATTTATGATACTGGGGAGAAAGCAGTTTCTCATTCTTTTTGTCAGATTCATATACAAGATGCAAGCAGGTGCCATAGAGAATGACTTACAGACTACCGATTTAGGAAATCCCCAAAGGTGTCGCTTATGGTTATCCTGTAGTGTGCTTGCTGGTGTTTTTTTTTGGAGATTATGTACAATAGAAGCTGGCCTGTCACTGTATTATTGGATATTTACTGAAACGTTATTACATATGAGTGACAAGTAGTAAAATTGTTACACATTGCTAATGCTGAAATATACACTTCCTCACAGTGCTGATATATCATGGATGTAACATTGCAAATCCCATTAATTCAGCGTTTCAGCAAACCAGCCTAAAATTGAAATAATTTAATTTGTTTTAATCTTCGTGACATTTTGGGCTGGATTTTGCCAACTCTCTGGGGAGGGTGAGCCTGTCATCTTTCCACCAGCGTGCCATCCTGCGACGGGTGGGGAAGGCGATGGGCGGACTGAGCAGAGGGGAAAATCCATGGGTTCAGGACAACGAAGATCCACAACCCATTTCAATCCATTTCCATTATGTTGCCAGCAAGTCTGTCCAAGCCACAAGCATCCTTTAAGCATTATATGTATCTTAATACTGCATTTGTGAAGGAGGCCAGAAAGCCTCTCTGAATTCCTCCATATCTCTCTACCACCCTACCCCCCCCACCACCCCCTCCTCATCTAAGATGCTCCTTTAAACCTACTTCTTTGATCAAGCTGTGGTCACCTTTCTTAAAGTGGCTCAGTGTCTACGTGGCTAAGTGTCATTTTGCTTGATAATACACCTGAGACTTGCTTTGCAAGTTTTTTTATGTTAAAGACACCGTGTCAATGTAATTGCAGAAAAAAATACTTTTTTGTCGAAGTCTCTTTTTTCAGCAGTACTCAAGTTCTGTACCCCCATACAACTATATAATTGTAAGTTCTCATTGTTATACCAGGTGATGCACAATTTATTATTCCGTTGCTCAGTTAGAACCGTGTTAAATGTGATCTATCCTTTAAAGCAAAACATAAAGCATAGAACATGACAATCGGGCCCACCTCAGGCTCCCGACAAAGTTTTGGCTTCACTGAGAAACTCTGATAGCAATTAGTTCATTTTTTGTTTTCTTTCACAGGACGTGGGCCCACTGGCTAGGTCAGTATTTTTATTGCCTTTCCTTAATTGCCCATGGGAAAGTGGCGGTGAGCCACCTTCTTGAACCACTGCTGTCCATGTGGTGTAGGTGCACCCACAGTTCTGTTGAGAAGGGAATTCCAGGATTTTGACTCAGTGGCAGTGATGGAATGGCGATGTAGTTCCAAGTCAGGATGGTGAGTGGCTTGGAAGGGAACTTGATGGTGGTGGTGTTCCCATGCATCTGCTATCCTTGTCCTTCTAGGTGGTAGAGGTTGTGGGTTTGGAAGGTGCTGTCTGGGGATCCTTGATGGGTTGCTGGAGTGCATCTTGTACATGGTTCCCACAGCCGCCACTGTGCATCGATGGTGGAGAGAATGGATGTTCATGGAGTGAATAGGGGGCAAATCAAGTGAGCTGCTTTGTCCTGGCTGGTGTCAAGCCTCATGAGTGTTATTGGAACTGCACTCATCCAGGCACGTGGAGAGTATTCCATCATGCTACTGACTTCCATCACACTCCTGACTCCTGAAAGGCTTTGGGGAATCAGGAGGTGAGTTACTCACTGCAGAATTCCCAGCCTCTGACCTGCTCTTGTAGCTAAAGTATTATATGGCTGGTCCAGTTCAATTTCTGGCCAATGGTAATCTCCAGGATGCTGATAGTGGAGGATTCAGCAATGGTAATGCCATTGAATTTCAAAGGTCAATGGTAGGATTCTCTCTTATTGGAGGTGGCCATTGCCTGGCATTTGTGTGGTGCAAATGTTATTCGCCACTTACTAACCCAAGCCTAAATGTTGTCCAGGTCTTGTTGCATATGGTCATGGACTGTTTCAGTATCTAAGGAGTTGTGAATGGTGCTGAAAGTTGTGCAATCATCAGTGAACATCCCTGCTTCTGAACTTATGATGGAAGGAAGGTCATTGATGAAGCAGCTGAGGATGGTTGGGCCTCAGACACTACCCTGAGGAACTCTTGCAATGATTGTCCTGGAACAGAGAGGATTGACCTCCAACAACCATAACCATCTTACTTTGTGCTAGGTATGACTCCAACCAATGGAGAGTTTTCCCGTGATTCCAATTGACTCCAGTTTTGCTATAGATCTTCTTGATGCCACACTCGATCAAATGCTGCTTTAATGTCAAGGACAATTACTTCAAATCACCTTTGGAGTTCAGCTCTCCTGTCCATGTCTGGATTAAGGCTGTAATGAGGTCAGGAGCTTACTGGCCCTGCTGGGACCATTTTAATGGTGTGTGGGAAGAAGCCCTTAATTAGCCACTTAAGTAGTTCAATTAACCTCTTGGGGGAGGCCTATCAGCTACTTTGCTATTTTCAACAGCACAACACATCCTGCTCTTGTGTTTGACCCTCCACTCTATCACAGGGCTTTCTATTTTGTTCTTCCCATTTCCCTCTTTTCCCTGTTTGTGTCTTTATATCCAGACATCCCAATCCCACTGTTCAGTAACTGATGAACATTTTTCAAGATTTTTGTAGAAACCTTTTGCAGAAAGCTTCTGGGAAGATTTCCTGAATGTTACTGGCCATTGCCATAGTGTCTGTGAGGCAGGAAGCATCGCTCAGAAATTGCTTACTCATATTTGTATTCTATTCAGCAATTGAATAAAGTACCAAACACCCAAACAGATGAGACAACTGTTCAAACACTACAAATACCTTCCATAAATAAATCTTTAATTTGTTACGTTCCCTAGTTCACCATTCTCTTGTGAAATGATTTATCACAGACGTAGTCCTGGACCTAATTAAAGTTCCCCCTAAGCTCAGTGGAACATTTCTCATAGTTTAAAAGACATTAATTGCCATGGAATAAGAATCTATCATTGTTAAAGCCATGTAAGTTCCCTGGAGTCAACCATGTCATTCATTTGAACTTGAGCAAAACAAATTTTGCTTTGGAATCTGAGAGGACCAGGAAATTTATATTAATCATTAGCTCTCCTTATGGTTACGGATTGAGAAATTCCAGTTCCACCCATAATAGCAGCAAAGCCAGTGGGGTGGTCAGTCTGCTGGCCAATTCATGGCAGTGTGTGCCCCTAAACCAAGTTCAGGTTCAGACTATGGACATCAGATGTGTAGAGGTGTAGAGCCATGAATTGCCTGGTTCTTACACTGGGGGAGTTTTATGTCTCCCCTCCCCCACCCCCTCCACATCCTGCCAGCATATGTATGGTGGGAGGGAGGTAAGATGGAACAGGCGGCTGGCTGATGCCTTCTCTCCCGCCTGAGCTGTCCCCCATACGGTGGTTCGATGAGGCATCAGCCAGGCTGCCCACCCTAAGGTCTGTTGAGGCCCTTAACTGGCCAATCTATGGCCTGTGAAAGGCCTGCTTCTGCTTCCACCACAATAATACGTGAGGCTGGGAAAGTCAGAGCAAAGGAGGCCCGCTTGCTACTTCACGAGCTCGGGTTAAAAAGCAGGAAGGAGGGGTGGGGGCGTTATCTCCTTTGGGGAGTGCCTTGTGACCATCGGGGACACCCCTCCCCACTAAATGGGACCCTGCTTTTGTACCTGTCCCTACCCAGCCTCTAGCACGTGACAGCCCTATTTCCCTGCCCCCTCTCTCTAGGGCTCCTGATCCCACCATGATCTGAAATATTGGACTCACCTGCAAGTCCAGCATTCATGGATCTTTTCCTCAGGACTGCTTGTAGTTCGAGCAGCAGCCTGGTGCTGCTGGTTCTATGCCCAATGGGGCCCCCACCCTGATAGAATTCACCCAATTGAGTCCATGGACAGGTTGTGTGTGGCAATTTTATGGTTGGCAGTGGGGTGGGTGAGTGGGGGTGAGAGATTAGATTTTCAAATGGCAGTCCCACCCAGCTGGATGATAGCAAAGAGGCTTGAAGAAATATGGTGTGGTCAACCGTGTCAAAAGCTGCAGATAGGTCAAGCAGGATGAGGAAGAACAATTTACCTTTATCACAGGCACATAGGATGTCAGTTGTGACTTTGTTAAGGATTGTTTCCATTCTGTGGCAAGGACAGAAACTTGATTGGAGAGATTCAAAACATGGAGTGCTGGGAAAGATGGTCACAGATTTGAGAGCTGACAACACATTCAAAGACTTAATTTTTAACACTAAAATGAAGATCTGAAGACATTATTTTGACATGGATACAATTAACTATCACAAATTAACAGCTTTTGCACTATATATCTTCTTGGTTTTTTCATCAACCAGCCATTCCGTTAAGTACACCTCACATCCCTTATGATCTGGACGTGTACCACAGAATATTCAAATGACCACATAACCTGGGATATATAACATAGAACCTGTACTGCATATACTGTAATATCACATATGCTAACATGTGTATTCTTTATAGAGGGTGTACTGAAAAGTTTCTACTGATAAGAGAAATGGATATTAATTAGCTTAAGAAAACAAGATAAACAAAAATTAGTACAGGTTTATTAATTTCACCTCCATCAATTAATAGTTGTTTGGTAGTACAGATCTTGAGTATTGCTGAATAAAAGAGACAGGTCAAAGCTTGTCTTGCGCTCATCAGGACACTTCACAAGAATACCATTATAAGGGGAAAACAACAATTCATACAGTATGTGAAGAGACTGCTGATTGGTTGGCAAGTGGGCTCTGATTGGTAGAGGCATTGCTATGGAGAATGCACCCATCAGTCATTCACTGACTCATTCCTCAGGCAATGCCTTGAGCAATCAGGGTCAAGTTGCCTGGCTTAAATTTTAAACAATGCTTGACAGTTAACTGTCAGTCACCATCAGTGGTGACCTATTGCACTGGAGAGTGCACCAGTGATAGTGACTGACAGTTTACTGCCAAGAATTGTTCGAAATTTAAACCAGGCAATTTGACCCTGATTGCTCAAGGCATTGCCCTGAGGAATGAATCAACAACTATCTGACTGGTGCATTCTCCAATCAAGGTCAAGCTGCCTGGTTTAAATTTCAAACAATGCAACATCACTGGTGCATTCTCCTTAGCAATGGCTCTACCAACCAGAGTCCACTTGCCAACCCATCAGCACTCTCTTCACATACAGTATAAATTATTGTTTCTCCCTTATATTGGTAATCTTGTGAAATGCCCTGATGAGTGCAAGACAAAAAGCTTTGACATATCTCTTTTTTCAGCAATTTATCACCTAGTCTTTCAACAAGTTCCCCTCTTTTGCAGTTGATCATGAGTGCAACAACTTTTAAGATTTTTAAGTGAGTTAGTTCTCACAGGTACTATTGCCACTCCCATAAACATATCTGATCTTCCCTACAATATGGAGTGCAACAATTGCATCATATCAAGTTAGGCAATAGTCTGGTCTAGAGACCATAAAAGATAACTCTTGGTCCAGACACTGGCCACAAAATGCTACATGCTCTACCTTTTGTGTGCTCCACAATGTACTGAAAACAGACTGAAAAATACATGACAAATTTGAAATGAACAGGTTTAGTTTACAGAAAATGAGTGATTAAACAGTTTACACTCTTGGAGAGTGAACATTCAATACAGGTCATCAACCAAGTGACAAATGTTTTCCTTTTTTGTGGGGTGCAAAGGCCCCAAACCTTTGTCATTCAAATCTTGTTCGAAGGATTTTTCTAATTCATTGTTGACATGAAATATTAGTGGGAAGACGATCCAAATCCATGCTTGTTCCTGTCCTGTTCTTGCATTTATTTGAATGAATTCAGATCTAAACAATCAATTGCCAACAGCTATTGTTAGCCATTTCACCAGAAGCACCAGTAACACACTGCTTAAACAATATAGGTGGCAGTTTGAAGGTGAAGGTTGTGTTGTATTAGTGAATGAAGAAGAATGGAAAGAAATAAGAGGGCGAGACAAGCACTTGTTGAAAACAATGCATTCCAAATTGACAGCGGGGGATCCACAGGAACGTTAACAGTGAGATATAGCGGGGAACCCTCAAGCTGCATTTCGTTGCCAGGCCTGGCTGGGAAAAGCAGAGGAAGTAAATGCTCTGTTCACGTTCCACAGCATCTGCAATAAAGAGTGGAAGGTGCTTTTGAACTTGGAGAAGTGTTAAGGCAAAGAAGCAGAACAATGGGAAATCGTATAGCACATCATATATGGAGGCACACAGGCATGCGGCATCTCTCAGCCATTTACTCATCAAGATGCGGATGAACAGAAATCGTCATTTAATTTGGCAAAAGTCCTTCTGACCAGTAACATGACTCCCTGCCTCTGAACACAATTCTACCACTTACTTTTAACATGGGGGAGATTCTGTTATTTGGCAACTCTCACAAAATATCAAAATCATGTACAAGCCACAATTAGGCTCCAAGGTAAGATATCATGGCTAGCAGCCTTAGCAGAAGACACTGGCCTTCCCTCACATATTGGCCAGGGTCAGCAGTGATCCTGTTCATGGGCTGGAGGGTCAGGAGCAACCCTGTCTCGGCCATTTCTGCCACTCCAACTGAATTTTATCTTTATCAGGTAACTAATAAGCAGCCACCGAGACTCCTGCCCTTTTAAGGGATGATATTCCACCAATCGGAGGAAAGGCAGCTCTTCTGTGTGAACAGTGCCATCGAGATAGGTAGCCACCATTAGGACTGCACCCAGCCCTAAGAAGTGCCGTGGACAGTGGCCTCAGAGAAAAGGTCACTGAGGTCGGGGTTGCTGGGCCAGTCAGGCAAAACCCAGCGGGGAGGGAGTGCGGTCGGTGTTTGGTGAAATTGGGAGGGTGGGGTATGACTGCAGAGTGCCCGATCAGGAGGTCACAGTCCCTCCCCCCAAACCATTCACCACCACCCCCTTCCACAGCAACGAGCATGCAGGAAGGTCTCCCCGTGTGGCAGTAGGCTGATCCACTGCTGGTAAAATGCAAGCAACAATGGGAAGGCCCCTTACTGGGCCCTTATTTGGCCACTTAAGGGCTTCAGTTGAGCTCTGGGCAGGAGGCCAATGGATGCCTGCCACCTTCCACGTTGCTGGAGGTGGCACAAAGGTGATGGACACATTATCAACCACGCTCCCATCAGACATTTTAGCCACCACCAACCTCCACCCCTCCCTGCCGACTTCAAGCCCACTTCCTGAGGTCCCATAAAATCTCGGCCATTGGAAATTCCGTTCAAGTGACACTGAGGCCAAAACACTGCGGAGCCCATCTTGACATGGATGTTATAAGAACACAGGCATTGGTTTCCTAATAAACCTTGTAAGGAACATCAAAGAGTAACCAGCATACTTCAAAAAGGCCTGGAACTTCACTCCCTTGCATGTAAGGAAATACTGGATGGCTGAACTGTATTACTGTCATGAAGCTATTAATGTATTTAATACTTTGGAAAATATTTTTCTTTTAAAATAGAGGTTAGCCTATGGGTGTATCTTTACTGGATTGAAGCCAGCTAGCCTGGGTGCTTTGATATGTACTAGTTTTGATATGTAAGAGAGGTAGCGTGCAGTTGCATTTTTTGAATAGGACATTCAAGCAGTGGGGTGAAAAATTGATGCCTTTCTAGCAGCTACCAAGCAATATGTTTATATTACTAATAACTTTGGTATTATGAAAGGGGTTTCATTGTTAAAAGGTGAAGTTCAAAGCGGTTGTTGATACAATCAGAATTAACATTCAATGGGGCTGGTGGCTGGTAGGTATAACTTCAGAAGTTTTCAGGTATGTAGGGCAGAGGCAATGTAAGGTCAAAAGGCAGCTGGAAGCCTCCAACTGGCTCCACAGTGGAAAGAACCTCATTTTGAATTCGTAAGGTGAAAATGCTTTGCCTGGTGTTTTGGTTGTTTCGGTGTCTTAATGGAGATTAGTTTAACCTGTGTAAATTAATAAAATGTTTCATTTAGTTAATGTAAAACCTCGAGAACCAGTGGTCTGATGCCTGAGTTTAGAGTCGCATCTCAAACCTAACACTTAAAATTATAGGTTATGACAGTTATTTAAGGTTTCCCTCTGGGATTTTTAAATAACTCCGCTTTACCAACTGCATCAGTCAAAACACTTACACTATCCATTTCAGGTGATCTCAAGGTCTTTACTCCAAACACCTTTATTAGGGTACATATAAGATACCGAGCGAATATTAGTCTCTTCTTTCCAAAGTTATCAAAGAAGTTACACCCGGAAATTAAGAAACTACATTTATTTATTAACACATTTAGGATAATGCAATTATTAGATTTTAAGGCTAAGCAATTATGGTCTGCAAGCATTACCATCTGAGGTTACAAAGACAGTTCAAGTGTATCTTTGCGCTACAATGTCAGCTGGTTCTGCTTATTAAAGTTGATATAACACTCAGTGTCCAATATTGATAAAATGTCAGCAAGGATAGTTTAAATTAGAATTTGTGTATAGCTGGCGCATTAACGACCTTAAATAAAAGCCCATGATATATTAAGAGTTGAGAATGTTCAGCTTATTGCTGGTGAGCTAACAGCTTCAGCAAAGGTTCAGGAGCTTATATGACCTTACCTTCTAAGTTATTACAGCAAAGCTGGTTGCCTCATCTCCCTTCGAGATGCTTGGGCTTGTTTCCTTGACATTCGTGTGATAAATCCATCTATCACCATAATTGTTCCCCCTCCTATGTCCGTTCTTTCAGTAGAACTAATCTTCCTTCTGCTCTTGAGAACTTACAGGAACAAAACCCATTGAATTAATTGCTGCTCAGTGGTTAATGGTGCTCCCACACTTCTCTGAACTCCTGTAACCTCATCATTCTTCTGCCTCTTAGCTCTTCCCCCTAATCTTCCACTTCCTTTGCTCAACTGAATTTGTCTTAAACACGCTGCATTTCATTCACAATGCAGCCTGTTATTTTTATTTCAGCCAATCTTTTGTGATATGTTTGTTGCAGTGACTCCCTTATTTGGCAGAAATGCTGCAGGCTAGCAGTTATCGAGCACTCATAATGAAGCAAAAGTCAAATGGGCCCATTGGTTTCAAAACTGGTTAGTCTACTGGGTCAGAAACACCACTAATTTAAGAATCAGCTCTGCAAGCATTTTTGTAAGACTCCTTTCACTTTGTATCGTAAGTCACAATCAGGGGAGAGTGAAAGGATAAGATAAAAAGTGAATACTCTGGGCAGATTTTTTTATGATCATTAAAATATTCATTTTTGAAGGATATGAGGTGCTGTTAGCTTCAGTCACTAATTGTAACCAAATCCGAACTATATATTCTTTATTCTTCTCGGAGTGCATATGGCTACTTTGAAATAACCGTTGGCTGCTAGCATTAACTTTGTTTCCACCCCCCCGTCAGAATTATGGAACATAAGAACTGGGATAGGTCATTCAACATCTCGAACCCAAGTCACCCATGCAATTAGGTCATGGCTGATCTGTATCTTAACCCCATCTACCTGCATTGTTTCCGTAAACCTCAATACACTTGCCAAACAAAAAAAAGCAACTTTCAATCTCACTTTTGAAATGTTCAATTGCCCCTCAGTTTTACAACTGTTTGGAGATGTAATTTCCGGATTTCTATGACTCATTATGTGAACGAATGCTTCCTGACATCAACCCTCAGTGGCCAAACTCGAAATTTAACGTTATACCCAATTGTGCTGGACTCCCCCACAAGAGGCAATATTTTCTCTCTATCTACCCTACCAACACATTTACTCATCTTAGGCACCTCAATGAGATCACTCCTTAGTCATCTATACACAAGGGAATACATGTCTAGTCTATGCAACCTGCCATCATAAGTTAACCCATTTAACGCTAAAATTCTAGACTTCATTTTGAAGACAACAGTGCTGATCTTACAGTAAGGTAGAGGAGGAGCTGGCGGGGTGTGGGGTTGGGGGTGGGGGGGTGGGATGTGTGGGGCAGTCTTGTGTTTTGGAAATCCTTCCAAATTTAAGGCAGAAGCCAGATGACACTTTTTGTCTGTTTCCTGGTTGCAGTGGACAGCTAGATCTTTGAAAAAGCACCACAGCTGGGGCGTGTACCGGAGGGAGAGAAGGAGGGAGAGAGGGATCAGAAAGGCCGAGGGAGGGGAGAGGGAGAAATCAGGAGGGTTGGTGGAGGAGCAGATCAGAGGTTTGGATGGGGAAATTGGAAAAGCTGGGGCAGATCAGAAGCCGGTGGGGCGGAGGCCAGAGGTGGGGAGGGAGTAATCACTCCCTCTCCATGGATCAATCGATTGAAGGCTGGAGGGGTGGGTGGGGGGGGGGGGTGATCACATGCTATAGTGGGGGAGAGCGAAGGATGGGGGGCAGGATTAGGGGAGAGCTGATCAAAGGCTTTGGAAGGCTGGGAAGATCAGATACTAGTGCCAAGGAGAGGACTGAAGAGAGGGAGGGGCCTGAAAGACAGGAGCTGGGACACGAGGGAAACTGAAAGGCTGAGTTGGTGGGAGATTGCAGCTGAGAGGTGAGATTAGATTGTGAGATGGTGTGGAGCCAGGGGTGGATGGGCATGGCTGATGGCAGCAGGTTAGCTTGGGAGTTTGTGCGGGAGTTTGGGGGTGGTGAAGCACACACTCCCCTGACGCATAAGCAGTGCTAGAATGACATTTAACCTGCTGGGCCCAGCAGTCCTTACCTCCCTTTAGCTGTCAGGTTTCCCGAGGCCTAGAAGCGGGTTGGTTGCCCAACACCCCTCATCCCATCTCCATCAAAATCGAAAGTCAATAACTTCAGGGTGAGTTGAATTTAGGTTTGAGAGCTTTTACATTTTAACACCTCACTCAGACCAAACCCATTGTTTTGGTGGTTTAAAGTTTTCCCAGTGTGCCTACAAGCTGGAGTAGCATAGAATTTCCACCCTTCTCATGGGTGTACCCCAGAGAGAGCCCATCAAAATCCCAGGATCAGAGGTTTTGGCATATTGCAGGTGGGGGTTAGGGAATCAGCGGTGAAGTCCATATTTCAACATAAGCTTTTCTGTGCTGTCAGTCCAGGATCTATAAAAACAATTATTGCTGCTGTTGTTGCTTCCAAAAGCAATTGACCACTCTTGTGTTTTCAAATTTAAATCCCCTCAGTCCCTTAGCGAGGCTGGTTAACAGGAATACACAAGTGTCCCATGTGGCCATAGTTGCTAAGGCTACAAACATTGGGATAGATAGGTTTGTGGGCAGGTTTTTTTTGTTTGTCAACACCTTTACTCTCTGCTGGGGGACAACTTCTGATGGGGGAGGGGGCACAAACACCACATTTCAAACAATTGTTCACTCCATGAGCCGTGTACATTCAAAGCAAGTAAATCTTAACCCCATTCTCAGAAGGGCACTTGAATTTTGTGAAGTTTTACTTGACAGGTCCACTACAACAATAGCAATAACTTGCATTTGTATAGCCCTTTAACGTAGTATAACATTTCAAGGTCTTTCAGAGAAGCAATATCAAACAAATTTTGCCAACTGAGCCAATGATATTAAGACAGGTGACTAAAGGATCAGTCAAAGGAATGGATTTTAAGTGTCATGTTTTAAAGGAAGAGAGAGAAAAGCAGAGAGGGAGGGAATACCAGAGCTTAGGGTGAAGGCAGTTGAAGGTTTAGTCACCAATGATGTTGAGCTGAAAATTGAGGATGTGTACGAGGCAGCCAGAGTTGGAGGAGCAACGAGATCCATGGAGGACTGGGGGAGATTACAGAGATAGGAATCAAGAGGCAAGACCATGGAAGGATTTGAAAACAGGGATAAGAACTTTAAGATTGAGGCATTGCTGGACCTTAAGCCACTATCGGTCAGTGAGCACAGGAGCAATGGATAAACTTCTTGCTCATTTCAGGATTCTTCCAATGACAAAGATGCCATGTTTGCTAAATGTTTCAACTGAAATGCTTGAGGTGACACATTACTGCTCCAAACCACTGCAACTTGCAACCCCAGACCAAGAACATTCACTTTGTTTCTAGAGCAACAAGCAGATTACCCAAGGACCTGATCCCACCCTGTGATTGGATCCTTCAAGGATCAACCCAGGATCATAGTAAGCCTCTCCCTGATCCCAGGAAGCAGATTTTATTCCCCGCACAATCCCACCCCACCATCACTGGAATTGGGGATTGGAAATACCTGCTGCTTGTGGCCTCTTCTCCAGTGTTGGCTGCCAACTGCAAATGAAGCCCATCAGCTGGGTTGACTACCATCTGGGAAATCTTTCAGTGACATTGTACATACGTTGTGGTGTTAAAGCTTTATTTGACAGCTTCCTACATTCTACCACGCCTCTTCCCACTCTCACTGGTCCTAAAATTTAGAAAGCACACCACCTCCCCCACCTCCCCACCCCCACCCCATGCCCTGCCCCTACCCTTGCCACCATTGGAGCGGATGTGTGGGATCTCAGCTTAATATCTAATCTGGAAGACTCCAACAATGCAGAAGTGTTTCTGTGCTGCATGAACATCTGGAATTGGATTAAAATTTGGACCTTACTGACTGCAGGATCGCTACCCAGTGAAATTAATGGTCAAGGTGGCCCAAACAACTGGAATAACTGACCTGTGACGTGACTCTGCATCTCATCACTGCACTTTGTTTGGCTGAAGAAACATTTTTATGGAGCTGATTTTCAGACAACCTAACGTCAATCTTAATATTGCTCATACTTCCAGTGTAGGCTGTTGATTCCAGATGATAGTAATGAAAAATTAGAGTCGGCTACTTTACTTAAACAGCACAATAATTATCGGAGAGTACAAATGAAGCAAAGGAAATTCGGGCTGATCGGAGATGAAACTCTTAACCTGCAGATTCCTGGTGGCAACACGGATTGGAACAGAGCGGAACTTTCAATTATTCCACGTGTGCAAACTTCTGTCAACATTGTGATCACATTTTGGTCGGAGTCTGCTCTAGTCCCTTTTTGATACAACTGATGTGCCCTGCACAGCAGGGAAAGGATACTGTTGTGATGCAGGTTGCTCACCATGCTCACACGTTGCTGTAGTTAAGTTGGTCATAGACAAAGAGCTATAATCTTCTCGGAGTTAATTACATTGCTGAAATCCCTAGCACATCATAGTTCACTGCAACCATAAATATCTCAAGATTGAGAAGCCTATTTCCAATGCTTTTAACATTCATAAGTATGCAACTTAATATAGATTTGCCTCCTTTCATGGTCCTGAGCCTGTTTTTTTCTGATCTCCAGTTCACCTGTGTATCCCCCAATTCTCTGTATCCGATGATTACTTTCTGCTCCACTTTCAGTCTTGACCAAGGTCTTTCTTTACTCTCCCTTGATAACCCATGTCCCCTTGCAACTCATCTACTTGAAATGATTCATTCCTCGCAATCTTAAAGTTGAAATGTTAAACTCCTCTGCTGAGGAGCTAGTTGAACTGACAATTTAGTGGATAAAGAAAACATAAGAGGACAATCCTGTAGCTAAAGGAGTTAAAAGAAATAATCTCCATGGAGATGGGTCTCATTTGCTGCTGCACCACTGCAGTGATGTCGTTGTGAATTGCCCGTGCATTTTGAAGTGGATTCTTCAGAAACAGTAGGAATACTGACCTCAAATTGACCTGCAAACCACTTCATTGTTGAGTGGTTTGAATGAATCAGCACTAGCGAATCCATTAGTTTTCTGTCCAGAATGAGAAGCTGGTTCGCACAAAAAATGCACACTTTAGAATTTGCTTTACCTTCAGATTTTAACTTTCATCAATAAACCTTTAGATTTAGAGCTTTAAATTTAGTTTTCACACTGATAATGTTGCTTTAATGATGTTTTCAATATTCTACAATCTAGGGTTAAACTGGTTGCCTGAATGATTCATGCCTTCAATTTTTTTCATCCAGCAAGCCATGACGCTGACTTTTAAATCATGATGCAATTTATTTGCCATCAAATTCGAAAGACTTAACATTTTCATATAGTTTACTGAAGAATGGCTCTGACACAGGAGAGTGCAAGTTTATTTGAGCTGAGTTGTAGCTAGCAGCAAATGATCATTGTACATAAATTATAGTACGTACGGTCTAGACATCTTTACTGCATGGAATGGGTGCTTTAAAATTCCAGTCAGTCCTCTAATTACAAGCTTCATAATGCCTATTCATAAAGGAAGAAGGGAATAATTACTCATCTTAATAAATTTGTGGGGAATTACAGCTCCCTTCATTAAAGCTCTTGCTTTTTTGCAAATAATGCATCCACTTATTACAAACTTTAAGGATGTGGCTTTCTATGCGTTATTAACATTAGTTAATATTGGTCTACTTGCACAAAAGTGCTAATGTTGTATATTACATGGCATAACCCTTCATTAATCGACAAAACTCTTTCAGCAGTTGTTTTTCTTTGA
Source organism: Carcharodon carcharias (assembly GCF_017639515.1). Classification (NCBI taxonomy): domain Eukaryota; kingdom Metazoa; phylum Chordata; class Chondrichthyes; order Lamniformes; family Lamnidae; genus Carcharodon; species Carcharodon carcharias. The sequence goes on from NC_054477.1 coordinate 153,780,390, forward strand.
ATTTGTGACAGGAATTTGATGTTGAAGTTGCATGTAAAATTAGCATTGCAGTTCTTATGGCAAATTTTAATCAATTTACTTGCCTTTCATGCCAAGTGGGCCTCATGTATCAGTGCTAAACCAAGAGAAAAGCTAGCATAAAATAGAATTATTTTATGTCATGATAGTTAGTGTTTATTCTAGACATCGTGGTGCAGGAAGTTTATTGGCATGACTGAAATTATAAGATGAAATGTAAGATGAGATGTTAGATGGTATATAAGGAGATAAGTTTGAACAGGATACTTTCCAAACATTAGGGGCGGAATTTTATGCTGGTGGGGTTTTACACTCCTGCCAAAGTCAAAGAGCTTTTGAACGGTCTGCTGCATTTTATGGCACCGCCCACCTCACCCCACCGCTGTGGCAAGGTTGGAAAATTCCACCCTGGTTTTAGAGCCCTCCATAGTAACAGGGCAAACCTGCAGTCAATGAAAAGAGTGAGTATAAAATTTGGATTGGTTCACTTAACAGATGGAGGGCAACATTTTCTGCAAGTTTGTGTATTTGTGTGCATGGAGCCACTGTATAACAATTATTTTTCTTCATCAATAAAGCAGGCAGTGCACTTACAGCCTGAAATATGTATGGGATTCCTGCCTAGCATGCTGGGGAGTTAGTTAACACCTGAAAACATGGGGCAGAATTTTCCTGTCAGCGTGAAGGGGTGGGGGGGGGGGGGGGTGGTGGGTGGGTGGCAGGACCCGCATGCTGACACGTAATATGATGCGCGGTGATGTTGGGCGAGTTTCCCGACGTCACCACGCGCCATCTCAATACTTCACTGGGCGGGCGCATGATGATATCCGATGTGCACCTGCCATTAATTAATGGGCCACTTAAGGCCCTTTGAGGTGCCAATTGACTTCGATTTATTGGCGCCCGTATGATCTTCGGGTCATCGCATGGGCGCAACAGGCAGGCAAGTAGGACACATTTGTATAAACCTCATCCATGAGCAGGATAAAAGGGTTCAATGGGGTGGTGAGTGTGCTCTGTCAAATATTTAATTTGCAAAATTACTGATACTTGTCTGTGTGATCCACAATACTTCATGGCCTCCAAAATTACAGAAGCAAACAGTATTATTCTGCATTACTCACTCCATGCATTGCAAGTATCAGCACAGTACATTCAGCATGGGAATTTAGTAGGAAGTTTGTGGATTTAGCTTCAGGTGAAGCAAAGAACATGAACGTCATGCCCAGTAGAGGCATGTCCTATCCATAACATTACAACAAAAACTGTAATCAGTTTGGAATCTTCTGGAACTAACTTTCTTTTAAAATGGACATTGAAAGGCTGCTAAGGCTGCTGCTGAAGGTCAAGTGAATTTTGCAATTTCTGCTTCAAGCCTCTGAAAAGTTCATGATTGAATAACCATGGGTGGGGGCGCCTCCCCTCTGCATGAACATACCAAGACAAAAACCATCTGTGGATTCCACACCTGCTATTATCTGTAGACTAAGCCAAAACTGAAATCCAGACTTTGAGGCTCCAAACATGAAACTTAACAAAGGGAGCAGTAGAGGAGCCTGTTCAGCGTAAGTAAGCATGAATGCCTTCCATCCATCTTCCATTGTGTAGCTATAGTTTCAAACTTCAAGTCATTCTGAGTGGACAATAGATGTGTTGATCATGTGACTGAAACTGGCTAAAGATATCTAATCACATTATTCCAAGAACCAGGAAGACACAATATAAGTCTGCAAATAATGCAGCAAGAAGCATCACCAGCAAAAATAGGCAGAAAAATCCACATGCTTTCGAACCTGGAGATTGCTACATTTTAAATTTCCCAGCTGGTTCCTTATCAAAGTCTACCAGTATAGAAACTTGACATCATGGTAAAAAAACTACAAGTGACTAACTTTGTGATGTGCTGAAAACCATCTCCTTGAAGGAATCCTCCAAAATCCTTATATACCACTCTTGTTATTTCAATTTACCTAGACTACTCTTCAGAATTGAAATATGTTCTTCAATGGGCCTGCAATGTCTGCTTTTTCCTAAGACAAGGCAAACAAGTGAACTATGAAATATTATTTTGTTTACAACTTGTAGAAGTTCATTATTCTCCTTGAATTATCCATAATCAAATGGAAAAATAAGTCATTTTCATCTCTCTCATGATGAAATACATATGATTCATGCATTGTTTCATTATTTGATATTCCTACAGCAAACTGTATAATATAAATGTATTTCATTTTTCAGTGCCACCTTTGAATTTTGTCTAATTTAGTTACCACTTTCTGCTCATATGATTTTATCAGCTCCGTTATGTAGTTTCATTACAATCAAGACAGAAAATTAAATCTTACTGGGCCTTTCTGGTGGTTTTTAATGTTTTTAGTAATGACTCTCTGGACAATAATTACTAGTCCTAAACCTGCATTTTCAAATTACACCCTCACATTATTTGTATAATTTCTAGCTGGATCCTATTTGTGGCTTCAGGTTGTGCAGTATTGCTCCTTCAGAACTTGCAAAGACCAGGCCTGAACTGATGCCTATCCTATTGCAAAAATTTTAACTTTCCATGGGAAGGTAGGTTATTCAAAGGTGCAAAGTATCACAATTAAATCCCAGGTTTTTAATTGTTTTCTTATTGAACTGTGTGAGGGCACAAATCAATGGAGCAGCACTGAAGAATGTGGATGAACTGTGAAGCCTCAGGTACAAACATAATTGATTGAAAGTGCAACTGTGGTTCGATAAAGCGATTAAAAAGGAGCATAAACAAGAGCAGGGATAGGACAATTGGCCCTTCGACCCTGCTTCACTATTCAATTTGATCATGGTTGATCTTCTACTTCAATTCCACCTTCCCGCACTCCCCATATCCACTAATTTCCTTCATTTCCAGTAGCATATTGGGAGCTATAAATGGGGGCTTATATTTTAAAAGCAAGAAAATATTACGATAAATCTGTGCAAAGCAGTGGTCATGTGCCCGTGAGTGCAGTTTTGGCCACTGCAAAATAGAAAGGGCATTACAATTGCAAAGAGTGTCCACAATAGATTCACCAGAGGGTGATATCAAAGATGAGGAACTATAGTTGTAGGGAGAGACCTGTAACACTGGAACTACATGTGATGGCACAGAGGAGGCTGAAAGGAGATTAAATAGAGGCATTTAAAATGATGAAGGATTTTTTTTAGAGTGAATAGAGAATGAATGGTGGGAGGTCAGTGATCAAGGGTGTTCAATCAGGACGATCACCAAGAGGAGAACATAGAAGATAAAAGGATTTTCTTACTGCAGCAAACTGTTTGATTATAGATTGAGTTTATGCGAGAGACCATGGTTAAAGAAAACTTTAAAGAACCCTTTTAAAAGGTTCAGGGGTTTAGGAACGTTAGGAAGAAGATTTAAGGAAGGAAAAAGATGGGAAAGGCTTAGGGAGTTAAGGGACCTCTAGAACACAGGGACTTTCCCTTAGGATAAAGGGTTAAGAAATTAGGAGAAATTAGGGCTGTGAATCTTTGGAATGGTCCACCAAGAAGGATTGTGGATGTTTCACTATTGAGTATATCCAAAGCTGGGATAGATAGATTTTTGATCTCTCAAGGGGGAGCATATGGGGAGCAGGTGGGAAAATGGAGTTGAGACAGATAAGCCATAATCGTATTGAATGGCAGAGCAGGCTTGAGGGACTGTATGGACTACTCCTGCCCCTATTTCATATGTCCTGAAAGATGTGTTTATTAAAACCAAAGCAAAAGTGTTGTGTACTGAACTGGTAATGAAATGCTCTGCTTTGAAGCATATAAGGAAGTAACAGTCTAACATCCAACAGTCACCCTACAATAGCATGTGCAACGTTTGGTGAAGTTCAAGAGCACAAGACAATGGAGGAAACCAGAAAGGCGATCACAAATCTTTCACCACAGATATATCGTCACTGGTGAAACTGGAGAATAACAGGAGGATGATTGCACAATGTCACAGCTAGAACAGGTGGTATACCTTTATGTTAATGTTACCCCAAAGTTACAGTAATAATGCTGGAAGCCTTCCAACACTTGAAATGTGATGAACTTTGATCTTGTTAGGTCTGTACCATAATCTTGGGGCGCGATTTTTACCTTTGGGCCACGATCTCAATGATGAGGTCAAATGGGAGCCGGAGTCCCACACTGAACCTTGCAGTGATATTCCCCCGAATTGGACAATTAGTGGCCAAAGGGTGGACTTGCCATCCAAAGAAGAGCAATTGGTGGGCTCTCAGAGCTGTTGGGCCAATAGGAGGCCCTCCAACTCAGAAGGACTGGCAGCCTACAGTTCCAGTATGAGACGAGAGAGGGAGCCAGCACCTCGCTGCACATTCAAAAAATTTCCAAATACAAAATGGCCTCAGCTGCTGGGCCTTATTTGTGTAGGGGGGGGCGGGGCCCTCTAAGGATGGCTTGAGGTGGCAGCTGCGGCCAGGCAGGTAGGGAGAGCCTCAAATCTTGCCTGGATTTAAAAAAAAATTCTTTCATGGGATGTGGGCATTACTGGCAAAGCCAGTATTTATTTCCCCTCTCTAATTGCCCTTGAGAATGTGGTGGTGAACCATGTTCTTGAGCTGTTGCAGTCCATGTGATATAAGTAAACCCACAGTGCTACTGGGAAGGGAGTTCAAGGATTTTGACCCAGCGACAGTGAATAAATGGATCAGGATGGTGTGTGGCTTGGAGGGAAACTTGTGGGTGGTGGTGTTCCCATGCATCTGCTGTTCTTGTCCTTCTAGGTGGTAGAGGTCGTGGGTTTGGAAGGTGCTGTCGACGGACCCTTGATGAGTTGCTGCAGCGCATCTTGTAGATGTTACACACTGCTACCACAGTGCATCAGTGGCGGAGGGAGTGAATGTTGAAGGTGGTGGATGGGGTACCGATCAGGCGGACTGCTTTGTTCTGAATGGTGTTCAGCTTCTTAAGTACTGTTGGAGCTGCCCTCACCCGAGCAAGTGGCGAGTATTCTGTCACACTCCTGACTTGTGCCTTGTGGACAGGCTTTCGGGGAGTCAGGAAGTGAGTTAATTGCCACAGAATTACTGTTGTAATGTAGAGAAACAAGGCAGCCAACATTCTCACAGCATGATCCTGCAATCAGATAAATAACTACATCTCCTTCAGCAGAATAAAAGCTCCCAAGAGAATGAAGTTAAAAGGACTAGAAGCAGGCATGGAAAACTATATAGACAGTATTGTCATAAACAGAAAAGCAAAATGCTGTGGATGCAGGACATCTGAAATATAAAATGGAAACTGCTGGAAGTACCCAGCAGGTCTGCTAGTGTCCTTAGAGAGAGAAACAGAACTATTGCTTCAGGTCTATTACCTTTCATCAGAACTGGGAGAAGATATGTTTTGAGCAAATGAATGGGGGGTGGGAAGAGAAACAAAAAGGGGGAGTTCTGGGATAGGGTGCGGGGCAGGAGAGATTAAATGGTAAAAGGTTTCATGGTGCGAAAGCCAAAGGGAGTGGGAATGGGTCAAGTAAAGAAACAAAAAAGACTACTGTAACTATTGAAAACCTAGCCCTTGAGTGTAAAGAGGAAAAACTGAAAGACCTGTGGCAAACAGTGCAATCTGATCACAGTAAATACAGGAGTTGTGCTGCAAGTTGCTAAAAATAATCGTTCCCAGCTTGAAAGAACACATCAAAAAGGCTGAAGCAAAGAAAACAATGAAGCGTTAATAAAACAGCTGGACTGTAAAGATCAGTGTATGCAACAACTAGAGTTGGCACCTGAAAAGGTAGTCGGAGTACGATGAGGTAAAACAGATGAAGAATCGAACTGCATAAGTTAGGTGGGAATGAAGGATATTGAATTTGAATAAAAAGAAGCGAGGCAGGTTAGACAGAAAACCCCACTGCTCAGAATGTACTATCAAGGAGAAGTCTCTGGAACTTAAATAGTGCTGGCAGGCATTGATCGGGGAGCAAGTTCAATATCACCAGTAGCTCACTGAGGTGATGAGCGCATTCAGCTGTAGGGCGTACTTAAGTGAGCGAAGCATGCAGTGACAAAGCATAGAAGCCGAGGGAAGTACAATGCACAAACTAAAGCTATAGGACTTTAACAATATAAAGAGCAATGCAAGTGCCTTAAATCTTAGCTTACTAAATCATCAAGGAGGAAGAACAATAACAATCCTACTCGCCAGTATCTTGCATGAGTAAATTTGATTTACACAACATCCACATTTTCTTTTCTCTTTTATTCCTTTCCGGAATATCAGCATTGTTAGCGAGGCCCATCACTAATTGCCCTTGAGAAGGTGGCGGTGGGCCATCTTTTAGACTATTGTCTTGAAAAACAGATTGCAACCGCGAATTACCTACGTACATATTGAACTTTTCTTTTAAGGAAGACCTGTGTTTTTAAAAGAAATACAAGTAAAGACTGATCAAAAGATGGCTGATGATGTAAAATGACCACTTTCTAAAAAATTCCTATGAGGATTATACCGATAGGCCTGTCCTGAGAGAACATAACCTTTGAATGAAAAGGTGACATGGCCTTCTTCAAGCAGAGACACTTAAAAGGGAGATAGGAAAGATGCAAAAGACTGAACTTTAACCTCCTGTGGTTGGGAGGAAAAAATATTAATTTGCACATCTCAGCAGTCACCCAAAAATCCATCTCCAGTTGATTTATATCTCAGAATGTGTAAATAGTTCTGATATAAATGCAAGATGACTATTTCGCCACATGGGAATGCAGTGGGAAGAAGAGGTTAAAAAGCTAGCTGTAGAGCAGGGCAGTGTGTGCTGGTAATGCTCTGTGAGAGCAGCAAGAAGACCAATTAGTCACCCCTGCAGTTGCAGGCGAAGTCTCTCAATCTCCCTCTATCCCTTCCTCTTGCTGGAGTCAAGGTTCAGAGAAGCCACAACCTAAAGGAAATAGGATGGCCTTTCGGTCATCCTGCAGAACTAAGTGTCTCCAAGACAACTGCGAAACTGCCAAAGTCAGCTCTACCGGATTCGCCCAACTTATCGGCCACAACATACCGCTATGTACACCTTACAGACAAGCCAATGACTCATTCTTTTTTTTTTTGCTTTTAATTGAACTCTTAAATTCTCATTTCTGATCTGTGTGTATGTGTGTTGTGTTTTTTTTAGTTTTAGTAACTAATAAACTTAATCTTTCTTTGACTCAAGAAAGCCTGACTAAATTGGCTCCTTCTAAAAAAATAAATACACTTGAACTAGGAAAAGGTATTCACAGGGGAAGGGATCCCTTTTAAATTAACCTTGTTGTGACCAACCAAGTGGGTTGAATAAAGGAGGGGAGCCAGCTCATTCCTCCTCACCTGGGAGCATAACCAAATTGGGGTCCTGTTCGGGAAGTTAACAAATTGGGGGACCTCGCCCAAGGACTGGCCATACAGTATTTAATAATGGTTAAGTCCCATGGAGACAATTAATGTGACAAACCCTCAGAAAAGAGGGACTGATTTATAACTCTCACTGTGTCTATGAAGATGGATAGAACTTAGTTGAGATAGATGGAAGGCAAATGTGGGGAGTATGTGGGTCACTAATAGGGAAATATTATAAGGGTAGATTTGATAGTGTAAATGAAGCAATTATAATAGCGTCACTTAAAAAAAACAAGACATAAATGCAGACCCAAAAACCTTTCTTTGGGAAGTACATTACATACGTTCTACAGGCTGAGTTATCGTCGGCCCTGAGGAGGGTATTCAAGTCAATTGAATGAGGTTATTCCATCATGCAGATAGCACAGAAAGCATGGAAGACACTAGAATAGAATGTCACAACCCGTGTGATACTGCAATTGAAATGGTACCAAGATCTTCAAAGACAAGGAAAGATGAGATAGCTGTTTCACAAGAAAACATCAATGAGATTAGCCAGATTGTTATATAAATGAGGATTTAAATTACTGCTGACATGCCCATGGCACAGTTTTGAGAACTTAAGGCCACGAGTTCATCCTTACTGCCGAGAAATTACAAAAAAGAGAAAGTCAAACTTATTGGAGTAGAAAGCTGAAAAAATGGGAAACATTTGGCAGATCAGTAAACATCCAAGAACAGAACAGACTTATCCATTCTTGTCAGAGACACTGGCTGACTTGTGCGTTTTGTTTTTTTTTTCAGATTTATGACATTCTCAGTTTTATGTGTTTCCACCAGAACGAGAATTTGAGAAACAACGGTAAACCAAATACAGGAACTTAATTATTAGATAGTGGGATTCAAAAGATCAGGAAATGTGATCCACATAAATATCAATAAAAAGGTCCCCAGTAGTAATTGGGGCAATATCATACCCAATGACATATCAGTTAGAAAAAGATCAATATATGGGGGAAGAAATAGGAAACCAACAACAGTAAGTTATAAATATTAAATTTATAAGATTGTTATGTTGTGGAACTGTCTCTTCAATTTAGGGTAAAATAGAGGAAGGAAGAGGGTCATGTGATCTGTTCTGAGTTCTTCCCAACAACAAACTTCGGTGACTTAGTTGTTAAAGATTAAACAGGGGGAGGACCCAGGTTCTCTTACTGGGAAGAAAGTGTAGACAATGACTAGGGCAGCTGTGCTAATGGCGAATAGACTGCTGTCTCCAAGTCACAGTGGAGTGTTAGAAATGTCAGGTTTTCTAAATGGTTATGCTTTAAACTGTCTGTTTAATTCCAAGTTAGAATGGAGTTGGGGATCCAGAGAATAGCTAATTTTCACTTATTCCCAGATACATGGTCCATGTGATTCACATTGTGATGGAGATGGATTTTGTGAGAGGAAGAGTCCGTAGCAAACCATTGTACTATCAAGCTACTGGAGAATGAACTGCCAAATTAAAGGACAGAGTAATATATACCTATGGGGGTGGGGGTGGGGGGGGGGGGAGGTGGTGGTGGGCAGAGCGGGGGTGGGGTGGGGGGTGAGGGCAATGTTTCTGTCATTATTAAAGTTAAATGAGGGATCTTTTCTGCAGTTTAGAGTATAAGTTGCTTACTGAATAGCGTTTACACATAGGTGCTTTTAGTTTGTTGATTACAGTAAAAGTCCTTCCAGTTAGCCACTGGAAATTCAAATATCTTTCCAGAAGTTATCAGTCTCTATGGGATCATAACAAGCAACTTATATTTATATAGCGCCTTCAACATAATAGAAGGTGCTTTCCAGGAGTGCTACCAAGCAAAATTTGACACCAGCACACATAGGAGACATTAGGGCAAGTGACCAAAAGCTTGATCAATGAGGTAGTTTGAAAGAATGTCTTAAAGGAGGAGACAGAGGGGTAGAGAGGGGTACTAGTATAACAAGGCAAATACATGTTAAGGCAGCTGATGGCACAACCATTAATGCTTGAGTGTTAAAAGTGTGGGATGTGCAAGAGATCAGACAGAATTGGAGGACTGCAAAGGTTGCAGAGGGTTGTAGGGCTGGGTTGGCACCAGAACTAGGAAAGGACAAGACCATGGAGGTATATGAATATGAGGGTGAGAATTTTAACATCATGGCATTGATACAGCAGCAGCCAATATAGGCACTGGGCACCGGGGTGATGGGTGAATGTGACCTGTTGCTAGTTAGGACATGGGTAGCAGAGATTTAGAAGAGCCCAAATTTATGAAGGGTGCAAAGAGGGAGGTCGGCCAGGGGAGCATAGGATAGGCAAGTCTCGGGGTTAGAAAGGCTTGGCTGAGGTTTTCAGCAGCATACTCCCAGAACACACAAGGAATGAACTTCCAAGGAGATTCTCCCAATTGTTCCCCATAATACACAGTGGAAGAGCCACCTCTGAAAAATCCTGACACTTCAGTGCAGAGCGGAGAGCATATTGCACCGTCTAAGGTGCTTTTTGTCAGAGAGGATGTTAAACCACAATACTATCATTATTCCGAGAGACCTCCTGATATTCTTGCCATCGTTACTTCCTCAACAAATAACTTAATAAACAGATTAAGTGTCGTTCATCTCAGCTGTCGGTGGGATGGCTAGTGTAGAATGGGAGTTGTCTGCCTGCATACAACTCTCACCACAGTATGCAAAATGCATTGAGACATTTCAATTACTTGGTAAGACATTACATAAATGTAAATAAATTTTTAGAACATCAAAACCTCTAATCCATAGAGGCACCATCTGTATGAAAAAATCTAGTCTCATTTATTTGCAAATCTACTTGCTAATGAAAGGAATGAATCAAGTCACGGCACATGAAGTGATCAAGGCAAGATTCCCTTATGGATCTTACCTGCCCTGATTGTATGAAAGCAGCAAATTCAGCACTGTGCTCGGCCCTGATGTGGTTGCGCCAGTGCCGACAGTAAGGAGGGTTGACCTTTACCTTGATAAGTATTGGCAGCTCCTCAGTGAATGAAGCTCCCTGCAATGGAGGAAAGCCCTGCCATTGACTGTAGAAATCAGGGGCAGAATATTGCACTTGTCGGGCGGGCGCGTGCCTGACCTGAACTAGCGTAAGGTGACGCGGGATGACGCCAATCGAGTGTCCCAACGTCATAGCACACTTGTGTGATATTTCAGTCGGCGGGCACGCGCAGGAGTCGGAGCCGCACCCACCATTAATTAAGCAGCCTATTAAGACCCTTAAGAAGCCAACTGACTCGAATTTTTCGCCAGCTGTCCAACAGCTGGGTTGCCGGGCAGGCAACAAGGCCAAGCAGCCTTTGCATTTTGGGTGAAACCTCATCCAAGGGTGGGACAAGGTTTCGACCAGTGATTTAAAAAACAATTTAAAACTTTTAACACTCATTTTTAACATGTCCCTGCTCATGTGACAGAGTCATGCGAGGGGACACATTCTCATTATTTTTAAAATCTTTGTTTTTGTTGTTAAAAATCTTCAGCTCCCTGAGGTACTTCTGTGCCTCAGGGAGCTTTTACTGTGGGCATCCGTGTCCATGCACACGCTTCCGCACTCGCATCCCTCCTGCTCCTGGCCTAGCTGCGCTACAGCTCGCTTTTCACTCTGGCTGGCAGTTAGTTGGTCAGGTAGCATGGAATCCATGTCAGGGCCCGATCGCGGGCAGCAGTTGGCCTCCTGACCATTCCCAGCCCCGCCCGCCGAGCCCGCCTGACAACTGGAAAATCCAGGCAGCAGTATTTAAAGTGGGAGCAACCTTATTGCACTGCAAAAAGCATGCAGTGTTTTTCACTTCATCCATTTTGACCAACTATGGGTTAGGCTTGCCAGTTTTCAAGGCTGATACACCAACATGTCACCACCTCAATGGAAGTCGAGAGTGCCTATCGATGTCAGCCACCTGGAATTGAGTGGGTTCATTCAAGATGGAACTGAAGATCTGTAGGATCTTCGTCCTGAGTTCCTCGCCCCAAGGGAACCACAGCTCCATGACTTCTGCCATGAGTAGAGCAAGGAGACAGATCCCGAATCCCACCCCAGCCAAAACAGGGATCGAACTCTGTGCTGTTGGTGCCAAACTGTCCCACTGACTCACCCAAGGGGTCCAAGTTGCTATGCAACATAGACTTTTACATGCATGTTGCAGCCTGGGACTATGGATAGCGGTGGTAGAGGCACCAATTTCTTTCCATCACATGGCTAACCAGGAATCTTTCGCTTTTACCATCTGCCATTGGCGTATGTTGGAAGGATTTACATGTTGATACGCAGCTTGTCTGACTACATTATGTATGCACCTTCCTTGGCCATCAAGTCCTGGAGTGGAACTTAGAGTGGGGCTTGTAGCTAAGAGTCAGTGGTGAGTCCCAGTACACCACAAGAGCTCCTTATCTGTAGGATACTGAACCATACTATCTTCTAAAGTGTGATATATTGCTTAATGAATTGTAATTTAGTAACCAAAGAGCTGAGCCAAAGATTGCAACTCAGGGTAAAGTATCTGGTGTCCTGCTCAGCTGAAAATCTAGTTACTGGCTCGATAAGGTTTCAATTTACTGTGCTTTTTTAGAACTTTCCCCAGTCCTCTGCCAAAGCTTTTGCAGAATCTCAGGAAAACCCCTGTGAAATTTTGGAGGCACTGTTCTCTATCATCAGCATTGTTTGATTCATGGCTGGTGTTTCAGAATATGAGTAGTTAATAGGGGAAAGACACGCGCAGCAGAATCTCAAGGTATTATTATGGGGTTGGAGAGAAAACTCCTACAACTCCAGACTGGAGTCTTAAAAGGAGCATTAAAGAGACTTTGTCGACCATCCTGCGCATCCTGATGATAACATTAATAGTGACACCACCTTTTACCATTTCCTCTGGGGCGGGCAGCACTTCCAGTGCTTGAATTCAGGCAACTTAAAATGTGGGAACATGGGGATGCATTGGAATACTGAAGAAAGTTTCCATCCGACTTCTTAATCCCCAACTCCCCTCCACCCGACCATTCAGCTCCTGCACAGCGAGGGGGTCAAAGTCAACTTCAAAATTTCTAAAAGTGACTTTGCTGACAACCTCAGTACAAATTTAAGGGTGTTCACCATTACTTTTGTATAAATCTTTCAGCAACTTGTAGCAAGGAAGTGTTGCCCTGTGAATTGCCACAAGTTACTGGACGATTTGGTCCACATTACACTAGCATTGAACTCACGTAGCAAGTTAGAGCTGCAACTCAGCCATGCTAACACTCTCTTAATCCGGTGATCATTGTAAATACAATGCCAAACAACCAGACCAGAAAGGGAACCATTTAAACTGCCGAGTCTCATTCCTACAGGTAATGAATTCTTTGTAAAGATTTAAAACATGTCCAATTTTGCATTTTAATTTTTTTTCTAACTTCCTCTTTCCCTCTCTTTGTTTCTCTTTCTTTGCCTGACTTGATTCACCCTTCCTTCTTTGTTGTTTGTTCCATTAGCAGTCTTTAAATATCATTGATTAATATGATAGACTGTTGATCCTTTCTTTCACCAAGGTCCCAGATGTCCAGTTGCCCTCATGCCTTCCAGTAATTTACAGGACAAAACACTTTTTCAGCTGGAGGGTGAGAGAAATGTCTAACAAATAGGGCACACTACAGAAAAATTCGAGCCATTATGGTTTTGAAGTCAACATTTACAGTCCATTTATGTTTCAACATTAAATCTACAAGCTTGCATAATGTGAATCTAAAAAATATACAACCCAATTTGGAAGATTAATTCTTGAACCATGGCCATTCACTTTCTGTAGTCTCCTGCTGCAAGCATCTGGAACAAGTTTATCTTTCTATTGCAGATAAAAGAGACTTGTCGAAGCTTTTTATCATGCACTTATCAGGACACTTTGCAAGAAAACAATATAAGGGGAAAACAACAATTTATAATGTATGTCAAGAGAGTGATGATTGGTTGGCAAGTGGACTTATATTGGTCGAGGCATTGCTAAGGAGAATGCACCAGTGATGATGCATTGTTTGAAATTTAAACCAGGCAGCTTGACCTTGATTGGTCAAGGCATTGTCCTGAGGAATAAGTCAGTGAATGTCTGTCACTTATTTTGTTTAGCTGGAACAGTTGCAAAGTGTGTACATGTTATTTTTGTCTGCATAAACAGGGCCCTGTATACTAATCTATGTAGCTTCCAGTACACACAAATGCACCACACTGCAGACAGACCTAGCAGACAGAAAGAACGCTTTGTGCCTGTTTCAGCTAAACAAAATAATTGACAGCCGTTTGTGGTTTAAGTACAACTTGAAAATTCTGTGGGGCAAAAAGATTTCTCTTCACTGCCTGGTTGGCACTCAGATAGAACAGTTCTTGCCTCAAGAACAGATCTTGCCTCATTATACAACTCGCCCACTGAACCACATAAGGAGATATTAGGGCAAATAACAAAAAGTTGAGTCAAAGTCACAGGTAAAGAAAGACTTGCATTTATATAGCAACTTTCACAACCTGAGGGCATCTTATAGCACTTTACAGGCAATTAAATATTTGAGAAGTGCTGTTTTTGTTGTCAAGTAGGAGATGCAGTAAATCCCTACAAACAGCAATGCGATAGCAGTCTTTTGACTTGAAGGTAAGAACACAAAAAATCTATCAAACCTACTCCGCCATTAAATATAAGCATGGTTGATCTTGAGGTTCACTCCATTTTCTTACCTGCTCTGATGTATCCCATAATTCCCTGAGAGACCAAAAATCTATCAATCCCAGCCTTAAATGTATTCAACGATGGAGCATCCACAACCCTCTGAGGTAGAGAATTCCAAAGTTTCACAAACCGTTGAGTGAAGCAATTTCTCCTCATCTCAGCCCTAATGATCTGGCTCTTATCCTGAGGCTATGCCCCCATGTTTTAGATTCCCCAACCAGCAGAAACAATCTCTCAGCACCTATCCTATCAAGCTCCTTCAGAATTTTGTAGGGATCAATGAGATCACATCATAGGATGAATTAACGACCTCATAGTGAACGTGCCCCTAGGTAGCAGTGATCATAATATGATTGAGATTTACATTCAGTTTGAGGAAAGAAGACTGGCTCTAACACTAGTATTTTAAATTTAAATAGCGAAAGTGAACTGGCTATTCAGGTTAAGGAATAGGTCAATAGAGATCCAGTGGCAGACATTTAAGAAGATATTTCAGATTACACAGAATAGATACATCCCAACAAGAAAGAAAAAATCCAAGGGTGGTGGTGGGGGGGGGGGGGG